>NC_090331.1:19811209-20114239 GCF_035084215.1 Heptranchias perlo
CCTGTGCCACACAATGTGCCTACACGAGGATGAGTTAGAATTGTGCCATGGACTCTGTCAATACTACCCTATAGGTCAGCTGCTAGATGATGCCCATGAGCAGCTGAGTCCTATTTTTTGTCTCTATGTAGTGAGGCATATAGCAGAGTCAAGATCAGGAACTGTAGGCATGGAGGCAAGATCTCCAGAAACTTGCATGCAACACCCAAAAAGAAATAACACATCCAACTACTGTGCAGCAAACAGGATGCTGAAGGGAGACATTCAAAAGAACCACCATGAGGCTGATCTTTAGCATCAGAGAAGTGAATCATGAAGACGGAGAAATTTAGGCCAGCCTCATGATGGTTCTTCTGAACGTTCCCTTCTGTGTCTGACCAGAACTGGGCACAGTACTCAAATTGTAGTCTAGGGCTCGATTTTGGGATCGTGTTTCCGGCGGGTTCCCAGCGGGGTGGCCCCGAAAATCCTGATCTCCGGTCACGTGACCGGATCGCGACGAAATCCCGGCCACTTCCGGGTACCGCGCTGACGTGCGGGGCTGCGCGCGCAAGCCCCGCTGGTGGGAATACCGCAGGCAATTAAAGCCAGCGGGGTTCCACTTGAGAGTACTTACCTTGCTCGTTGTGGTCAGTTAATGAGCTGAAGCAGCTGTCAAAAGAGGAAGTGTGTGATTTTAGGTTCAAGGCAGTGAGTTTCCCACACTGGGGGAAACAGTCTCCCTCCAACCAGGCGTGTTGCAGCCAGCAGCCTGTGGCAGGTGCCAAGGTGCGCTCCACGGGGGAGAGCCCTCACCCACGCAGGAGGCCACTGCGTCACATAGGGCAACCCCTGCCCTCCACCACCCCCCGCCAAGCCAGAGGACAGACCGACACGAAACCGCAGCCCCAGTCCAAGGAACCACACACCTACCCTGCACTACCCCTCAGACCAACACCTGCCAGTTGGGTGGTGTGTGGAGACCCTCGGAGGACGAAGAGCATGACCAACACCAGCAGCCTCGCAGTCCACGCCGTCCACCGCAGGGACGTGGATCCCCCCAACACGGTGTTGTTGCACGCCCACCTGCACAGCAGGAGGGAGGGCTACCGCAGAGAGAGACGCGTCGCAGAGGGCACTACCCTCGCCACAGGGTCCACAGACCGAGGCGCAGCTCCCCGGACCTCTCCGAGCAGCAGTGCACAGGGAGGCGCAGATTCGCTCGACATGTAGTCGTGGAGATCTGCAGCCTCTTTCATGCCGAGCTGCTCCTGGCTGGCCCCAGCACCAACTGCTTACCTGTCGCTGGCAAAGTCACCACTGCCCTCCACACCTCCTCCGCATCCTTCCAGGGTGCAGCCGGCTACACCGCCGATGTCTCTCAGTCGTCTGCGCGGACGAGCCCTGCAAATACACCTGCACCTACTCTGCAGTAACACGATGGGTGGCATCAGTGGTGGGTCCTCATAGTGATACCCAGGAGCGGGCATTATTGGACACAACGGACAGGATTCGCGGAGACATGGCAGTGGTGGTGTCAATATAATGTGTGCTGTTTGTTGCTCTGAAATTCAATATGGGTGACACCCATGACAAACCCTCAGACACCCTTGTGCACCCCCTTCATGCTGACGAGACGTTTGCCTTACGCTGCCTACTGCACATGTGATGCATGCCCTGTGGCTGCAGCACAGGTGGTGGCAGGTTGAGTGAGGCTGGCCGTGAGGGAAATGCACGAGAGGGTGAGTATGGGATGGAGCCATGAGATTGTATGAGGATTGGGTTGCGTGTTAGTGGCAGGATGAGTACTGGCGAGGTGAGTAGGTGGAGGTAAGATGAGGATGGGGTGTGAGTGGGTATGAGGGGTGATGTGACAGAATAGTGTTGGCGGTGCCGAAGGAGATGTGGGGTGGGGGCAGTGTTGTGGCAGACGGAGTGTAGGGGAAAGACTTCGTGTTCTCACTGTGGCGGACCTACTGCGGTCATTGCAGCACCTCCTGCACTGTAAGCAGGTGGGCCATATGTTGGTGGCGCAGGTGACCCCCTCTGCCACCTCGAGCCAGGCCTTCTTGGTGGCAGAGGCAGGCCGCTTCCTCCCGCCCGCCGGGGGGAAGATCTGTGTCCTCCCCCTCCTCCTCACCCCATCTGATGATACCTGGGGTGAGGCATCATTAAACTGGGAGCAGCCTTCCCCCTGGGCTGCTCCATGCTGCAATTTGTCCCATTGGTTGCAGCATCTGTCAGTGGAGGACTGCCCCTTTAACTAGAGAGCCTCCAGCTGACAGATCGTACTGCGCATGCGCAGCCCGACCGACGCGCAGGCCAGCGCCGTGGACCCCGGAGGAGCAGGTAATTGATTCCTATTAGTGGGTTGCCTGCTACGATCGCGTGGGCAACCCACTAATTTCGCCGTCCGCGTTTTCGACGCTCCCGGAGGACCACCCGCTGGGAACCCGCAGGCCTGCTAAATTCGAGCCCCTGATCAGAGCACTTGTACAGTTTGACCCTGACTTTCTCTAACTTGTACTCTACTGTTTTGCCTATGTAGTTCAGCATTCTGTTTGCTGCACAGTAGTTGGATGTGTTATTTCTTTTTGGGTATGTAGAAGTTAGTAAATGGTACAGAAAAGGAAAGTTCAAAAATTTACTTCAAAATTAAACAGCGGCAGTAAGAGAAGAGGACACAGGCTCAAGCTAGTAAAAGGTAGGGCTGATATCAGGAAGCTCTTCACACAAAAATTGACCAACATATGGAATGCACATCCAGGCAGCACAGTAGAGGTGAAAACACATTGTTTAAGAAACAACTGGATGCCACAATGGGAGGACTAGAGGGTCTTTTCAAACCAAAATGGGTCAAATGTCCTTTTGCATCCATATTTATACTGTGATCAGAGAACACAGGGCATCAGCCACATTGAAAAGGAGAACTTACCTAGAGCAACTATTACTGGCAGAGACCTGAGAACATGTACTTTCTCTTTCCGCCCCACCCTCCCAAAATAAAAATTCAGCTCAGGAATAATGCACCATGTATGGTGGTTGGGAGGTGGGAAAAGACAACAAAAAAAAAGAAAAAGCTGCTTGTGGAAAAGCCTGGCATTGCATGTTTTCTAATATTTAGTCAGTTTCAGGTAAAAAAGTGCAAGCAATACCTTTCAAAAATACCAACTCAGGTCTATTTCTCAAGGCAAACATCAATCATGTCTTCACTTACCAGGATTCAATGCAAAATTGTCGATCAAGCTTTTCCAAGCAATGAAAGCTATTTTCTTCACAACTGGCGAGCCACTGCGAAAGCCCAACTCCTCCAAATGCAGGAGGGAATTAATAAAACTTCCTCCACGGTGCAATGACTTGTGGGGAAAAAAAATTAATTTGGTAAGCCAAAAGGAAATAAATTTACCTGTGAAGTTTGATCTCTGTTGTAAGTTTAACCACTTTATAAATATAGCAGACATTATTCTCAATTTCTGATATGTTCCTGGATATCTATGATGTGGAGATGCCGGTGATGGACTGGGGTTGACAATTGTAAACAATTTTACACCACCAAGTTATAGTCCAGCAATTTTATTTTAAATTCACAAGCTTTCGGAGGCTTCCTCCTTCCTCAGGTGAATGTTGTGGAAATGAAATCCTCGAAATGAAATCGCATTTATAAATCACAGAACAATGCTTGGTGATTACAGACAGTCTTTTCAACCTGGATATCTAAATATTGGGCCATAATTTGCTGTCAAATTAATGATGAGGTTAATGGCGCTCGCCATTATTTATGTGCAAATGGAACAGCAACTTAAGGCAAGGGGAAGATGCGCGGTTAAACTTAAAATATCCAAATATCCAAAAGTTGCTGTCCCAGTTGCACTGCTCCGCTGACAGCTTCGCAAAAATCGCATCTCGCTGTCTGCGTCACCATTGACGTGTTGCTGCATTTGCATGGTAGAAATGAACTAAACCTGTAAGTCTGTCATTTCAGTCTAAGTACCCTTTTAACAATGTGTTAAGTGTTCCTTACTGCCAAATAACTTCTCTGGCACTGAAAATTTACTATTACAAGTGTGGAGTCTCATTCCCTCAGGTTTTAATTATTGTTGGAGATTCTAAAAATGTAAAATTTTAAATTAATTTTTTAAAAAACTTTTCCTTTCTCTCTCAATCCAATCTTTCTTTCCCTCTAGTTCTCTTTCTGTACCTGATTTGACATTGAATTCACCCGCTCTAATTTACACTCCCTTCTCAGTCCTTGCACTATTTATTTCACAATCCTTCAATCTGATTGGTTAAGGAGATACACAGCTGCTTGCCCTGTTTGCTCAGGTCCCAGATGCCCCATTTCCCTCGCTGCAACATTATCAATGCCCAGGACAATCTTACCTTTCCCAACAGTTTCACAAAGAGGGGCCACAATTTCAACACGTAAGTTTCATTTTTCGTTGTGAAGAGCTTCTGAAGCTCTGGAATCATTTTCTGGAAAGATAAAAGTTTAGAACATTTATTATTTTATTTAGAAAAAGGGAGGGATTTATCATGAGATGGAAGGTGGATTTGTTGTATCAACTCGCTGACCCACAAGTCTGCATCTTTGATCTCCCATATGGCAAGTTTCAGAGCTCAGCAAATGCAATTGCCTGTCGTAAGCCAATCTGCACACAGCAAGGTCCCACAAACAGCAATGTGATAATGACCAGATATTCTGGGGTTTTTTGAAAAATTTTTTGTAAGTGATGTTGGTTGAGGGATAAATATTAGCCAGGACACTGGGGAGAACTCCCCCGCTCTTCTTCGAAATATTGTCATGGGATCTTTTACGTCCAACTGAGAGGGTAGACAGCTTTGGTTTAAGGTCTCATCCGAAAGATGGTACCTCCAACAATGCAATACTCCGCTGGAGTGTTAGCCTAGATTTTGTGCTCAAGCCTGAGCGGGACTTAAACCCACAACCTTCTAACTCAGCGGTGAGAGGGCTACCACTGAGCCATAGCTAACAAAATCATTCCATGTGTGCCAAAACATGCCCGATAAAGAGTAATAAAGGTTAAAGGGCAGGTTCATGCCTGCCCCTTCACCTACCATTTGGCTGTGGATTGACACATGGTAACTAAAGCAGAGATTTATTATACATCACTAATGGGAAAAACAAAAAAAAAGGGTTTGAAAATCATCTTTTAAATTCAAGTAATCACTGAACAATTTTTAAAAAAAACGATAATACACTAATGGTGGTGCTGTTCAACATACAAGACATGATTTCACTATTATTCTGGATAGGAGTCAACATTACGCAAACAAGGTAAGCGTTTGCATTTCTCACAGGCCTTTATTCTTATTCCCATACTTACTGGCATCATTAGGGGCTCAATTACGCCTGCCACTTCCTGCTGCTTTTCAAGTAGAAGTGGTAGCCCCATTTCTAGTGCTGTTGCTGCCCGTAACCGTACTTTGGGAGCTGAATGAACTATAAGAGGAAGTAACAGCTTGGCCCACCGAACAGCGTCTTCTCCCATCTGAGCAGGTGTTTGCTCTAACAGCCTTAAACAGAAGAAGCAAAGTTTCAGAAAAACAGCCCCACTATTCACAAGAATTTTTTCTTCACTTACAAACAGATCACACTGTGCTTGCAGACCCCACATGTTTTGGCTAATAAAACAAACCCTTAATATTCTATATACCAGAGGTATCAAAACTGTGTCTTGATGGGCCACTTAGCTGCAGATCATCAAGCCTCACTAGCTGTATCTTTCCAACATAAAACCTTCAACTCTTTAGAAAAAGCAGCTTACAAAAATCTACCAGAATATTAAGCCACTATTTGTTAATTATCTTTCCACTAGTGATTTTGATGCAAAATCGAATGGACTTTATTTGAAACTACATTTCAGTTTCTCAGTTTCTAACTCTATATAATCAACCTATAGATCTACATTTTCATACCCTTGCTCACCAATCTCAAGATCACGTTTAAGCTTTTCATAAGCTAAAATTCATATGCTGCTTCACTTCCTCCCAAGATGCTGTACTTGGATCTCAGCTTCTTATATTTTATATGCCACTGATTTTGAGGATCTGGCTGTTTGGAAATGTCGGTTCTCAATGCTCCTCCCTCACTGGTGGATTTAGGAATTATTAACCACAGAGGAAGCTGTGCTGAGAACAGACCTCTCCAAAACCATCTGACCAGTCAAGTTTTAACAGGCAAAAATCAATGGGTTACAAAGTGAGGTGGCTTTGCAGGCTAGAGCTTAAGTGTTCTTTATGGCAATAGTTTGAACGCCCCAGCCCTTCAATAAAACCATGCAGAATTTGGCAGCCTTATGCTCTGAATAAAAAAAGTCCATAATACTGTTTAAATTGAAATAGGTCTTCATTTAATGCACAGCAACAAATAATGAACAAATATTGCATAATTTTTCAGCATTTTCCAGAGAAGATCCTTAAAAGAGTTAGTCATGCAGCTGTTGTATTGACTCCAAGAGGTTATTCAATAAGAGGATGGTAAACTCGCTGAACTTAAATGGGTTTCTGTTGATCATGTTGATTTGCCATGGCACCAACAAACTGTCTAGCGATACATATCCAGAATAGTGAAAAACCATTTTCTAATAGAAATCTCAAAATGGTACAAACTGAATATGGCCCTATGGGAACTACTATTCCACGAAATTGTATTTATTGCTGAACTAATACAATTCCTCACTGTAGAATCCACATAAATTTATTTCCTTTTCTTCACTGCCTTATGTTTTTTGCAATTAAATTACTTGAGAACAATTCGACTTTTGCCCATACTTACTTTATAATAAGATTTAGTGCTTCATGTTCAACGACCATTGATTGTGGATCTCTAGTTAGTATCGTCTCCACTGTTGCAAGTATATTTTGAACCTAACAGTAAAGCAAAACTTGAGTATGTTGGCACAGCCCAACTGATAACCAAGACAATGTAGACACTTCAAACAAAAAAAAATCCAGCAAAGCACAGAAAATGTAGCTAAAACTGTCTCATTTCAAAGTCTTTATTGAACAAATGGTTTATATACTGACTGAAGTTTGAGGTTGCATTTATACTACAAATGTAGTGTTTGTGTGAACTGATATCAATTGTACTGTAAAAGCAGCTTAAATATCAGCTTTAATAAGAATTAAGTTCACAAGCCATTAATTAAATCACATTTCAGGCATATTTTGTGTTTTACTTCATTATGGGGGTTTTCTTCATTTGGTGAAAAGCCCAAAGCTACTTTCTTTTGGTATACAACCATCTCTGGAACCCCTTACCTCCTTCAGTCTTTCTTTCCTCCTACAATTCTGAATATTCAGAATGAGACAGTGGGAAAGGAAGAGAGTAAGTTATGAGGAAGTAGTATTTAGAGTGCCGAAGACCGTATCAGGTGATGTCAATTAACATTAGAATTGAGATTATCTACTTTTTGGTGGCATAAAGTATGCTCAGGTATTAGAACTTGCATTTACATTGCACCTTATTACATCCTCAGGATGTTGTAAAGCACTTCACAATCAATGTTTTGAAGTGCAGTCACTTGTGTAGGCAAATATGGCAGCTAGTTTGCACACAAGTTGTAAACAGCAACTGAGGTGATCTGTTTCTGCTGGTGTTGGTGGAGAGGCAAATGTTGGACATAACACCAGAGAACAATCTGCTCTTAGAACAGTACCCTAGATTTTGTGTTAAATACTTCCACCTCCATAGGCTCATCCAAAAAGACAGTACCTCTGACAATGCAGTACTGCACTGAAGTGTCAGCCGTGCTCAAGTCCTAAAATGAGTCTTCAACCCTCAGCCTTCTGACTCAAAAGAGGCAAGACTGCAACCAAGTTAGCCAAGCTGACATTATAACAATGATACATAGCGGTGAGGCTTTTACAATTATAGCATTGCAATCAGTTCAGCTAAGTTGAGGCAAAAACAGTGACAAAGCTTCACAATTGAACCATGTAGCAGAAAAGATTTTAAGGACTTCTGGTGACACTACTCCCAACTGTGGCAGAAAAATGATCAAGGACTGGAGTGTGAATAGGGATTTTAAGTAGTATTAGATTTTGGGGGAGGGAAGGAAAGAGAATCACATGATGATATGAATAAGATTTCACCTAGCTGTCCTACAATGGAGAGACATACATAAATGTAGAAGAATCAGGAAAAAGTGTAACTTGCACCACTTAACATTAAATTAATTACTCTATCAAAAAGATACCACAAACACACAGGGGAAGATATGTTTCTAATCTTTGGTGTGCAACATTATTTTGGCTCCTGTATCTTAGATCATTCTCATGACAACTCCCAGCTACCCATACCTTTGAGAGTGGACAAAGTGGGAATTAAAATATAAGTTATAATAGTTATATACAGTGGACATCCTTTCATCTAACTCGGGAGCAATAAAAAAAAACTCAACTCCAAAGAAGCTAACCCAACCCTGTGTGAATAACTTAAATCTTTTCCTTGAACTTACCGCTGAGAGAGCTAATTAATCTAAACAGTTTCTTAGAAAAATAGTTTGAATTTTTCTCTTTCAAGAGTTTCAAACTGAATGTTTGAAAATCTCAAAGGAACCAGACTTGTCAATTTGAACAGAACAGCTCTTTTTACATCCTGGGAAGTTATTGGGACTTCCTGGATTTTTGATGGTCTACCATTCATAAATTTAAAAAGGAACTCAAATTGTATACAAAATGAATCTAACAGAATTAAAGTTTGAATTATTCATGAAACTTGGCAGCACTGTATCAAAATAAGCTTGGCACAGAGATTTGAACAGTATTGTGATTGGATTTAAAAGAAATAGCCACCAAACCAAAATTGAACAAAAATACCTCATTGTCATGGAAAATTAATTCCATTTAACATTCAGAGCAGAAGAGTTATGAATACATGGCAATATGTGCCTATTATTTGCAGGAAAACTCACCTCCTTCCCAACAACCTCTGGATGAAAATTCTGTTTAGCTATTACCCAAAGTGCTCTTGTACATGTGTTCTTATCAGTTGCTTTGACTGCAATATCACAGAGAGTCACAATCAACTGTTTGGCTTCAGGTGCTGTAGGGAAAACAGAAGGAAGGAAAAGGTGGTTATTCATATTTATATGGCAGGTCATCCATAAAAGCAAATTATAATATTAAGTACTGTCATAAATGTATTGTAAGATTTCCATCTACACCAGGGAACTGTGCATTTTACATAGAATGTACAGCACAGAAACAGGCCATTTGGCCCAACTGGTCCACACCAGTGTTTATGCTCCACACGAGCCTCCTCCCACCCTATTTCAACTAATCTTTTCCTTTCTCCCTCATATGTTAATCGAGCTTCCCCTTAAATGCATCTATGCTATTCGCCTTAATTACTCCTTGTGGTAGCGAGTTCCACATTCTAACCACTGTCTGGATAAAGAAGTTTCTCCTGAATTCCTTATTAGATTTATTAGTGACTATCTTATATTTATGGCTCCTAAAACCAAACTTAAATGAAGGTCATTAGCACCTTGCCAACAAGTTTAGTTTGCTACGCAATTAAACAAGTACATTCATGCCATGTGTTCAGTAGGTAAAATGACACAAAATTTACAACACCTTAAATAAAATGCACAAAGATAATTGCTCTTAAACTGTACCTGATAATC
The DNA here is from genome assembly GCF_035084215.1 of Heptranchias perlo. Classification (NCBI taxonomy): domain Eukaryota; kingdom Metazoa; phylum Chordata; class Chondrichthyes; order Hexanchiformes; family Hexanchidae; genus Heptranchias; species Heptranchias perlo. Next base: position 19,820,839 of record NC_090331.1, read on the forward strand.
CAGTAATAATACTACTGTGAAAGACACAGAGACCCAAGGCCTGTAGTGCAGCGTTACAAAGTTCCGAATCTGAATTTGAAAGGTGACCCTTCATGGGGAGAAAAAGACATTTGGTTAAAAAAAAAGGGAAATGCACAAGAAACTAACAAGCTTTTAATTGCAAGATGAGTGTAATTGGAGTGGGTGCTATGAATGAATTACTCTTATACACATGTAGCATTTTAGATTGTATTAAAACCATCAGTAAGGGTCTAATACTGGGGAGGGGGCAGGAGAAGGAAGAGGGAGAAAGAATAGGGGCATTAAAAAACACAGAACAGCTATTCTCCAGTCAGGGCTGTAGAGTACTAAAACAAAACTACAGTTGAGATTCAGAATATAGGGGACAAGTATACAAGGCTCTGCCCCCAAAAACTCCCCCATTCCTGTTTTTGAATGAAGTAGGTACAGTGACTAACATTTTAACTTTGCATTTGACTCCAAATTATAAATCAGTGATAAAATAAATAATACACCTTGGGGGGAGCAGGGGCACAAATTATTTATGAAAACATTTCAAAAGTTAAATATGTAAAAAGCTGTCTTACTCCTTCAAGAACATCTCAAAAGCAAGGATATCTGCTGCTTTTCATTGATAATTTTTATCTATTACCCAAGAATAGTTTTAGAACTAATTTAACAAAAAAAAGCTTAATGTATCACCACTTGTCAACCCGACCTGATTGCACATTACACCTGCTGTCCTAATAGTGAACAGGCTAGAAGGCTAGATCTTATAGTACTAAAACATTTGTAGCATTGCATCACATCAAATATGAATACCCAACTGTGATAACGATCCCATCAAATCATTCAAAAAAGTTAGAATCCCAATGCAAAAATGATTAGCAAAACTGCAGCATATTGAAGTGTGCAAATATACCACCCCAAAATAATTTTATAATTCACTGATTCAGAAAAAAAATCTTCACTTATCAGCGTGAAAGACAGCACACGCATCTCTGGGTCGATATACAACAGTAGCAAACAGAAATCTATGAACCATTTGCTAAGCCCCATTCCAAATTGTAACACTAAGGATTGGTACGTGGGGAACATAAGAACGTGCTGAACTAGAAAGACCATTACTCTCCACTAAGCCAGTCTCAAAATCTGGAAAATACAAAGCTATATTATCATATATCCCTCAATCAGTTCTCTTGCCAAATATTCATCACGTCCCCTCCAGAACTTACTGGCAGACTTAAAATGGTCAATGCACCCTCTTTCATTTTCTTTTTATAAAACAATTAATAAAAAGTTACAACTCCACACAGCTACCCTCCTCCTGTGACAGACCCCAGTAACAGCAGCAACAGTGAACCCACTTTATTTGCCTTGAACCATGTGCTGGCTCAGATAGATATGAAAGCACAGCCAAAATCTCTAGGGGTATAAAACTTTTCAAAGCCCGACTTCGAATTTCCCTGCAGACAACAGGCAAGCAAACTGTTCTTGGGTCCCCAGCTAAGCTGCTTTTCCATCCAGCCACCAGAAAGCAATTATAAGTAGCCTGATGACTCTTCTCCCTGCAATTTCCCCTCCCCCTATGAAGTGACATCTGGCACCTCTTCTCACTACCTCTCCTTAGGAGAGCAACTAATCAAGAATTAGCTGACTGTGCATCAGGACATCTTGTATTTGTGCCTCAAGGTGAAGTCTGCAAATCCCGACCTTGACAAGATAGCAAGAGTGACACTCAAAAAAGAATTAAACATACTTTTGACAAAATACAATTTCAGGGATTCTTTCATGAATGACAAATAACAAAAAGCTAATAATGCTTTGAAGGTAGCATTTCACCTCATAGAATTCACATCAAAAATAACTTACTTTAAATACTTCACAGAGGCGAGTAAACTGTTTGCCAACTGCACCAGCAAATTCTTTTCCATCCTCGCCACTCAGACGGCTAAAGTACAGAATGAATACAACTGGTTTACTTATTTAATAAACAACAACTAGAATGGTCTAAATTTGGATGGAGAAATGTTTATATATGCAAGTCAGAACACCACCTACAGTACCCATGCAGTATTTGCAAATCCAGCACCAATTGTGTGGCTTAAAAATGAGACCAAGTATTATACATTTGCAGGTTTTGTGCTGTGGTCACCCAGCCACCAGCCCCAAATTCATTTGCTTTAACAATCCTGAATTCAGAGGGAAGACGTTCATTTGATCACTTTGGACAGGATTCAGGCCCCAGAGCTGAAGGGACAGAGACAACAATATGTTCCTCTTTTAAAATCGAGGTAACAAATATCATTCCGACATTTTTGGTGGGTGAAATTTTACTTCTTCAAATATATTTCCTCCATTTTAATTCTATCATCTGTGCAGAAACAATTTTAAATGAAATACGCCCACACTGGACCTGGTCATTGTCTAGGCAACAAATTAAAATGCATGCATATACACATACAGCTATTTTTGTAATTAAACAATTGATGTGGCATTCTGAACTTCATGCCGAGTGTCATAACTCCTTTAACTTAGTGTAATCTTGACAGCCACATCAGATAAAATATTCAAAGAGACAGCATACAACATCTTTTCTCAAAGAACTGAAACACAGGAGGAGTGAACCAACAATTTCATACTGCTGTAATGTGTCATATACCTACCTGGAAATGGTAAGGTAGGCATCCACTTGCTCTGTGGACGAAACAGTAGAGTCTTCCAAGGTTTCTAACAGCGGCAGCAAACCAGAAACGGCTGGAGAAGCAGTGGCCATCATTCTTGTGCTTGGAAGTCTGGTAAAAACAAAGGGCATTCGTTTATCTATCTTCCCCTTTCAAATGCTGACTGACCCAGTAATGTTTCCAGCATTTTGTTTCTACTCCTGTACGTCACTGAATTGTAGAATTTCAATTCTATTGCCTTTTTCAACCCAACTTTAAGGAAGCAATTAAATTCTGTGTGTTAACTTTTAGCTTTCAAGTCAGTTTCTGTTAGCAATATTCAGTTAGTAAAAGGGATTCCAGTCAGAATGTTTTAGCTGATAAGGAGGTCACAAAACTGTCGCTGTTAGATCTAACCTCGAAAAGGCACCTGCTATAGATTTGGGAAATTAGGGAGTGGGTCAGGCTTGAGGAGTTATTTTTGTTAAAACTGAAGTTATTGCAATTAATTGGATGAGGTATTGTGGAAAGAAGTGGATTCTCACATAGCCAAAGTGAAAGAAAAGGTATAAAAAGGGTTGTTAGAATAGATACTTCAGAATTCGACAAGGCTTGGCCACTTGACCCCTTCAAGCTCAAAAACTGTGATTGGGTGAATTTTCCAGTCTTGTGTCATAAAGTGACCCTAAGCATATGTGTAATTATTTATTTGCCAATAAATCCTGATAAATTTACACCTATTAACAAGTTAAAGTTAATATACTTAATGTACAATTAACAAGTCACTACTAAAAACAAGTTATATGACAATTTCTAGTTTGCCCTAAAGATAAAACTCTATTCATCCACACAAACGTGAGCAAAATAGGATTCTGCACAATGTGAGGAAATAAGACGTTCAATCATGATAACATACCAAATGCGAGTAAGTTGCAGGGCTAAGTCACCCTAAAATGGAGCTTTGCCTACCATTAACTATACAAGCTCAGATTCTACCCATTAAAATTCCCCATCATCTCATTCTAAATGTTTGGATCTTAAGAGTCAGTAGTTAGTAGGGACCTAAGCCATATGCAAATACATAATTCATTGAAAGCGAGAGTACAAGTAGATACAGCTATAAAAAAGACCAATAGCATATTGGTTTTATAATGGGGCATATAGTACAACAGCAAAGAAGTTATGATAAATATGTACAAGACAATGATGAAGCCACTGTTGGAAATGCTAATTCTGGATGCCCCAAGGTCATTAAAGCCATGGAGAGCTTACAGCTTAGATTCACCAAAATGATACCAGGGGTGCTAAACTATAGTTATGAGAAGATTCTTGAGATACTGAGACTATTTCAACTGGAACAGTGAAGGCTAAGAGGAGATTTCATAGAGGTTATAAAGAGCATTGATAGTGAATAGGGAAAGACGATTTCCTTTGGTTCAGGAGTAATAGACGATGGGTTATCAATTTAAAATGGTCACTAAGGCTGAGGAAAGGGGTTAGTAAAAATGTCTTTCCAGTGGGTAGTTGGTGGATGGAATAGTTGAGGCAGAGACCATTGCACCGTTTACAGGAAGATTTCATCTTCTGTATGCAACACAAGATTTTAAAAAATTGTCACTTCATATGGAATACAATTATATCTTTTAAGGGAAGAGTAGACAAACAGTTAAACCAGAGGAAGATACATGACTTTGAGGAAAGAACATGGCAGTGAGATTAGTTTTGGACTGCTTCAGTAAAGAGCCAGCACAGACACAATGGGCCAAACAGCTTCCTTCTGTGCTGTAAACTTCCATAGCCCCAGATCATTTGATTGTCTGACTGCCCTTTCCTTTAGGTTTCAAATAACTATTCATGAGATAGTTCTGGTGAGCCTTCTCCTTGAACTACTGCAGTCCTTGTGGTGGCGCTCCTGCAATGGTGCTAAGTAAGGAATTCTAGGTTAGTGAAGCAGCAACAATATATATCCAAATCATGATAGTATGCAACTTAGAGGTGGTGGTGTTCCCATAATATTGCTGATCTTGTCCTTCTCAGTCATAGTGGTCGCAGAGAAGAGGCGCTGCCAAAGTAATCTTGGCGAGTTGCTTCAGTCCATCCTCTAATTCGTACACGCTGCAGTCCCAGTACACATACGGTGGAAAATGATTCCAGTGGCAAGGGTGCCGATCAGGGAAACTGCTTTGCTTGGATAATATTGAGCTTCAAGTGTTGTTGCAGTTGCACCTATCCAAGTGAGTGGTGAGTGTTCCATTACACTTCTGACTGGAGTCTTGATGATGGAGACACTTTGAAGGGGTCGGGTGAGCCACTTATCGCAGTGACATAGTCTTCCTAGCTGTGTGTAATACAAGCCTCCACACACAAAGAGAAATCTTAGGATACTAATAACAAAGACATTTGTGGCACTGTGCAACTGTTTTGATCAGTGATTTCTTTCCAATTAGTTGATTTTGGAGTCATCTAAACTGCACCCATAATCCTGTCCAGATCAGATAGGAGTGACCCAGATAAGAATGAGACACAAGAACATAAGAAATGGGAGCAGGAGTGGACTATACGGCCCGTTGAGCCTGCACTGCCATTCATTATGATTATGACTGATCTTCAACCTCAACTCCACTTTCCCACCCTATCCCCATATCCCTTGATTCCCTTAGTATCCAAAAATCTATCGATCTTAGTCTTGAATATACTCAAGAATTGAGCATCCCCAGCCCTCTGGGAGGTAGAGAATTCCAAAGGTTCACAACCCTGAGTGAAGAAATTCCTCCTCATCTCAGTCTCAAGATAATGGCTGACCCCTTATCTTGAGACAATGAACCTTAGCTCTAGACCCACCAGCCAGGGGAAACAGCCTCTCCACTTCTACCCTGTCAAGCCCTCTAAGAATTTTATATGTTTCAATGAGCTCACCTCTCATTCTTCTAAACTCCAGAGAGTTTCTGCTCAATCTCTTCTCATAGGACAACCCTCTCATCCCAGGAATTAATCTAGTGAACCTTCGTTGCACCCACTCTAAAAGACAAGTACATCCTTCCTTAGGTAAGGAGACCAAAACTGTACGCAATACTCCAAGTGTGGTCTCACCAGAGCCCTACATAATTGCAGCAAGACCACCTTATTCTTATACTCCAAACCTCTTGTAATAAAGGCTAACATACTATTTCACTTCCCAATTGCTTGCTGTACCTGCATGTTACCCAAATTGCTCTGGATACTAACATTTTGTAGTTTGTCACCTTTTAAAAAATATTTTGCTCTTCCATTCTTCCTACCAAAGTGGATAATTTCACATTTCGCCACATTACATTGTATATTTATACTCCATCTAATGTACAAAGAAATTAAACAAAACAACTCCTAACACCATTAATATAATATTGCATGTGCATTCTATTCTTACATAACTTACTCAAGTAGCTAAGCAACTGCCCAAGATGTTTCCACTTGTGGGGGAGTCCAAAACAAGGGGCCATAAATATAAGATGGTCACTAGTAAATCCAATAAGGAATTCAGGAGAAACTTCTTCACTCAGAGTGGGGAGAATGTGGAACTCACAACCAGAGTGGTTGAGGTGAACAACATAGATGCATTTAAGGGGAAGCCAGACAATTGCATGTGGGAGAAAGGAATGGAAGGTTATGTTGGTAGGATGAGATGAAGAGGGGTGGGAGGAGGCTCACGTGGAGCAAAAACACTGGCATAGACCTGTTAGGCTGACTGGCCTGTTTCTGTGCTGCAAAATTCTATGTAATTCAGCACAGTCAAAAAGTTACTAAATTTCTTACATAAAATACATACGAGTAAAAAGGATGCAACACAATCTGGACCTCCAAATATTCATAAAAAATATCAATCCTTGTTCTCAGCATCTTGTATTTTAGGACATCAAGTAATCTCTTCAATTACAATGTAAAAAAAAAACTAGGTAATGGATACTTAATTACAGGGCATTAACAGGCTCAACAGGTCATAAAACATGACAAACTGAGCTTAGAGTGTTCGGACGGCTATCTGAACTCAGATTGGATTAATACAGGAAATATTTATTCATTTGCAGTTACTGATTTTTTTTAATAAAATGATTGTTGTGTTTCTCTGCAGCATGCCTCATGGACAATTGGCAGAAAAAAGCTAGGTAGACAGAAATTAAAGGTAACCAGATTAAAAGTTAGTGGATTGTTTCTTTTATGCCGATCTCAGACCACTCCGTAGCGTTTACACTGCTTGGCTGGAACTCCAGTTCTCCTGGCAAGAGCGCATTCTGCATCTAAGTGGTTATATGCACGCACTGAGCTCATTGCTCATCAGTTAAAATTTAAGCATTCAGATTATTTGACTGGATATTCAAATTTCAGTGTCAATAACTTCTTGTGGGATACACTCATTTCTTAACCTCAAAATGCTCCCACGACTGCCACGAGTGATAGAAAATATCAGTACTTCAACCCGGTGAGATAGTTCAAAATGCTCTCTCCAGACCCAACCCAAGCTTAGGAAGTTAAAACCTATCTACAATTGCTCTGCTGGGTATTTTTCACAATTCAATTTACATAAAAATGGTGCCGAGGAGAAGCACGTAAACAGAGTCTCAACTTCCGTGCACTGCTCTCCCTTATTTACCTCTCTAAGGGCCGCTAATACTAATCAAGCCTAGAGACCATAATTTCTACAGGAAAAAAAAGAGGAATTCCAGCTATACGATTTATGCTGCAATCACATTGTACAATTCTAGCCAGGAATCATTTCACAGTGACACTAAATTTAGAGTAAACTGGGCATAAAGGACCAAAATAACTCCAAAAGGAAAGCGGTGCAATACTCCTCCAGAAAGTCTCACTCTGCTTAGTTCAAGTGTCAGCTTCCCCGGACACAGGATTCAGGGTGAATTAACACTATAACTGCAAAGCAAAACCACTTCACACTGACACTATAGTCGTTGTTTAAATGCATGGTAGTGTGCAAGACCCTTTATATTTAATTGGGTTGGTTATTGGCTGAGGAAGAATTGCATGTCTACAGCTAGCTGTCTGAATGGCTTCTATTGTCCACTTTCGCGAAACTTACAAGCTTTGCTGTCAATCGATATTTCAGTCATTTTTTAAAAAAGACACAAAATTACAGCTCTAGTCTTTTGGATCTGTTCAAATTAAGTGAATATTTTGCTACACAGATTACCTATACCTTTATTTTAGAACAGAATCAACATATACATGGGGACACTTGATGTGAGACTCCTGGCCAACAAAAAAAACGTGCATTTATACAGCGCCTTTCACAACCTCAGGACGTCCCAAAGCACTTTACAGCAAATGAAGTACTTCTGAAGTGTAGTCACTGTTGTAATGTAGGAAACGCGGCTGCCAATTTGCGCACAGCAAGGTGATAATAACCAGAATCTTTTTTTTTTAAGTACACCATCATAGTCTGTGTCTAAAAAAGTGTGATGTGGAGATGCCTCCACTACTCGCCTTTAAACAGCCACCCAACCTCAAACAGACCATCGTTCGCAGCAAATTACCTAGCTTTCAAGAGAACAGCGTCCACGACACCACACAACCCTGCCACGGTAACCTCTGCAAGACATGCCAGATCATCGACACAGATACCACCATCACACGAGAGGACACCACCCACCAGGTGCATGGTTCATACTCCTGTGACTCGGCCAACGTTGTCTACCTCATACGTTGCAGGAAAGGATGCCCCAGAGCATGGTACATTGGCGAGACCATGCAGACACTGCGACAACGGATGAACGGACACCGCGCAACAATCGCCAAACAGGAGGGTTCCCTCCCAGTCGGGGAACACTTCAGCAGTCATGGACATTCATCCACCGACCTTCGGGTAAGCGTACTCCAAGGCGGCCTTCGAGACACACGACAACGCAAAATCGTCGAGCAGAAATTGATAGCCAAGTTCCGCACCCATGAGGACGGCCTCAACCGGGATCTTGGGTTCATGTCACGCTACACGTTACCCCACCAGCGAACAAATGTTATCTGTTTTTAATATAATGGGTCATTTGCTGGCTTTCTCTGCCTTCCGGATGTTTCTGCCTCTCTGTTTTTTTTTCCTGTTTGTTTTTTTGTTGAATGTGTATTCGGGGGTTCTGCAGGTGACACCTCTCTGTCTGAACACGGTGATTGCCTTGGCAACGGGCAGTTGCAGGGGCAGTCTGTAAACACCATGTATTGTTCTGTGAAGTATAAATGCGTAGGCTTCAAGGAGCTCCTGAACATTTACCTGACGAAGGAGGAAGCCTCCGAAAGCTTGTGAATTTAAAATAAAATTGCTGGACTATAACTTGGTGTTGTAAAATTGTTTACAATTAAAAAAGTGTGCAACAGGTTGCACTCTGCCCTGCCTCCTACATCAGAAATTAAAACATTCCAAACAATTCAACTGGTAAAAATATACTACTGCTTTGAAATATACTACTAATTGAGCTGCTGCAGTTGGTTTTTGCAAAAAAAAAATGGTGTCTCTTCCTGTAACTGGCTCTGCTTCTTTCCCACTTCTCTCACCCCTCCCCCACATCCTTCTCCATGTTTTTCTCTCTCTCTCTCTGAATGGCTCCACGTGCTCATGCAATTTTCTTGTTATGGTATCTATACATCACTTTATCTGACACATTTTGCAAGCATTTTCTTGTTTCCCCTCTCTTCTGTATGCCTTCCAATCTCTTAGCATGACTGCCTCTTCGGCTAATTTACCAGAACACACTTGCCTTTTTAAAAAGTGCATGTATATAGCAACATGATAGCTGAAGTGACACTGGGATCAGGTGGTGAAAATGCAGAAGAGAGAAACGATTGGTTGGGTGGGTGGAGAAAAACAGTGCAAAGCTCAGGTCACACGGGAAGGAGAAGGATGAGGCTGGGAACAGGATCCAGGGTAATAATTTACTTGGGGCCAAGGAGGTTGGCAACAGCTTAACCGATATTATGCCTTTAATGACTAAAGATATAGAGATTAAAATGAAACAGAAAAGGGTCTATGACAAATGTAAGGTTCATTATAACGTAGAGAACCAGACTGAATACAGAAAATAGAAGAGATCTAAAAAAGGGAAGAGGGGCAAGGAGTAAGAAAAAAAGATTAGCAGCTAACATAAAAGGGAACCCAAAAGTCTTTTACATACATACAAATAGTAAAAGGGTAGTCAACGGAAAGGTGGGACCGATTAGGGACAAAAGCGATCATCTTATGGAGGCAGAGGGTACGGCTGAGGTACGAAATAAATATTTTGCATCCGTCTTCACTAGAGAAGAGGATGCTGCCATTGTAGCAGTAGTGATATTGGATAGGATAAAAATAGATAAAGAGGAGGTACTTAAAAGGTTAGGACTACTCAAAAGTAGAAAAGCCACCCGGTCCAGATGGGATGCATCCTCGGTTACTGACGGAAGTAAGGGAGGAAATTGGAGAGGTTCTGACCACAATCTTCCAATCCTCCTTAGATATGGGGACGGTGCCGGAGGACTGGTGGATAGCGAATGTTACACCCCTGTTCAAAGGGGAGAGGGATAAACCCGACAGTTACAGGCCAGACAGCCTAACGATGTGGGGAAATTATTTTTTTAAAAAGAGACAATAACCCAGGACAAAATTAATTGGCACTTGGAAAAGTAGGGGTTAATAAATTAAAGTCAGCACGGATCTGTTAAAGAAAAATTGTGTTTGACTAACTTGATCAAGGGATATGGGGAAAAAGCAGGAACAGGGTACTGAATTAGACGATCAGCCATGATCATTTTGAATGGCAGAGCAGGCGCGAAGGGCCGAATAGCCTACTCTTGCACCTATTTTCTATGTTTCTATGATTGAGTTCTTTGATGGGAGAATGGGGGTGTTGATGAGGGTAGTGCGGTTGATGTGTATATGGACTTTCAAAAGACATTTGATAAGTACCACACAATAGACCTGCTAGCAAAAGTAAAGCCCATGGGATTAAAGGGACAGTGGCAGCATGGATACAAAATTGACTAAGGGACAGAAAGTAGAGAGTAGTGATGAACAGTTGTTTTTCAAACTGCAGGGAAGTATACAGTGGTGTTCCCCTGGGGTCAGAATTAGGACTACTGCTCTTTTTGATATATATTAATGACCTGGACTTGCATATAGAGGGTATAATTTCAAAGGTTGCAGATGACACCAAACTTGGAAATGTAGTAGACAACGTGGAGGAAGTAACAGGCTTCAGGAGGACATAGACATACTGGTGAAGTGGGCCGACACATGGCAGATAAAATTTAATGCAGAAGTTTGAAGTGATGCATTTTGGTAGGAAGAATGAGAAGAGGCAATATCAACTAATTGGTACAATTTTAAAGGGGGTGCAGAAACAGAGAGACCTGGGGGTGCACATACACAAATCTTTGAAGGTGGCAGGACAAGTTGAGAAGGCTGTTAAAAAAGCATATGGAATCCTGGGCTTTATTAATAGAGGCATGGAGTACAAAAGGAAGTTATGCTAAACCTTTATAAAACACTGGTTCGGTCTCAGCTGGTGTACTGTGTTCAGTTCTGGGCACTACACTTTAGGAAGGATGTGAGGCCTTAGAGAGGGTGCAGAAGAGATTTACTAGAATGGTACCGGGGATGAGGAACTTCAGTTATATGGAGAGATTGTAGAAGCTGGGATTGTTCTGCTTGGAACAGAGAAGGTTAAGGGGAGATTTGATAAAGGTGTTCAAAATCATGGAACGATTTTGATAGAGTAAATGAGAAACTGTTTCCACTGGCAGAAGAGTCGGTGACCAGAGGACACAGATTTAAAGGTGATCCAGAGGCGGCATGAGGAAACATTTTTTTTATACAGCAAGTTGTATTGATCTGGAGTGCACTGCCTGAAAGGGTGGTGGAAGCAGATTCAATAGTAACTTTCAAAAGGGAATTAGATAAATACTTGAAGGGAAAAGACTTACAGGGTTATAGGGAAAGAGCAGGGAAATGGGATAGCTCCTTCAAAGAGCCAGCACAGACACAATGGGCTGAATGGTCTCCTCCTGTGCTGTATGTACGATGATCGCAGAAAATGCCCCAAGGTGCTACATTAAAAAAATGGACAAAAATTGATTGTGAAAAAGATTGGGAGATGACTGAAAGCATGGTCAAAAAGACAGGTTTGAGGAGTCAGTTACTACCGAGGAGAGAAGTAGCAAGATGAAGTGTTTTAGGGCGGGAGCTCTAGAGTAGGGCTGAGACGGCTGTAGCTTCTGCCACCAATGGAGGAAAGGCGGGGGTGGGTGGGAAGAAAGAGAGAAAGGAGGAGGAAGCACAGAAGGCCAGAGGACCAAAGGGCAATGGCTGACAGGGAGCCAGTGGTGGTCAGCAAGAATGCAGGGGAGGATGGGGGCTGGATAGAGTTATGGACAATTGAGTTTATAAAGGTAGTCAACAATGAGAGCAACGGAGAAGTTGCAACTACAGCAACAAGTTGCACGTATGTAGCATCTCTAACATAGAAAAACATCCCATGCTGCTTTATGAGGGAAAAATAAAAAAGGAACAGACCCTGTGCCTTGGTGGGGGAGGCAACAGATAGCTTGGTCAGAAAGATGGGTTTTCAAGAAGGCTTTTAAAAAGCTGAAGACAGATGGATGGGTTTAGGGAGGGACTTCCATGGAGTGGGGCCAAGGCAACCGAAGGTTCTGCCACCAAGGCCGGGGGGGGGGGGGGGGGGGGGGTGAGGGTGGACGAGAGGGGGGGTGGAGGGAGAGAAAGAGAAGATGATGAACTGTCAAATTCAGAAGACCAAAAGAAGGAGGAAGGGCTAGGATACAGCTTGGAGGAGGTCACAAAAGTATGTTGCGGCAAGGCCATGAAAAAATTTGAAGATGACATTGAGGATTTAATGTTTGAGGACAGGGAGCCAGTGCAGATCAGCAAGGACAGGAGTAAAGGGAGAGTGGAATTTTATGCAGAATAGGAGATCAGCAGCTGAGTGTTGAATAAATTGGAATCTATTAAGTAAGGAGGATGTAAGGTTGGCAAAAACGATGTTGGAGAAATCAAGTCTAAAAGAAACAAAGGCATGAATAAAGATTTCAGTGGTTGTAAGAGTAAGGCAAGACTGGAGACATTGATATTGCAGGGGTGGAAGTAAGCAGTCTTGGTGATGGGTTGAACAGGCTACAGACATGGCACATTTTGGGGAAAGGCCAATTTTGATGGTATTAGACAGGAACTTTCAGAAGTTGATTGGGAGAGTCTGTTGGCAGGCAAAGGGACGTCTGATAAGTGGGAGGCTTTCAAAAGTGTGTTAACCAGGGTTCAGGGTAAGCACATTCCTTATAAAGTGAAGGGCAAGGCTGGTAGAAGTAGGGAACCTTGGATGACTCGGGAAATTGAGGCCCTAGTCAAAAAGGAGGCGGCGGCATATGACATGCATAGGCAGCTGGGATCAAGTGGATTCCTTGAAGAGTATAGAGATTGCCGGAGTAGAGTTAAGAGAGAAATCAGGAGGGCAAAAAGGGGACATGAGATTGCTTTGGCAGATAAGGCAAAGGAGAATCCAAAGAGCTTCTACAAATACATAAAGGGCAAAAGAGTAACTAGGGAGAGAGTAGGGCCTCTTAAGGATCAACAAGGTCATCTATGTGCGGAACCACAAGAGATGGGTGAGATCCTGAATGAATATTTCACATCAGTATTTACGGTTGAGAAAGGCATGGATGTTAGGGAACTTGGGGAAATAAATAGTGATGTCTTGAGGAGTGTACATATTACAGAGAGGGAGATGCTGGAAGTCTTAACGCGCATCAAGGTAGATAAATCTCCGGGACCTGATGAAATGTATCCCAGGACGTTATGGGAGGTTAGGGAGGAAATTGCGGGTCCCCTAGCAGAGATATTTGAATCATCGACAGCTACAGCTGAGGTGCCTGAAGATTGGAGGGTAGCAAATGTTGTGCCTTTGTTTAACAAGGGTGGCAGGGAAAAGCCTGGGAACTACAGACCGGTGAGCCTGACATCTGTAGTGGGTAAGTTGTTAGAGGGTATTCTGAGAGACAGGATCTACAGGCATTTGGAGAGGCAGGGACTGATTAGGAACAGTCAGCATGGTTTTGTGAGAGGAAAATCATGTCACACGAATTTGATTGAGTTTTTTGAAGGGGTAACCAAGAAGATAGGTGAGGGCTGTGCAGTAGACGTGGTCTACATGGACTTTAGCAAAGCCTTTGACAAGGTATCTCATGGTAGGTTGTTACATAAGGTTAAATCTCACGGGATCCAAGGTGAGGTAGCCAATTGGATAGACGACAGAAGACAGAGGGTGGTTGTAGAGGGTTGTTTTTCAAACTGGAGGCCTGTGTCCAGCGGTGTGCCTCAGGGATTGGTGCTGGGTCCGCTGTTATTTGTTATTTATATTAATGATTTGGATGAGAATTTAGGAGGCATGGTTAGTATGTTTGCAGATGACACCAAGATTGGTGGCATTGTGGACAGTGAAGAAGGTTATCTAGGATTGCAACGGGACCTTGATAAATTGGGCCAGTGGGCCGATGAATGGCAGATGGAGTTTAATTTAGATAAATGTGAGGTGATGCATTTTGGTAGATCGAATCGGGCCAGGACCTACTCCGTTAATGGTAGGGCGTTGGGGAGAGTTATAGAACAAAGAGATCTGGGAGTACAGGTTCATAGCTCCTTGAAAGTGGAGTCACAGGTGGATAGGGTGGTGAAGAAGGCATTCGGCATGCTTGGTTTCATTGGTCAGAACATTGAATACAGGAGTTGGGATGTCTTGTTGAAGTTGTACAAGACATTAGTAAGACCACACTTGGAATACTGTGTACAGTTCTGGTCACCCTATTATAGAAAGGATATTATTAAACTAGAAAGAGTGCAGAAAAGATTTACTAGGATGCTACCAGGACTTGATGGTTTGACTTATAGGGAGAGGTTAGATAGACTGGGACTTTTTTCCCTGGAGAGTAGGAGGTTAAGGGGTGATCTTATAGAAGTCTATAAAATAATGAGGGGCATCGATAAGGTAGATAGTCAAAATCTTTTCCCAAAGGTAGGGGAGTCTATAACGAGGGGACATAGATTTAAGGTGAGAGGGGAGAGATACAAAAGGGTCCAGAGGGGCAATTTTTTCACTCAAAGGGTGGCGAGTGTCTGGAACGAGCTGCCAGAGGCAGTAGTAGAGGCAGGTACAATTTTGTCTTTTAAAAAGCATTTGGACAGTTACATGGGTAAGATGGGTATAGAGGGATATGGGCCAAGTGCAGGCAACTGGGACTAGCTTAGTGGTTTAAACTGGGCGACATGGACATGTTCGGCCGAAGGGCCTGTTTCCATGTTGTAACTTCTATGATTCTATAAGCTGAATGAGCAACTGGCAAGGGATATGGTGTTGGTGGCAAGTGTGCAAAGTTTTGTGACAGCAGTCAAATATAATAGTTTCTGTCTTTCCAACATCCAATTGGGGGGATTTCTGATTCATCCACGGCTGTTGGAGATAATCTGACAACACAGATGTGGTCACAGTTGAGCTGAGTGTTATACATATAGACACTATCCTCATCTATGGATAATGCAGTGAAGGACAGCATGCAAGTGAGCAAAAGGAGGGGACCAATTATATAACCTCAGGGTATTCCATAGGTGACCACACAGGGGGGAAAAGTGACTGGACTGTCCCACTTGTTAGTGTTGGAGGCAAAAGTGGATAAGGCAGTGGAGCCCAGGGCTGCTTGGATACTGCAATGGGAGGGGGGGATGGCAGAAAAGAGTTGGCTATGTGTATGGTGGTAGAGCAACTATGAGCATCAATGAGGTAAATCAGCAGGTTACCAGGAAATGCCATGCCCTCAATGTGCCAAAGAAGTAAATTTATTTCCCAAATGATTAGGTAGCCCATTAATGAAGGACTTTACACGTTGAACAGTTATAATGCCCTTTTTGCTTTGATTCCTTTCAGGTGTACAAAAAGAAAATTAGTAATTTTATTCCTCATTTTAGAGCAGGAACAAGTGCAAACAGGCTCGCTCAGCTTTGGGATCTGAAAATCAATTAATTTCACCATGCAGTATCAGAGCTTGGTGAAATAGCAGCTGATCTGCAGTCCCAACATAGTAAACCTGTGCATCCATTTAAATCTCACTCTTGCCCTGAAGCAGTAGCCCTACTGCAGCCTCAACACAGGCAGTGGGCAGTCAGGATAGGGTAGGAGTACTTGGCAGCCAACACATGCTTAACAGCCACGAGAACAGGATCTGAACAACTGAGACCAAAGCAAGAGAATTCAGATAAGGGAACGACTGAAAAAAATAAAATAAAAGCAGCACTGGTGGTGGCTGGCCTATTATTACCATGTACCCTTGCCTTTACCAACTGCTTTATTGGATTGACCAGGATCTGGACCAATGTGCCTTTCAACATCTAAGACTGCTAGAAAGAGACATGGAGATGGGTTATATGATTAGTATTGACCGATGAGATTTCTTGAAAATATTAACAAATGGAAGTCACTTGATTACTATTGGCCAGCTTGCTCAAAACAGATACAAAACAATTTTTATTATATAGGTAATACAGCATCTATAGTGAATAGATTTACTTGTTTCCTTGTCTCCTTGTCCAAACTTCTCCCACCCCCATGATTTTCTTATTACCATCATCTATTCCCATCTGCTGCTATTCCCACAATCTCACTTTCCCAATCCATGCAATCGATTGCCTTTAGGTTACCAAAGAAAGATGACCACAGTGCCTTGATACCCACATTGGAGGCAAATTTGAAACTAATTCTATATTTTATACACGTTATTTTAAGTTAAAGTAAACATGTATACAGGTAGTTCAATAATCTTGATTTCTAATTTAATTTCACATCTCCGGGAAACTGGCTTGTGGCTTTTATGTAGCATTTGATCCCTTCCTCTATTTAAACCTTAAGTTTAAGATACTATATAATAATGACATAAAATTACAAGGACTGATGGTAGAATACTCCAAATAAGAGTTCGAGTCAAAGGGAAACTATCTGAAACACCCCAACCAAAAGCAGTAACTTGTGTTCTCATTACGTTGAACCCCGTGTCAGTATTTATAAATTTTAACCGCAATGGAAAGGGACGTATTTAACGCCGATCAATCCCACGATCGGACGTTATGACATGAAATCCAATTATTTATAAAACAAACTCCTAGTTTTAAAAAAATATTTCCGATAGAGACATAAACAATGACATGTTTTTTTTTAAAAAAAGATCCACCACACACGAGTATGATCTTATTTAAACTAAATTAAAAATTTTCCGATTACCAGCAGACAGACTCACTCACAGCAGAGCAACTTTAAAAAGATGGGGGGGGGGAAAAAAAAAGGGAGTGCGGGGCCCGGCTCCTCCCTCACCCTCCATCGCACTGTTTTGAGTACAGGCCGAGTCACTACCACCACCTCCCCGGGCTCCGAGTACAGCGGGAGGCAGAGAGCAAGTGACGGGACGCGGGGTGTGTGTGAGAGAGAGGGAAGGGAAGGGGGGGGGGGTTGGGAAAGAGAGACCCGCCGCTCCCGACACCAAGCCTACCTGCCTCTCTATCCGCACATAGTCCGACTCTTAACGGCGATCAGCTTACGATGTCTCTCCCTCAGAAATAAACAAAAGCCCCGGCTCCCCGCCAGGCCGCCGCCGCCGCCGAACTCCCGACTCAAACAACAAGCGCTCGGAGCCCGCGGGAAAATACTCGCGCCAAAGGGCCGAGCAGCCTGGGTAACGACCTTTCACCCCAGCAACCAGCCCCCTGCCCCAACCCCCCCCACACACACACATATAGGATTTTAAAATATATATACATATATATCTATATACATAAACGTGGTTTAAAGCGTTAAAGATTAGGTTAATTACGTAGTCAGAAAGAGAAAATCAAACTAAGAGGTAGAAATGCAAACCCTCTGAAAGTTGAACGTTTATCAGCGCGCATGCGCCAAGGCGGGGGGTTAAGCAAGGTAGTTGTTGCTCCTCTTCCTCACGGGGTATTTGTTTTATTTCTATGTTGTTATATGATGTTAGAGGGGTTACTTACTTCTCGGAGATGGGGAAGAAAAGAAAGTTTCCCCCTTTATGACCCAATTTTGTCCTTGTAGGTGTGTAATAAGTTACCTTCTAAGAATCCTTGCACCACCATCGTGAGTTGTCCCCTCTCTTTCTTACTCGTTCTTCCTGCTTGTTTAGGGAGGACTCGAACCTGTGCATGCGACTTGTCGAATGACGAACTACTGACGATTTCCCCCCTTAGGAAAGCAAGACAAGTGGGGTATCTGGGATCAAAATGGTACACCTGTTAGTGAAAGATCTAACTAGACCTCTAGCAAACCACCCTTAGTACCCTCTAGTCTAACAAAGCCAGACCGTATTTGTCAAGACTTTCTTTGTATTGCCTCATATCAGGCAGCATAGAACTGAATGCAGTGTCCTCTTTATTGCCTCCATATCCTTCCTACAGCGTAGAGTCCAAAACTGCGCATAGTATTTTCAACTGTGGTTTTAGTCAGGTTTTGTGTAGATACACAATTACATTTCAACTTTTATATTCTACACCTATTGTCATAAAACCAAGTATTCCATTAGCACTTCTATGGCTTTATCCAATTTAGATGTTGCTGTTTTTGTCTTGTGCACCAAAACCTCCAAATCCATCTGCTCTTCCACATCACCCAGCAAAGTATAGTTGTTACTTTTTTAAAAAACAAAATGTACCACCTCACATTTGCTAACATTAAATTCTCACATTTAGTGACATTGAATTCCATCTACCAATTTTTTGACCAGTCCATCATCTTGTCAATAGCCCCTTGCATCTTCCTTTGACCCTCAGAATTATTTTCAATGCCTCCTAGTTTAGTATCGTCTGTAAATTTGGACACCGCTTCCTTCACCCCCTTATCCAAATCATTGATGTACATAGTGAACTGATGATGTGGAGATGCCGGTGATGGACTGGGGTTGACAATTGTAAACAATTGTGACGAAGGAGGAAGCCTGCGAAAGCTTGTGGAATTTAAAATAAATTTGTTGGACTATAACTTGGTGTTGTAAAATTGTTTACAATAGTGAACTGAAGCAGTCCCACAACAGAATCCTATGGGACACCATTATTCACTTCCAACCAATCTGAGAAATCGCCCTTACCTTCTACTCTCTGCTTCCTCCCTTCTAACCAGATTTTAATCCAACTTGCTGCCTTCCCCTACTTTCATACTCCTTAATCTTTTCCAATAGTCTCCCGTGTGGTACTCTAATAATTGTGTTATACAACTCATCCGATTTTTCCTTCCACTGACTTCAATGGAAAGGAAAATCAGGCAGGGTGTACAATGGGCAGCCAATTTGATATTGACCATTTTACACCACCATGCAAAGTTAAAATTCCTCCCAATATTTCTTCATAATTTATCCTTACAAAGGGCAATTGGCCCATTATGAATTTTCATGTATGTACATTCAGATATTTTTGTACTTTTAGTATTCACCATCTTTTTATTCTTCATATCTTTAGTACCAACTGACCATTCATATGGTATGCTACTATTGTGTCTTTGTTCTAATTTTAATTATGGTTATTTAGCCAGAAGCTGCCTGAATCTGGGAGTTAATATAACAGCTACCAGTGATTGGTTAAATTCACATGATTTATCCATTGCAGCGGTGAGTGGAACTAAAAGCTCATGTCAGATATATAACCTTGGTTAAAGAACTCTGTAAACAAAAGGACAGTCAATTCTCTGAAATACTTGTTTTATTGGACTTGGACATGCTTGTTATATTGAACTCAGAAAACCAGTTAAGGTACCTTGTAAAAGTTAAGTAATATTTTGCTTTCTAATAATCTGATCTATTTTGGCTTCTGTATGATTTTACTTTTTTGTAAATACAAATATTATGCCTGAGCTATTATGGTCTGTCTACGGTGTTTACCATTACAGTGAAATTCTGACAGCAGTGTAAAACATGGAAGAAAGAGAACAATATCTGGTATCCTTATAAAGCACTAAGGGTCCAAGATTGCACTCCTGTGCTCTTCCATTGCAGGGGCACTTAGCACAGTTTGCACCTAGGGGCCACTGAGGGGACTTCTCTGGATTTCGTGAGGTCCTTTCATTAGCGCTGAGCTTTTAGCATTTGCATGGTGCATTGAGAGTGCAGGGGTTGGGGGGCTTAGGAGGGGCAACGGGGGATCAATTTTTGAAGTAATGTTTTAAGAGTGCTGGTATAGAACCTTGAAGCTGTCCTTGCATTTTCCGTAGATCAGAAAAAGATTCAATTTGGAGGCCAGCTTAGTGAAAAATATTAGCAATAGATACCAAAGCTGATTCCCAAGGTACAGGTAGGATTGCTCCATTCTATGAGAGAACACTGGAAGTCATGTTGAGAGATGTGCAGGCATGGAGGCGTGCCATTCTTGGCTCTCCTCAACAAAGTGCCATCAGAGCTGCATGGGAAGATGTTGCAAATTAGGTGAACTTAATGTCTTCAGTCAGAAGAACTGCATCTCAGATGAGAAAGAAACACTCAAGAAGTTTGCCAAGCTAGGTGGGTTCTATACTTATGTATTTGTATTTGTCTGCAATTTCGTGCCTGTAATACACATGTGTATTTTCATCATCATCATCTGCATACTCAAATGGAATGCTTTGTTCTTATATACCCCTTGCCTGGAAATCTTTCACTGTTAGTGGGTAGGCCCATTAAAGACACTCTCATTACCCTTTTGCCTGCTTCCCTCTACCCTTCATTACCAATCATTCCCTCTCTCTTTCGCTGTCATCCATCCCCACCCTTTGTCACACTCATCCATCCCTTTTCAATGCAAACTATTCCCCATTCTTTTATTGTTCTCCACCCTTCATCTTTCCCTTGCCTCACCTCACCATCCATTCTGCCTCCCTCAGCCTCCTATCTATTTTGTACATCTTTCCCCCAATCCTTCGCTATCCCTGCTTCTTCCATTTCCTCTCCCCTTCCCATTCATTTTTACCCTGTCCACTCTTGCCTGAGCCTGCTGGCTGATGCACTGGATAGTGGGATCCAATGCTGATTTTTGTCAACAAACACTGACGAGCTGGCCCTCAAAATGTTGGGCGGTTTGCATGTACGTATAATGTAATTCTGGCATACTATTAATACAGTGTCGCTTAATGTTACAATTGAGATTTTCCTGTTGGTCAGATTCAATTTTGACAGATACAATTTTATTATTTACCTAATAATGCTACAGCATGAGCAGAACAGAATGGTTATTTGAAATTTTCTTTGGAATCTTCTTTATTGGGAAATCCGTAATTGAGTTAGGTTTCTACATGAATAACTTTATTGATGGTGCACCTCTCAAAAGCAAAACACGCAAACCATTTATATATAAGCATATTGTCTGTACTAAACACAACTCTTAGACACATTTATAGTAAGATATATTGGAAAGTTAATTGGATGATTGAAGTACTCAACATCATCTGGTAGCGTTCATAATGACATTTAGTAAAAGCAAGAAGGATACATTAAAAGAAAGCTTAATACTTCTGTTTTTCTTGCATTCAAGAGTAAAATGTTAAATGGTACGTTGGGAATGACAGCACTTGTTTATTGATATCTATTGTATTAGGTAGGCTGATTTCTTTAATATGGTAATAAAATATCAGACGTAAGTGCATTGAACTATTCTATATTATGTTTCCTCAAGCCAGGTAACAGCTTGGGCATACACCCAGTATTCCCTTCTGTTCTGTGGATTATGTTGCATTTGAGTATAGAAACCATGCTGGAATTAAAAGGAATGTTCATATTCAGAAGAGCCAAATCCAAATCAAGTTTGTGTCAGGTGCATCTGTTCCAAAATCCTAAGTATAATTGTTGGATACAAGAGATCCCAAACCTATCTTTGATCATTCACGAAGAAATTAACTGAATTCGTTGAACAGTGAGTTTGATTTGGATGCCGAAAGATCAGTGTGATTTCATCGACTAGTAGTGTTTTGTGTCTCGACGGCTGAGGCAGGAGCAGGTGGATTAATGGCCTTGTACATAATTTGGAAACCTTTTGCTGTAACTGATGAATCTGACAAGAACTTCAAGGTCATAACATTGCCTATAACAAAAGGAAAACATAATTGGTGAGTTTTATTTACCTTGTAATATCTTTGAATCCTCAATGTAAATCATAACCTGTCATTAAATTAATCATAACAACTCTCGATTCATTTTATTTTTGCAACAGAACCAAAAATAAAACAACAACTCATATAAGTGAGTAGGAAATGTTGAACATCCATAGAAAAATGTTTTTTCTTGTTGAGTGGATAGTATTAAATACAGCTGGAGAAATATAAGGCTTCAATCAAGATACCTGCCATCCTTACCCGGTCGGGCCTATATGTGACTCCAGACCCACAGCACTGTGGTTGATTCTTAATTGCCCTCTGAGAAGCCACTCAGTCGTACAATCTCGCTAAAAAAAGTCATAATAAGAATAAAACCGGATAGACCACCCGGCATCGGACCACTAGGCACCGGACACAACTAAGGCAAACCAAGCCCCGTCGACCCTGAAAAGTCCTCCTCACTAACATCTGGGGACTTGTGCCAAAATTGGGAGAGCTGTCCCACAGACTAGTCAAGCAACAGCCTGACATAGCCATACTCACAGAATCATACCTTTCAGCCAACGTCCCAGATTCTTCCATCATCATCCCTGGGTATGTCCTCTCCCACCGGCAGGACAGACCGACCAGAGTTGGCGGTACAGTGATATACAGTCAGGAGGGTGTGGCCCTGGGAGTCCTCAACATTGACTCCGGACCCCATGAAATCTCATGGCATCAGGTCAAACATGGGCAAGGAAACCTCCTGCTGATTACCACCTACTGCCCTCCCTCAGCTGATGAATCTGTCCTCCTCCATGTTGAGCACCCTTGGAGGAAGCACTGAGGGTAGCAAGGGCACAGAATGTACTCTGGGTGGGGGACTTCAATGTCCATCACCAAGAGTGGCTAGGTAGCACCACTACTGACCGGGCTGGCCGAGTGCTGAAGGACATAGCTGCCAGACTGGGCCTGCAGTAGGTGGTGAGCGAACCAAAATGAGGGAAAAACCTACTTGACCTTGTCCTCACCAATCTACCTGTCGCAGATGCATCTGTCCATGACAGTATTGGTAGGAGTGACCACCGCACAGTCCTTGTAGAGACGAAGTCCTGACTTTGTACTGAGGACACCATCCAACGTGTTGTGTGGCACTGTCACCGTGCTAAATGGGACAGATTCAGAACAGATCTAGCAGCTCAAAGCTGGGCATCCATGAGGCGCTGTGGGCCATCAGCAGCAGTAGAATTGTATTCCAGCACAATCTATAATCTCATGGCCTGGTATATGCCTCACTCTACCATTATCAACAAGCCAGGGGATCAACCCTGGTTCAATGAGGAGTGTAGAAGAGCATGCCAAGAGCAACACCAGGCATACCGAAAAATGAGGTGCCAACCTGGTGAAGCTACAACACAGGACTACGTGCATGCTAAACAGCGGAAGCAACATTCTATAGGCAGAGCTAAGCGATTCCACAACCGACGGATTAGATCAAAGCTCTGCTGTCCTGCCACATCCAGTCATGAATGGTGGTGGACAATTAAACAACTAAAGGGAGGAGGAGGCTCTGTAAACATCCCCATCCTCAATGATGGCGGAGTCCAGCACATGAGTGCAAAAGACAAGGCTGAAGCGTTTGGAACCATCTTCAGCCAAAAGTGCCGAGTGGATGATCCGTCTTGGCCTCCTCCCGATATCCCAACCATCACAGAAGCCAGTCTTCAGCCAATTCGATTCACTCCACGTGATATCAAGAAATCAAGAAACGGCTGAGTGCACTGGATACAGCAAAGACTATGGGCCCCGACAACATCCCGGCTGTAGTGCTGAAGACTTGTGCTCCAGAACTAGCCTCACCTCGAGCCAAACTGTTCCAGTACAGCTATAACATTGGCATCTACCTGACAATGTGGAAAATTGCCCAGGTATGTCCTGTCCACAAAAAGCAAGACAAATCCAATCATCAGCAAAGTGATGGAAGGTGTCATCAACAGTGCTATCAAGCGGCACTTACTCACCAATAACCTGCTCACTGATGCTCAGTTTGGGTTCCGCCAGGACCACTCGGCTCCAGACCTCATTACAGGCTTGGTCCTAACATGGACAAAAGAGCTGAATTCCAGAGGTGAGGTGAGAGTGACTGCCCTTGACATCAAGGCAGTATTTGACCGAGTGTGGCACCAAGGAGCCCTAGTAAAATTGGAGTCAATGGGAATCGGGGAAAACTCTCCAGTGGCTGGCGCCATACCTAGCACAAAGGAAGATGGTAGTGGCTGTTGGAGGCCAATCATCTCAGCCCCAGGACATTGCTGCAGGAGTTCCTCAGGGCAGTGTCCTAGGCCCAACCATCTTCAGCTGCTTCATCAATGACCTTCCCTCCATCATAAGGTCAGAAATGGGGATGTTTGCTGATGATTGCACAGTGTTCAGTTCCATTCGCAACCCCTCAGATAATAAAGCAGTCTGTGTCCGCATGCAGCAAGACCTGGACAACATCCAGGCTTGGGCTGATAAGTGGCAAGTAACATTTGCGCCAGACAAGTGCCAGGCAATGGCCATCTCCAACAAGAGAGAGTCTAACCACCTCCCCTTGACATTCAACGGCATTACCATTGCCGAATCCCCCACCATCAACATCCTGGGGGTCACCATTGACCAGAAATTTAACTGGACCAGCCACATAAATACTGTGGCTACGAGAGCAGGTCAGAGGCTGGGTATTCTGCGGCGAGTGACTCATCTCCTGACTTCCCAAAGCCTTTCCACCATCTACAAGGCACAAGTCAGGAGTGTGATGGAATACTCTCCACTTGCCTGGATGAGTGCAGCTCCATCAACACTCAAGAAGCTTGACACCATCCAGGACAAAGCAGCCCACTTGATTGGCACCCCATCCACCACCCTAAATATTCACTCCCTTCACTACCAGTGCACTGTGGCTGCAGTGTGTACCATCCACAGGATGCACTGCAGCAACTCGCCAAGGCTTCTTCGACAGCACCTCCCAAACCCGCGACCTCTACCACCTAGAAGGACAAGGGCAGCAGGAACATGGGAACAACACCACCTGCACGTTCCCCTCCAAGTCACACACCATCCTGACTTGGAAATATATCGCCGTTCCTTCATCGTCGCTGGGTCAAAATCCTGGAACTCCCTAACAGCACTGTCGGAGAACCTTCACCAAACGGACTGCAGCACCAAATGGTGGCTCACCACCACCTTCTCAAGGGCAATTAGGGATGGGCAATAAATGCTGGCCTTGCCAGTGACGCCCACATCGCATGAACGAATAAAAAAAGAATCTGACAAAGGAGTGAAAAGGGTGTGGTATAAGAACAGGTCATGATCAGTTGGATTTGTATATTGATACAGACTTTAACAGCGCTTAAAATGCAATCAAATAAACATGTGAAAAGGGAGAATACAAATGGATGCAGGGAAAAGGGAGGGAAATAAGATTAGATTAGATGGCCTGAATTTCCTTGGAGCTCTAGTCCTATAGGGGGCATTGTTGGCGCAGGAGAGGCTAGTCGGGGCAAGGCTCTGTTATGCCGTATCTCCGAGCTGTTTGTGCACTGGGGTTTCCGAGTGGGAAGCAGGGAGCTAAGGGCGCGGCTCCTTTGAAACTGATGTCATAGAAGGGAGTGGAGACTGGTTGGATGACATCGTCTGCATCTGGTGAACCTAACTTTCGGCATGCCTGCTATATGTTATGTGGTCCAAATGGCAAAGACTACTGTAAAGACTGGTTTCCTTACAGCAGCTGGTCGCAAAGCAGAGGGCTGCTGTAAGGACAGTGGCCTTTGCTGGAAAAGTGGCGATTTGTCTTCTTTCTTCTGCCAGTCCTACTGGTACTTTTCTCCAGTGCTGGACAATGCTAGTATTTCTACCCCTGCCTACTAGCGGGCACTGCAGCTGCGCCAATGCAAGTATGGCTGCCTGCCCTCTTTATTGGAATTGCCTGAGCCTGGGAATACCAATGGGGTCAGTTGAGTACTGAGGAAGTCCCACTCCGGCATTGTTACCAGCAGCGGAGTATGATTGTAGATTTTTGGTGCTGATAGCTCCAGTTGAAGAGTTTTCCAGCACAGATGTGTTGGCCCTAATGTTGGGAGGTACAATTTCTGTGCTGTTATGATATATATACATTTAGAGGCCACTGTTAGATAAGCCTTGGACTCAACTTTGTCAGTTATAAAGAAACACATTATTATTCAAGTTTGGCAGCAGACTGATTGTGATGTGTGAAATTTATTGGGCTGTGAACTGAGCCCCATGTCATTTCAACTTTCCCTTTGCCAACATGACATGTTGTAGTTCCAGGGATTAGAAATCATTACCTTCTTGAGATCAATCATTTTCTTACGTGCACCTGAATTATTGGTTTGAGGTTGTTTTGACATGAAAGGTAGTCCATTGACCACAGCAGCAATCTATATGAGTCAGTTAAGTTTAAAGTGAACAGTTTGCTGCCGTTGTATTGGACTGGAATAGCTTTTAGTGACTAATGCCTCCATAGGTTGTAACAAAAGTGAAGCCATATGCACTTGTAATTGCTCAGATACTGCTATCACAACAGAGTTAAGCATTGACTGTAATTCAATGGAGGATGTGTTAAAAAAAAAATTGAAAATTAAATTGCTCAGAAAATTATAACATGTTCAAAATTATTTCTAAAGCAAAATATTGCAGATGCTGAAATCAAAACAGAAAATGCTGGAGAAGCTCAGCAAGTCAGGCAGCATCTGTAGAGAAAAAAACAGAGTTAATGTTTCAGGTTGAAGTCGAAACGTTAACTCTGTTTATTTCTTCACAGATGCTGCCTGACTTGCTGAACTTCTCCAAAATTATTTCTAGTCTAGCATATTGTTTGTGTTAAGTTGCATAGTTACCTGTGCTAATGATGTCATTTGGTAATTTATTTCCACAAAATCTGAAAACACACAAAATATGAAGTTTGAAATTGAACATTAGACATAGAAGATTCACCAGTAAATATTGAAGTTTGAAACTGAACATTGGATTTAAGATTTGCAAAATAATCAGACTCATTTTCAACTCAACCATATTTACTAGTGTGGAATGCAGCCACTGCATTACAGTTACTGATATGCATCTAAGTGTTTTTGTTTTGGGAGACAAATAAATTTTGTATATGAAATTCCAGGATGGTAATCCTGATGAGTTGAACATTTTTTGCATTCCCTGGTTAGACTTGGCGCAGATAGATTTATGGTACAGCTCTCTCTTCACATTGTCCCAGAAGTGTACTTTAACCCGAATTATAGAAGAGCAGATTTCTTATTAAACCAACTCTGTGTGCCACTTCGAAGGTGTTACACACTGTGGGTACATCTCTTTGCCATAGTGAGATTCCCAGAATGGTCTATGGTGGAAGAACATAAACAAAAACCAATAGAGAAAAGAACTGCTGTAACATTAGATATAGGTACAGTAATTATGAAAGAACAAGAGCTCAGTGCAGCTACATGTTATTCATGACTGAGATATACACCACCAATTACATTTGAAATATCAGCTGGTTACTCACATTGTGGAATCTGTGCTGAGTAACCAGCTGTAAAGTGGATATCACGACGTGGGATTGTGAATGGGATTGATTGTTATACATGTTTTGCTTTACCATAACTTGTGATGGGGTGAAAGAGCTGAGTGTTGTCCTTTGGCTCCCTTTTCTGATGATCATTTAGCAACTTGCTGTTGATATAATCTACCAGCCTGTTTACATTGTTGTCCAGCACCTCTTTCAGAACAGGCTACCAAGGTGTTTGAGCTATGCTTGGTCCATATAAAAGAAGACTGTCAATCGATTTATGCTACATATGTAGTGGAGGAAGGCAAAGGCAAAAATGGGAGGGGAATCTTTTCTAGATATTCCATTCACTCCACAAACATGCCCTGGACAAGACTCTGGACATCTTGACGAATATCTATGCCTTGGTGTTATGCTTTGATTTCAGTTCAGAATATGGACCTAAACTTTCAGGATAGGGAAATCCATATGAAAAGTGGATAAATTACAATACAGAATCAGACGTTCAGCCCAACCAGTCCGCATTGGTGGTTACCTTCCATACGAGCGGTAGTCCTAATTCCATGTGTCCAACCTGCTCCCATATCCCTTTATTCCCCTTTCCTTCAATCATCTATCTAGCCTATTCTTAAATGTTGACATGGTCTCTGCTTCAATCACTAACTCTGGTCGTGTTTTCCATAGCCTAACCACCTGAGTAAAAAAGTTTTCTCTGTCCTTTGTCAGTAGCACAAAACAAGCAATAGTGAATCGGCATCCCATTTTACACTCCGCCCGATTTTTTATGAGGAAAGATTAAAGGAGCATAAACTGTATAATCGAGCAAGAAGAAAATTAAGGGACAATCTCATTTAGGGGGAAAAAAAGGTGTGAAACTGGGAAGGTCTGACATTTACCTAAACTCACTGCATTACCATAATACAGTTCTGTCAGTCTATTATTCCATTGTAGCAATAAATATTTACCTGCCAACAAAGCCTAGCAAGTCATCATAACTGTCATAAACTTCAAGGTAGTCAGACAAGCAGGATGGATCATCTTCTACATCAAATTCCAGAAACCGCAAATAGATGCGCTGCTTGTACTTTAGTCGAATGTGCCAGTAACAGATCTGTTGATGCTCATACTCATTTGGGTAGTCTGGGGAATTGATAATGCGCTCTGGATCTGTTAGAACACCACCACATTGTTTTGCTGAGGAGTGGAAAATACAAACAAAGGAATTATACTTTGTATAAACTTGAAAAAGAAGCTTTGTTTGGAAGTTATACACAGGAAAAAAAAAAGCTAGGAGCAATATTCCGTCTTTATTTATTCACCCTGAGATATCTATCCAAACCTTTCCCTCCCACTGTAGAGCAGTATTACTACATCCAACCACATCCATCTTTGTTAAGAGGTTAGGATAGTCTAGGCCACAAACATTGCTGTGTTTCTTAGTTGGCCTTAAGCAGAAGCATTTTGTTGTTTTGTGGCTGCCCTGGTAGGAGCCACAACTAACGAAGGGACCTCCAAATCTCCCTCCAGTCTCACTCGAGACAGTGAAAGCAGTGAAATAAACGGTTTTCCTCACTCCCATTGATGTTTCAGCTGAGATTGGACAAACTTAGCCTATAAGGGAGGTACGATGTAACTTAAACTGAGGACTGACTTTTGAATTCCTAGTGGACATGTCACTTCCTAGCATTGTAACTACTGGTCCAACCATGATGTTCACTTTAAATTAAAGTAGAAAAAAATTCACAATTTTCCACTGTTACTAATGTTGTTAAGCCTGTTTATAAATTAAGCCTGTTTATAAATGTAGTACTCCTCAATAATGCATAATGGTTAATACGATTATAGTTTATGTAGTTGTGCTGTCATAGTTAACTTATGTGTCTGGCATTTATAATTATGTAACTGAATAGCTTCCAAAATTGAGGAAATAAAATGTAACATAGCTCTATTGAACAAACCATGCGGATTGTAGCAGTAAGCATCCCATCGTTCCGTTTTATTAACTCGATATCCATAATCAATGATGCCAGTTTTTCCATGTCCACAGTTGACTCCGGCTTTTACAATTGGATACCCGACTTTTCCTCTAGCAAGCCATCCAGCTGCACACACGTGAAGCCCTGCATATATAATAAACAGCAAAGTTAACCTGACCAGTGTAGGTGTCTTGAACATCTGTTTAAAGCAGGCCTCCTGATTGGTTGTTCAGGATTAGTTGATTTCATAAGTCCTTAGTAGTTTCTCAGTGGCACTTTTCTAGTCACTTTCTTCATTTTTGATTTATATGTGCCCTGCATCTTCAGTTCAGATTTGCTGCCATTTTACTTTGAGCCAATCAATAAAGTGTGATGGCTTCACCTTAGCAACCGATGAATACATTCTGCATTACATGCCATAGATTGTCCTTAGAAAGCAACATTTCATCCAAACTAACAAAGTAACAAATAGGAGATCCGCTAAGGTACGACTCCGAATGCTTCCTGTTCATGCTTCAAGCGTTCGACTCAGGCTCATGGTAAGTCAGAGGACATACTGTTTTGTAATAATAGGCGATAACTTAAATTGACTTCAATGGAAATAAAAATTGGGAGAAATATAAAACGGGCTGCTGATTTGCTATAACCCATATTACACTATTGCATAGTCAAAATTTCCCCCAATAGTTTCTTTCCTCATTCTAATTTGATTTCTTTAAACAAAATTGAAATTTTAAAGCAAATGATACTTCTCTGAGTTAAACAAATAGGAAGGGAGTGTAGGAAGGAAACTGGTTGAGGTCGAGGAGCCCTCTCAATACCCATCTTTGGGAGGAGGGATTTAGATGGAGGCATAAGGGTGAGGTGCATGACAGCAGAGCAAGGTGGAAGGGAGGACACGGGCAGAGCTGGTTGTTCAAAGGGGAAAATGATAGAAGTAGTGATGGGAGTGTGGAGGTGCTAGGAAGGAGAGCAGTAGTAGGAAGGTGAAGGGGTAGGGGACATGATGAGAGCGATGGGGTGAGAAGGGAGCCACTTTGGTCACATTTTCCAAGTAGACCCACCCTAATGCAGCCTTGTAGCCATTGGTGGTTTCTTTTTCCATCATGCCATTCCATGCCACCTACCATCTCCCAACCAAAAGAAAAGACAGAAAGAGAACAAGAAAAGGATAAAGAGAGGACAAAAAGAGTTAAGGAAAGAGAAGCAGAAGAAAAGAGAAAGACTGTCAGAAGTAGAGTTGAGAAAAAGAAACAAACACAAACACCACAGGGACAGGTAAGAACTATATTCTCCAAATTACCGTATGCAACAGCATGGGAGATCGACTAGTAAACTTTTTGCTCATTGTACCATGGTACCATTTTCAGGCACTAGCGACAGAGCTTCCTGATGGGTGCAATTCTGGCATAAGTGCTGGGATCGCAGGCATGTGAATTTCTGTACTTTTTTTTTACTAAAGCCATGTCTTGCTTTCCTGTGGGGACACAGTCCCACTTCCTTGTCGGCTCTTCTACTTTTGAAACTTGAAATTGTATCCTTTAAAATAAAGGATGACTTGGGGTGTTTTCTAGGCATTGTAGTGAACCCAAGAACTCAGGAATAAAGTTTCTTCTGATCGTTAATGCTAGCAAAAAAAAAGTCAGCACGAGTAGAAAGTGAGGAAGCTTGGTTAGTCGTGTGACTTTTTTTGCTAACATTTGCTTGCAAAGGGTGAAAAATATACTGCTCTGATAGCACTATTCCACATGACTATAACACATCAGAACTTTTCGGTTGCGCTATACTGGAAGTATGGATACCAGCGATTAGAAGGAGCAACCTCAGCCAAGGAGTTCAGGTGGTCTCATGAGCTGTGATGCCTAAGCCTGACTACTTGCTAACCATAATCTGAACCTTGAGGTGAAATTACAACCTTTTAAAACACTCCAGACTGATAGTTTTGCTTTTAATATCTACTCTGGAGATCGTGGACACAGTTTTACTCCGGTTTTGATATTCTGTTTGCTGATGGCAGTGTTACGCATCAATTCTATGGACCGTCTTGGCTGTCAATGTCAGTGTGGCTATCATTCGTCAACTCTGTACAGCATCAGTCATCAATATCAAGAACATCCATAAAATTGATGCAGAACATCCATACTGAAGGATTGGCAATCATAATCTTTGCCAGTTTATTGAGTAATAACCTACAGTTGGTTATTTGGAAATAATTCAGTGGCAGCTTTTTGATACACGGGGAGAATTTTAATCCTCAAGGACAGGTGGGTTGGGGTCGGGTGGGAAGGTAAAAATTTTAAAATTCTCAAACCCAACCCTGGTTTTAAGGGAGCTGGGTCGGGATGCGGGCGACTGACCCGCTCCCAGAAGATGGGTCAGTCACTAAAATCTTTTAAGGAGGCTGTGTGCCTCCATTTTGACTCAGTTTTTATTTTTACTGCATGGAGGCCGGGATTCCAGGGCCGCAGGAATCCCAGCAGATGAAAGGAGGCGAGAAAGGCCAGATCCATGAGGTAAGTGCCTTTATTCCTCTGTTTGTGGGCCAGGAGGAGCAGAAGTGCTTCCGCCGCCGCCGCCCCTCCTCCCCCACCCGCCAGCCCACCGAGCTTCTATCCATGCGTTCGGCTGACCCCCTCCCCCACAAAGTCCGATTCACCCCAAAACCCCGCCATGATGTCCGAATCCCATCCTGCAATTGCCCCCCCGCGATGTCCGTTTGCCCCCCCCGCGATGTCCGTTTGCCCCCCCGCGATGTCCGTTTGCCCCCCCCGCGATGTCCGTTTGCCCCCCCCGCGATGTCCGTTTGCCCCCCCCGCGATGTCCGTTTGCCCCCCCCGCGATGTCCGTTTGCCCCCCCCGCGATGTCCGTTTGCCCCCCCCGCGATGTCCGTTTGCCCCCCCCCGCGATGTCCGTTTGCCCCCCCCCCCGCGATGTCCGTTTGCCCCCCCCCCCCGCGATGTCCGTTTGCACCCCCCCCCCCCCCCCTCGGCGATGTCAGACTTACCTGACATCTGCTCCCCGGCTGCTTTCCAGCCTGACAGTTAGCCTGTCAATCTGTCTGGCTGTCGGGCGGGAAAGCGCTTGAAAAAAATTAAATTCAGCAGGACATGCGGGAAACCCTTACTTCTGGGTTTATGTCCAAATATCCTCCTCCCTCCCCGCTCTCTTCCTGGCTCTGAGTAAATATCAGGGCCATGGTCACACTTTCTGGGTTAATATTTTACCTCTGTTTTCCATTCCATGCTCTGGTTTCCTGTGCTTTAAAGCAACGACTCTAATAATCCAACTTCTGGTGACAGAGTGCATGTTTCCATCAGAAACTTGATGGGAAATTGGAATTTGGAATCTCTCCCATTGTAAAAAAAAGCACAAAATGCCAACGTCAATCTATTCTTTATAAAGCACAGTTGCTTAAATTGAGATACTGTGGTCAAAACATAACATTTGCGAGTTTTGCTCGCAACAGTAGATTAAAGGTTTTAATAAAATCAGATTAGCTATTTGAGGAGGGTTCTATTAAACTTTGAAAAAGTTATATCATAGTAATTAAAGGCAACATAGAGTCAACAGAATTAATTCCTCTTTCCCAAAATGTAATTTCCATCTTATTCTCCCAAAGCAGAAAAGTGTCATTTGATTTTGTATTTTGGTCTCTGCTTACCGCCAATGACATTTATATCCTACATAATCTGCAGTAATGACAAGTTTAAAAAGTATAGAAAATGTATGTATTTAAATTTATTACTTAAAAAAATGGAAAAAATGCAAAGGTTACAGTTTTGTACAAAACAGTCCTTTAACTCCTTGTTTTGTTGATGTATAAGATGCGGTCAGACTCCATTTGGAGTAGTGTGCTGTTCTGGGTACTTGACTCTAGAAAGGATGGTCTTTCAAAGAGCTGGCACAGGTACAATGGGCCGAATGGCCTCCTTCTGTGCTGTATGATAAGGAACTTAAACTGGCAAAGTTGATCCAGACAAACTGTTCACTATGGTGAAGAGCCAAATCCCAAGGGGCATCAGTTAGAATCATAGAACTGTTTCAACACAGAAGAAGGGCATTCAGCCCATCGAGCCCCGTCAGCTCTTTGTAAGAGCAATCGAGTTAGTCCCATCCCCCCGCTCTTTCCCCGTAGCCCTGCAATTTTTTTCCCTTCAAGTATTTATCCAATTCCTTTTTGAAAGCCTCGATTGAGTCTGCTTCCACCAACCTTTCAAGCATCGCATTCCAGATCATAACTACTCACTGCGTAAAAAAGTTTCCCCTTATGTCGCCTTTTGCATTCTTTGGCCAATCACCTTAAATCTGTTTCCTCTGGTTTTCGACCCTTCCGCCAATGGGAACAGTTTCTCTTTATTTATTTTTCTAAACCTTTCATGATTTTGAACACTCCTATCAAATCTCTTCTTAACCTTCTCTGTCCCTCATCCCTGGAACCATTTTAGTAAATCTTTTCTGCACCCTCTCTAAGGGCTTCACATCCTTCCTAAAGTGCGGTGCTCAGAATTGGACACAGTACTCCAGTTGTGGCCAAACCAGTGTTTTATAAAGGTTCAACATAACTTCTTTGCTTTTGTACTCTATGCCTCTATTTAAAATAGAATAGCTTTCTAAACCTGCCCTGCCACCTTCAACGATTTGTGTACATATACCCCCAGATCTCTCGGTTCCTGTACCCCTTTTAGAATTGCGCCCTTTAGCTTATATTGCCTCCTTGTTCTTCCTTTCTTCCTGCCAAAATGTATCACTTGGCAATTCTCTACGTTAAATTTCATCTGCCATGTGTCCGCCCATTCCATCAGCCTGCCTATGTCCTCTTGAAGTCTATTACTATCCTCCTCACTGTTTACTACACTTCCAAGTTTTGTGTCATCTGCAAATTTTGAAATTGTGCCCTGTACATCCAAGTCATTAATATATATCAAGAAAAGCAGTGGTCCTCATACCAACCCCTGGGGAACACCACTGTATAACTTCCTCCAGTCTGAAAAACAACCGTTCACCACTACTCTCTGTTTCCTGTCACTTATCCAATTTCGTATCCATGCTGCCACTGTCCCTTTTATTCCATGGGCTTCAATTTTAATGACAAGCCTATCATGCGGCACTTTATCAAACGCCTTTTGAAAATCCATATACACCACATCAACTGCATTGCCTCATCAACCCTCTCTGTTACCTCATCAAAAAACTCTATCAATTTATCTTTAACAAATCTGTGCTGGCTTTCCTTTTTTAATCCACACTTGTCCAAGTGACTATTAATGTTGTCCCGGTTTATCATTTCTAAAAGCTTCCCCACCACTGAGGTTAAACTGACTGGTCTATAGTTGCCAGGTTTATCCTTGCACCCTTTTTTGAACAAGGGTGTAACATTTTCAATTCTCCAGTCCTCTGGCACCACCCTCGTATCCAAGAAGGATTGGAAGATTATGGCCAGCACCTCTGCAATTTCCATCCTTACTTCCCTCAGCAACCTAGGATGCATCCCATCCAGACCTGGTGACTTATCTACTTTAAGTACAGCCAGCTTTTCAATACCTTCTGTTCATCAATTTTTAGCCCATCCAGTATCTCAACTACCTCCTCTTTTATGGTGACTTTGGCAACATCTTCATCCTTGGTAAAGACAGGTGCAAAGTACTCATTTAGTACCTCAGTCATGCTCTCTGCCTCCATGCGTAGATCTTCTTTTTGGCCCCTAATCGACTCCACCCCTCCTCTTACTACCCGTTTACTATTTAAATGCCTATAGAAGACTTTTGGATTCTCTTGTATGTTACCTGCCAGTCTATTCTCATACTCTCCCTTTGCCCCTCTTATTTCCTTTTTCACTTCTCCTCTGTACTTTCTATATTCAGCCTGGTTCTCACCTGTATTATCAACCTGACATCTGTCATACGCCCCCATTTTCTGCTTCATCATATTCTTTATCTCTTTCGTCATCCAGTGAGCTCTGGCTTTGGTTGTCCTACCTTTCCACCTCACGGGAAAGTGCCTAGACTGTACCCAAACCATCTCCTCTTTAAATGCCGCCCATTATTCGATTACAGTTTTGCCTGCCAATCTTTGATTCCAATTTACCCGGGCCAGATCCATTCTCAACCCACTGAAATTGGCCCTCCTCCAATTAAGTATTTTTACTCTCGATTACTTCTTGTCCTTTTTCATAATTAATCTATACCTTGTAATACTATGATCACTGTTCCCTAAATGTTCCCCCACTGACACTTGCTCCACTTGACCCACCTCATTCCCCAGAACTAGATCCTCCTTCCTCATTGAGCTGGAAACATACTGATCAAGAAAGTTCGCTTGAACACTTCAGAAATTCCTCCCCCTCTTTGGCCTTTACACTATTACTATCTGGTTAGCTATAGAATTGAGGGTTGTAAGTAGAAGTACAGAGCTGATTACATAGAATATACAGCACAGAAACAGGCCATTCGACCCAACAG
The DNA here is from genome assembly GCF_035084215.1 of Heptranchias perlo. Lineage (NCBI taxonomy): Eukaryota > Metazoa > Chordata > Chondrichthyes > Hexanchiformes > Hexanchidae > Heptranchias > Heptranchias perlo. The sequence goes on from NC_090331.1 coordinate 19,856,600, forward strand.
GTCCATACTGGTGTTTATGCTCCAAACGAGCCTCCTCCCTCCCCACTTCATCTAACACTATCAGCATGTCCTTCTATTCCTATCTCCCTCATGTGTTTATAGAATCATAGAAAGGTTACAGCAGGGAAGGAGACCATTCAGCCCATCGAGTCCATGCCGGCTGTATGCAAGAGCAATCCAGCTAGTCCCCGTAGCCCTGCAAATTTTTTCCTTTCAAGTACTTATCCAGTGCCCTTTTGAAGGCCATGATTGAATCTGCCTCCACCACCCCCTCGGGCAGTGCATTCCAGATCCTAACCACTCGCTGTGTAAAAAAGTTTCTCCTCATGTCACCTTTGGTTCTTTTGCCAATCAACTTAAAGCTATGTCCTCTGGCCCTTGACCCTTCTGCCAATCGGAACAGTTTCTCTCTATCTACTGTGTCTAGACCCTTCATGATTTTGAATACCTCTATCAAATATCTCCGCAACACTCTCTGTTCCAAGGAGAACAACCCCAGCTTCTCCAGTTTATCCACGTAACTAAAGTCCCTAATCCCTGGAATCATTCTAGTAAATCTCTTCTGCACCCTTTCTAAGGCCTTCACATCTTTCCTGAAGTGCAGTGCCCAGAACTGGACACAATACTCCAGTTGTGGCTGAACCAGTGTGTAATAAAGCTTCATCATGACTTCCATACTTTTGTACTCCATGCCTCTAATTATAAAGCCCAGGATCCTGAATGCTTTTTGAACCACTTTCTCAACCTGACCTGCCACCTTCAATGATTTGTGCGCATATACCCCCAGATCTCTCTGTTCCTTTACCCCTTTTAGCATTGTGCCCTCTATTTTATATTGCCTCTCCTCGTTCTTCCTACCGAAATGTATCACCTCGCATTTTTCTACATTAAATTTCATCTGCCACGCGTCCATCCATGCCACCAGCCTGTCTATATCCTCTTGAAGTCTATCACTATCCTCCACACTGTTTACTACCCTTCCAAGTTTTGTGTCATCTGCAAATTTTGAAATTGTGCCCTGTACACCCAAGTTCAAGTCAATAATATATATCAAGAAAAACAGTGGTCCCAGCACCTACTCCTGGGGAACACCACTGTACATCTCCCTCCAGTCCGAAAAACAACCGTTCACCACTACTCTCTGTTTCTTGTCCCTTAGCCAATTCTGTATCCATGTTGCTACTGCCCCCTTTATTCCATGGGCCGCAATCTTGATGATAAGCCTACCGTGCGGCACTTTATGAAATGCCTTTTGAACGTCCATATACACCACATCAACTTCAGTGCCCTCATCTACCCTCTCTGTTACCTCATCAAAAAACTCTATCAGGTTAGTTAAACACGATTTGCCTTTAACAAATCCATGCTGGCTTTCCCTAATCAATCCACCCTCGTCCAAGTAACTGTTAATTCTGTCCTGGATATCGTTTCTAAAAGTTTTCTCATCATTGATATTAAACTGACTTGCCTATAGTTGTTGGGTTTATCCTTACACCCTTTTTTGAACAAGGGTGGAACATTTGCAATTCTACAGTCCTCTGGCACCACCCCCGTATCTACGGATGTTTGGAAGATTGTGGCCAGTACCTCCGCAATTTCCACCCTTAATTCCCTCAGCAACCTAGGATGCATCCCATCCGGACCGGGTGACTTATCTACTTTAAGTACAGCTATCTTTTCTAGTACCTCCTCTTTATCAAATTTTAGCCCATCCAATAATCTCAATTATATCTTCCTTTACTGAGACTGTGGCAGCATCTTCTTCCTTGGTAAATACAGATGCAAAGTACTCATTTAGTACTTCAGCCACCTCCTCTGCCTCCATGAGTAGATCTACTTTATGTTCCCTATTCAGCCCCACCCCTCCTCTTGCTACCCGTTTACTGTTAACATGCATGTAGAAGTCTTTTGGATTCCCTTTTATGTTGGCCATCAGTCTATTCTCATGCTCTCTCTTTGCTCCTCTTATTTCCTTTTTCATTTTCCCTCTGAACTTTCTATATTCTGGCTGATTTTCACTTGTGTTAGCAACCTGACATCTGTCATACGCCCCTTTTTTCCATTTCATCTTACTCACTATCTCTTTTGTCACACAGGGAGCTCTGGCTTTAGTTGCCCTACCTTTCTGCCTCGTGGGAATGTGCCTAGACTGTACCCGAACCATCTCCTACTGAAAGGTTGCCCACTGTTCAATTACAGTTTTGCCTGCCAGTCTTTGATTCCAATTTACCCAGGCCAGATCTGTTCTCATCCCATTGAAATTGGCCCTCCTCCAATTGAGTATTTTTACTTTAGAGTGGTCCATATCCTTTTCCATAGCTATTCTAAACCTTATGATACTATGATTGCTGCTCCCTAAATGCTCTCCCACTGACATTTGCTCCACTTGGCCCACCTCATTCTCTAGAACCAAGTCCAGCAATGCCTCCTTCCTTGTTGGGCTGGAAACATACTGGTTAAGAAAGTTATCCTGAACACATTTCAAAAATTCCCCTCCCTCTGTGCCACTTATATTATTATTGTTATCCCAATCTATATTAGGATACTTGAAGTCCCCAGTTATCACTACGCTATAGCTTTTGCACCTCTCTGTAATTTCTCTGCAAATTTGCTCCTCTATATCCTTCCCACTAGTTGGTGGCATATAGAATACACCCAGGGAGTATAATGGCACCTCTTTTATTTCTTAACTCTAACCAAATAGATTCTGTCCTTGACCCCTCCAGGCCATCCTCTCTCTCCAGTACTGCAATATTCTCCTTAGTCTATTCGGCCACCACCCCCCCTCCTTTCTTTCCTTCCCTATCTTTCCTGAACGCCTTGTATCCAGGAATATTTAGTACCCAATCCTGCCCTTTTTTGAGCCAAGTCTCCATTATCGCCATGACATCGTATTCCCATGTGGCTATTTGCGCCTGCAGCTCACCAACCTTGTTTACTATGCTTCGTGCGTTCACACACATGCACCGCAAACCAGTCTTAGACTTTCTTGTACTCTTTCTTAGTTTGATCCCATCTAATACTGTACTATTTCTTGCTTTCGTGCTATTTTTCTCCCCCGATCCTTTGTGCCCCTTGTTTCTCCTTTCCACTGCTTCATCCTGGTGCCCATCCCCCTGCCAAATTAGTTTAAATGCCCCCCTCCCCCCACAACACTAGCGAACCTCCGCGTGAGGACATTGGTCCCAGTCCGTTGAGGTGCAACCCGTCCGGCCTGTACAGGTCCCACCTTCCTCAGAACTGGTCCCAATGCCCCAGGAATCTAAAGCCCTCCCTCCTGCACCATCTCTCCAGCCACGCATTCATCTGTTCTATCCTCCTATTTCTATACTCACTAGCGCGTGGCACTGGGAGCAATCCGGAGATTACTACCTTTGAGGTCCTACTTCTTAATCTCTTTCCTAACTCCTTAAAATCTGCCTGCAGGACCTCATCCCTCTTTCTACCTATGTCGTTGGTACCAATAAGGACCACGACCTCTAGAATTTTCTGCAGCTGCTCAGTGACATCCTTGACCCTGGCAACAGGGAGGTAACATACCATCTTGGAATTACGTCTGCGGCCGCAGAAATGCCTGTCTGCTCCCCTAACAATGGAATCCCCTATCATTATTTCTCTCCTGACCTTTCTCTTCCTCCTCTGTACAGCTGAGCCATCCATGGTGCTGTGGACTTGGCTCTGGCTACGCTCCGCAGAGGAACCTTCTCCCTCACCAGTTGGTTAGAGAGTGAGATGCACTCAGGGAACTCCTGCATTACCTGCCTGGTTCTCCTTGTCTGTCTGGCGGTCACCGAGTCCCTCTCTGCCTGCACTCTCTTAAGCTGCAGGGTGACCACCTCCTGAAACATGCTACCCACGTGTTTATCTAGCTTCCACTTAAATGCATGATCAAATGCTATGTGCGACATGATGGTTCTTAAGATGCTAGGACTGTGGAAATGCCATGGCATGGAAGGCAATAGTTAAGGATGAATAATGCAGAAAATAAGGTCAGACAAATATTCTGGAGTTTTGCTAGATTCACCTTTTTGGGAGGAAGACAGGGAGAAACATGAAGGGCATCGTTTTAGCACCCGCTATCGGGTGCGTTCCTGGCTGGGGGGGGCTCCGAAAATCGGAGAATCCCGGAGCGGAACCGGAGCCCGGCTCCAACCCGCCCACTTCCGGGTTCCCCACTGACGCGCCGGCGTGCGCGCGCAGCCCCCGCTGGTGGGAAACCCGCAGGCAATTAAAGCCAGTGGGGTTCCACTTGAAGGTATTTATTTTGCTTGTTCAGGTCATTAACTGACCTGATTAAGGGATTATGTGAGGAGGGGTGGGATTTTATAGCAAACTGGGACATTCCCATACTGGGGGAAACACTCCCAGTTCAAATGGACCTGTTGCAGCTGTCAGCCTGTGGCAGCTGCAAAGGTCCATTTGACAGGTGGGGGGGGGGGGCGGAGACCCTCACTCATTGCAGGAGGCCACTCTGTCACTTGGGACAAAGTTTGGCCTCCACCACCCTCCTCCTGACAATCAAAGTCACCAACTTGCACACTTACCCCGGGGTTCAGAGACATGTACCTACCTTGCGGATCCCCTCAGATGTACATCTTCCGGATGGGGGCCGCCGTAGCTGCAGTCATGACCTCCTCGGAGGGCGAACAGCCTCACCAGCCTTGCCATCCACGTCGTCCACCTCTGACACGTGGAGCTCCACAACAGAGTGCTGTGACACATCCACCTGTACAGCAGGAGGGAGGGCTACCGCAGAGAGAGATGCGTCGCAGAGGGCACTACCCTCGCCACAGGGTCCACAGACCGAGGCTCAGCTTCCTGGACCTCTCTGAGCAGCAGTGCACACGGAGGCTCAGAATCACTCGACATGTAGTCATGGACATCTGCAGCCTCCTTCATGCCAAGCTGCTCCCGGCTGGCCCGAGCACCATCTTCTTACTTGTCGCTGTCAAAGTCACCACTGCCCTCAACAACTTATAAGAACATAAGAAATAGGAGCAGGAGTAGGCCAATCGGCCCCTCGAGCCTGCTCCGCCATTCAATAAGATCATGGCTGATCTGATCCTAACCTCAAATCTAAATTCATGTCCAATTTCCTGCCCGCTCCCCGTAACCCCTAATTCCCTTTACTTCTAGGAAACTGTCTATTTCTGTTTTAAATTTATTCAATGATGTAGCTTCCACAGCTTCATGGGGCAGCAAATTCCACAGACCTACTACCCTCTGAGTGAAGAAGTTTCTCCTCATCTCAGTTTTGAAAGAGCAGCCCCTTATTCTAAGATTATGCCCCCTAGTTCTAGTTTCACCCATCCTTGGGAACATCCTCACCGCATCCACCTGATCAAGCCCCTTCACAATCTTATATGTTTCATTAAGATCGCCTCTCATTCTTCTGAACTCCAATGAGTAGAGTCCCAATCTACTCAACCTCTCCTCATATGTCCACCCCCTCATCCCCGGGATTAACCGAGTGAACCTTCTTTGTACTGCCTCGAGAGCAAGTATGTCTTTTCTTAAGTATGGAGACCAAAACTGTATGCAGTATTCCAGGTGCGGTCTCACCAATACCTTATATAACTGCAGCAATACCTCCCTGTTTTTATATTCTATCCCCCTAGCAATAAAAGCCAACATTCCGTTGGGCTTCTTGATCACCTGCTGCACCTGCATACTAACTTTTTGATTTTCTTGCACGAGGACCCCCAGATCCCTTTGTACTGCAGTACTTTCCAGTTTCTCGCCATTAAGATAATAACTTGCTCTCTGATTTTTCCTGCCAAAGTGCATAACCTTACATTTTCCAATATTGTATTGCATCTGCCAAATCTCCGCCCACTCACCCAGCCTGTCTATATCCCCTTGTAGGTTTTTTATGTCCTCCTCACTCTCTACTTTCCCTCCCATCTTTGTATCATCTGCAAATTTTGATATGTTACACTCGGTCCCCTCCTCCAAATCGTTAATATAGATTGTAAAGAGTTGGGGACCCAGCACCGACCCCTGTGGAACACCACTGGCTACTGGTTGCCAGTCCGAGAATGAACCATTTATCCCAACTCTCTGCTTCCTGTTAGATAACCAATCCTCCACCCATGCCAGAATATTATCCCCAATCCAGTGATTCTTTATCTTGAGCAATAATCTTTTATGTGGCACCTTGTCGAATGCCTTCTGGAAGTCTAAATACACTACGTCCACTGGTTCCCCTTTATCCACCCTGTACGTTATGTCCTCAAAGAACTCAAGCATCCTTCCAGGGTGCCACCGGGGACATCGCCGACGTCTCTCAGCCGTCTGCACAAAAGAGCCCTGCAAATACACCTACACCCACTCTGCAGTGACACAATGGGTGGCATCAGTTGTGGGTCTTCATAGTGATCCTCAGGAAAGGGCATTATTGCACAAACCAGACAAGATTCGCAAAGACATGGTAGTAGTGTTGCCAATATAATATGTAATGTGAGTTGGTCAGAAATTCAATATAAGTAACAACCATGACAAACCCTCAAACACCCTTGTGCATCCCCTTCATGCTCACGACACGTTTGCCTTACGCTGCCTACTGCACATATCTGATGCATGCCCTGTGGCTGCAGCACAGGTAGTGGCAGGTTGAGTGAGGCTGACCGTGAAAGAGATGCACGAGAGGGTGAGTATGAGATAGGGCCATGAGATTGTATGAGGATTGGGTTGAGTGGTAGTGGCGGGATGAGTACTGGCGAGGTGTGTAATTGCAGGTAAGATGAGGATGAGGTTTGAGTGGGTAGTGGGGTGATGTGACAGAGTAGTATTGGCAGTGCAGAAGGAGTTGTGGGGTGGGGGCGGTGATGTGGCAGATGGAGTGTGGGGGAATGAGTAAGTGTACTCACTTTGGCTGACCTACTGAGGTCATTGGAGCGCATTGTATGCAGGTGGGCGATATGTCGGTGGTGCAGGTGACCTCCTCTGCCACCTCGAGCCAGGCCTTCCTGGTGGCAGAGGCAGGCCACTTCCTCCCGCCCGCTGGGGGGAAGATCTCTGTCCTCCCCCTCCTCCTCACCCCATGTATTGATACCTGGAGTGAGGCATCATTAAACTGGGAGCAGCCTTTCCCCTGGGCTGCTCCATGCTGTAATTTTTTCTATTTGTTGCAGCATCTGTCAATGCGGGACTGCCCCTTTAAATAGAGCTCCTCCAGCTGACAGATCTTACTGCGCATGCGCAGCCCACCCGACGCGCAGATCAGCAGTGGGGAACCCGGAAGACCAGGTAAGTGGATCCAATTAGGCTGCGATCGCGCGGGTGGCTGACTGATTTCACCGGGCGCGTTACCCATGCGCCCAATAGCCCCCCCGCCGATGAGTCGTTTGTTAGGAAAGCAAATGGGTTGAGTAGAGCTCATTCTGGATAAGATTGTACATAATCTGAGAGACTAGTAGGCTGAATGATCTGTATTGTTCTGTGCTTTCTCATATTATTTCTAAGAGGACTCTTTCAGTTATCATTGGCATGACCTCAAGCAGCCAGTTGAACACATTCCAAAACATGCGCAAATTAAATTCATCTGACATACTCTCTGGGGAAATTTACATCTACTTTCTAATTAACTGCATATGGGATTGGCAATGTAATCCCTCTGTAGAAAGTTGCATGTTAGTCTTTTTGCCTGTTACATGGAGTTGGTGCTTATGTCTTCCTTGTGGGAACAGTAGTTCAGTTAATCATGGGTACGATAGCGTAGTGGTTATGTTACTCAACTTGTAATCCACAGGCCTGTACTAATAATCTGGAGATATGAGTTCAAATCCTGCCATGGCAGCTGGAGAATTTAAATTCAGTTAATTAAAAATAAAAATCTGGAATTAAAAAGAAGCCAGTATTAGTAATGGTGACAATGAATCTATCAGATTGTCGTAAAAATCCATCTGGTTCACTAATGACCTGATTTATATGTGACTTCAGACCCATTGCAATGTAGCAAGCCACTCAGTTGTATGATCCTGCTACAAAAAGACATAATAAGAATAAAACTGGATGGACCACACGGACTGTAGCGGTTCAAGAAGGTGGCTCACCACCACCTTCTTGACGGCAATTAGGGATGGGCAATAAATGCTGGCCTTGCCAGCGACACCCATATCCCATGAATGAATTAAAAAAAAGTATTATTGGGCCAGAACTTGCGCAGACGCTCGCCACAGCTCCTGCGAATTAAATTAACAAATGTACTTACTGCGGGCTCTGTGGCATCGACTTGCTTGATTTTGAACTTTTAAAAAAATTGTGTACTATCAACTCAGCCTCTGAGCAGCATAAGGTGATGCGCGTGGAACAGTCTGTGAGAATAGAAGACACGTGCACAAAATCTGTCAGGAAGAAAAGTCACGCCCACAAGCAGACTTCATTCATTTAAAGTTAGCATTCTGGAAGTCATTGTAAATAAAAATTTAGTTTTTTTAATAAAAAGCCAAAGAAATAATTGAATTAAATTAAAGAGACAGAAGGGAAAAGTAAAAAAAAATAATTTTTTAATTTTTACATTTTTTTTAATGACTAAGAACTATTAAAATAATGAGTAATATGAGACCCCACATTTTTAATATTTAATTTTTAGTTGTTTGGCATTCATTAAGACTAATCGTGCTTTTAAAACTTGGTTTAGACCTGATGGGGTAATTAGATACTTTCCAGCTGGGCGGTTGAGCAAGTTTGCAATTTTTCAGTGATTTCAATGATTGTAGCGTGTGATGGCCCTTTAATTCGAAGCTGTCAAATCGCCAGTGAACCACTAGGAACAAGTTCACGATTTCCGGGTTTTAATACGCATGTGCAAACGCAGGAACTTGCTCCTTTGATTCGCCATTAAAAACGAAGAGTGCTGTTGAGCTCCTCCTTTATTTCAGGAGCAAGTTCTGCCCCATTGTTTCCTGTCTCTCTCTGAAGGCTCTGACTAATGAAATATACTTTACAGCTGATGGGCATCCTTTTGATGCCTTGTCCAAGTGACCATTCTACAGGCAGCCGAAACTGAGAGTCTTGCCATAATTCGAGATCATATTAGTAAGGATTTAGAAATACATGGATTAATCAAGAATAGTAAATATGGATTTGTTAAAGGTAAGTTATATTTGACAAATTTAATATATTTTTTTTGAAGAAGTGACTGAATAGATAAAGGAAATGCAGTGGATGTAGTGTATATGGATTTTTAGAAAGTGTTTTTTATGGTGTCTCATAAGAGGCTTGTTAGAAAAATTCAGGTGTATGGTATAAAAGGAAATGTAGCATTATGAACACAAAGTTGGTTGACAGACACACAACAAAGAGGTAGGTAAATGAGTTTTGCTCAGACTGGAGAAGGTTGGAAGTGGTGCGTCCCAGGGGTCAGTGTTGGATCCAGCTTTATTTGTAGTATATGTAGATCATTTGGACTTGGGTATAGGGAAGAAAACCTCAAAATTTGCTAATGAAACAAAAAGGAGAGATTTGCCAAACAGAAGAACTGTAAAGGACTCCAGGAAGGCAGAGGCTAACAGAGTGGCAGACAAGTGGCAGGTGCAATTAATTTTGGGGGTGTGTGGGGTAATACGTTTTGGGAGAAAAATTGGAGTATACACTTATGGACAGACACCGAAGGGTGTGGATGAACAGAGAGAACTAAGGGTTCAAGTACATAATTCTCTGAAAGTGCGAGTGCAGATAGATAAAGCCATATAAAGGACAATAGGATTTTATGTTTTATAAATAGGGGCATAAAGCTTACGAGTGAAGAAATAATGATGAATTTGTGGCTAGGCCATAGTTAGAGTACTGTGTGCTGTTTTGGGTATCCCATTATAGAAAAAATATTAAAGCCATAGAAAGAGTATAATGTAGGGCAAGATTTTAAAAGGGAGAAATGGGTGGGGTTGGGGGCGGGTGGGGGGGGGGTAGTGGGACAATCAAAATCACTGCTTTTGGGAGCGGGCAGACATCCCGGCTGGAACCTGCACATTTTTGAATGAGACTCAGGCAAATCTGTGTGCGTACAGCAGTCACCAGGAAGTTCCACCCCCACTTAAATCCGGCGGGCTGATAATTAAAGGAGCAAATGCTCCTCATTGAGGTACTTAAGGTAGTTCATTTTTTGTGTATTGGATAGTTAAAAAGATTTTAATGTTGCTTGGGTGGCTTTCCCCCGGTTTCCCATTCACGTCTGGTAGAACCAGACAGGAAGGGCCGGATCAGTGAAAAATAAACTAAATAAATTAAATAAAATTACGTTTCCCATTGCAATTAAATAAACATACCTTAAAAAACAATGTTGCCTGGACCTCCCCCCCCACCACCCCACCCCAACTCTGATCCCAATGTCTGCTGTCTGCCCTCCGCTGTCTGCTTTCTGATCCCGATGTCCGCTGTCTGCTTTCTGATCCCGATGTCCGCTGTCTGCTTTCTGATCCCGATGTCCGCTGTCTGCCCTCTGATCCCGATGTCCGCTGTCTGCCCTCTGATCCCGATGTCCGCTGTCTGCCCTCTGATCCCGATGTCCGCTGTCTGCCCTCTGATCCCGATGTCCGCTGTCTGCCCTCTGATCCCAATGTCCGCTGTCTGCCCTCTGATCTTTATTTCCCCCCCCCCCATTTCTATTGTAACTGCTGATGAGGTTTTTCTCTCTCTCTTTCTCCCCTCTCCCCACCCCCCCCCCCCCCACTTCGGATGTGCAGCTTCTGTTGGCTTCCAGCCTGTCAATCAGGAAAATTGGATAAATATTTGAAGTAGAGGAAAATACCAGGATAAGGGGACAGAACAAGGCAGTGTGATTAGTTTTGGATTGCTCTAGCAAGCTGCCAGCACAGACATGAAGGGCTGAATGGCTTCTTTCTGTGCTGTAAACTTCTATGGCATTTTCATGGACCCGGCAGCTTAGGAAACATCATGTTCCATAAACTATTTGATCTAGAGTTATAGGCCATTCAACCATGGGGAGGGGTAATCATCACAACTAAGCCCTATTCTGCCCTTGCCTGATACCCACATACACACACTTTTCAGCAAGTGTCACTATATTATGAACATGGGTGAGAACCCTGGATGACATTTTTTTTTTCACCTTAACCCAGATGTCTTGAAGCTAAGTGTAGTGTCCAACTGTCATTACATCTCAGATAAACTAATTCAGGACAGACCATGAATGGAGCCTGGAGCCCTCAGGGTTGCATGGTTCAACTCCAGTTACCTTTACTAACTGAACCATCAGTGTAGATTATCAGCGTTTAATTTAAATGGTGCTTAAGCCTTATTTGCCAAAGCACACAGCCCAAAACTCCCACATTTGAATTTGCAATAGGGCTTGTTCTTTTCATTTTCATTCCTTTTATTTTCTACCCTAGATTTTGAAAACCACCATTTCAACTCTGAAATGAACGCAATCCAGATGCTAAGTTGGCTCCTTGAAAATATACTGCGGCAAATTCCAGTAGGAGATTCAAAATCAATTATCAAAACTGGATAGCTGTGCATTTTTTAAAAAAAGGAAATTAAATTCCGTAACCTAACTCACAATAAAAATATTGGAATAAAATCAAAGGAAAGATTTTTATATGAAATTTTGTTCCTTCAGAATAATGTAACAAATGCTTGAATGCCTATGGGTAGTTTGATCTGTTTCAGCCATATTGTTTTCTCTAGGAAAATAGGGGAACAACTTTCTACAGTTGCAACACTGTACATTGACTCTTAAGTTGGCAGCAGCTCTGAGGAATTGCAGTGTCACATGGCAGGCCTTCTTATATTACAAAAAAGGTTTGAGCTGAAACAATATCTGACATTACAGTAAAAACTAGTTCAATGTCAAGAGTAACTTTACTGCTGTAATATTAACTCCACAGAGCTAAATGAAACAATCTATTAAACAAACTGTTTCAAATAATTTACTTTTACTTGCCTTGTTTTCTTTCCCTTTCTTTTTCCTCGTTCTGTCTTCTAACTATTATTCTGACATTTCTGTTTCTAACTAATACATTGTATTCAAACTATTCATAGCTTTCTTCTAAATACTTACCCTCTATTTTCCCTCTGCCTCCCTGATCTCTCAATTCAATTTGGAAGACAGAGCCACATCATAAACTTGGCATCTAATTGGCTGAAAACTGCTCCAAAGGATTCCTTTCACAAGTCTTGGCTCAGAATTCCGAAGATTCGCGTGATCATGTCATAGATGCAACCAGATCAACTTTTCACATGAACTTTACACAAGTAACACAGGAGCACAAGTATTGGACAAGATCATAAGACCGTACGACCATAAGAAATAGGAGCAGGAGTAGGCCATTCGGCCCCTCAGTCCTGCTCCGCCATTCAATGAGATCATGGCTGATCTGATTTTTACCTCAACTCCACTTTCCCGCCTTTTCATAGTCTCAAATAATGGAGCAGTCCGAACCCGCATGCAGCAAGACCTGGACAACATCCAGGCTTGGGCTCATAAGTGGCAAGTAACATTCGCGCCAGATAAGTGGCAGGCAATACTTAAGAAAAGACATACTTGCTCTCAAGGCAGTACAAAGAAGGTTCACTCGGTTAGTCCCGGGGATGAGGGGGCGGACATATGAGGAGAGGTTGAGTAGATTGGGACTCTACTCATTGGAGTTCAGAAGAATGAGAGGCGATCTTATTGAAACATGAAGTGGCTTGATCGGGTGGATGCGGTAAGGATGTTCCCAAGGATGGGTGAAACTAGAACTAGGGGGCATAATCTTAGAATAAGGGGCTGCTCTTTCAAAACTGAGATGAGGAGAAACTTCTTCACTCAGAGGGTAGTAGGTCTGTGGAATTTGCTGCCCCATGAAGCTGTGGAAGCTACATCATTAAATAAATTTAAAACAGAAATAGACAGTTTCCCAGAAGTAAAGGGAATTAGGGGTTACGGGGAGCGGGCAGGAAATTGGACATGAATTTAGATTTGAGGTTAGGATCAGATCAGCCATGATCTTATTGAATGGCGGAGCAGGCTCGAGGGGCCGATTGGCCTACTCCTGCTCCTATTTCTTATGTTCTTATGTAGGCAATGACCATCTGCAACAAGAGAGAGTCTAACCACCTCCCCTTGACATTCAACGGCATTACCATCGCCGAATCCCCCACCATCAACATCCTGAGGGTCACCATTGACCAGAAACTTAACTGGGCCAGCCATATAAATACTGTGGCTACGAGAGCAGGTCAGAGGCTGGGTATTCTGCGGCAAGTGACTCACCTCCTGACTCCCCAAAGCCTTTCCACCATCTACAAGGCACAAGTCATGAGTGTGATGGAATACTCTCCGCTTGCTTGGATGAGTGCAGCTCCAACAACACTCAAGAAGTTTGACACCATCCAAGGTACGGTAGCATAGTGGTTATGTTACTGGGCTAGTAATCCAGAGGCCTGGACTAAAATCCAGAGTCATGAGTTCAAATCCCGCCACGGCAGCTGGCGAATTTAAATTCAATCAATTAATTAATTAAATTCAATTAATTAAATAAAAATCTGGAATTAAAATAGTATCAGTGATGATGGCCATGAAACTACCGGATTGTCGTAAAAACCCATCTGGTTCACTAATGTCCTTTAGGGAAGGAAACCTGCCGTCCTTACCCGGTCTGGCCTATATGTGACTCCAGACCCACAGCAATGTGGTTGATTCTTAATTGCCCTCTGAAATGGCCTAGCAAGCCACTCAGTTGTAAAATCTCGCTACGAAAAGTCATAAGAATAAAACCGGACGGACCACCCGGCATCGGACCACAAGGCACCGGACACGACAACGGCAAAACACCAAGCCCAGTCGACCCTGCAAGGTCCTCCTTACTAACATCTGGGGACTTGTGCCAAAATTGGGAGAGCTGTCCCACAGACGAGTCAAGTAACAGCCTGCCATAGCCATACTCACAGAAGCATACCTTTCAGCCAACGTCCCAGACTCTTCCATCACCATCCCTGGGTATGTCCTGTCCCACCGGCAGGACAGACCCACCAGAGTTGGCGGTACAGTGATATACAGTCAGGAGGGAGTGGCCCTGGGAGTCCTCAACATTGACTCTGGACCCCATGAAATCTCATGGCATCAGGTCAAACATGGGCAAGGAAACCTCCTGCTGATTACCACCTACTGTCCTCCCTCAGCTGATGAATCAGTCCTCCTCCATGTTGAGCACCACTTGGAGGAAGCACTGAGGGTAGCAAGGGCACAGAATGTACTCTGGGTGGGGGACTTCAATGTCCATCACCAAGAGTGGCTCGGTAGCACCACTACTGACCGAGCTGGCCGAGTCCTGAAGGACATAGCTGCTAGACTGGGCCTGCGGCAGGTGGTGAGCGAACCAACACGAGGGAAAAACTTACTTGACCTTGTCCTCACCAATCTCCCTGTCGTAAATGCATCTGTCCATGACAGTATTGGTAGGAGTGACCACCGCACAGTCCTCGTGGAGATGAAGTCCCGTCTTCGCACTGAGGACACCATCCAACGTGTTGTGTGGCACTACCACCGTGCTAAATGGGATAGATTCAGAACGGATCTAGCAGCTCAAAATTGGGCATCCATGAGGCGCTGTGGGCCATCAGCAGCAGCAGAATTGTATTCCACCACAATCTGTAACCTCATGGCCCGGCATATTCGTCACTCTACCATTACCAACAAGCCAGGGGATCAACCCTGGTTCAATGAGGAGTGTAGAAGAGCATGCCAGGAGCAGCACCAGGCGTACCTAAAAATGAGGTACCAACCTGGTGAAGCTACAACTCAGGACTACATGCATGCTAAACAGCGGAAGCAACATGCTATAGACAGAGCTAAGCGATTCCACAACCAACGGATCAGATCAAAGCTCTGCAGTCCTGCCACATCCAGTCGTGAATGGTGGTGGACAATTAAACAACTAACGGGAGGAGGAGGCTCTGCAAACATCCCCATTCTCAATGATGGCGGAGTCCAGCACGTGAGTGCAAAAGACAAGGCTGAAGCGTTTGCAACCATCTTCAGCCAGAAGTGCCGAGTGGATGATCCATCTCAGCCTCCTCCCGATATCCCCACCATCACGGAAGCCAGTCTTCGGCCAATTCGATTCACTCCACGTGATATCAAGAAACGGCTGAGTGCACTGGATACAGCAAAGGCTATGTGCCCCGACAACATCCCAGCTGTAGTGCTGAAGACTTGTGCTCCAGAACTAGCTGCGCCTCTAGCCAAGTTGTTCCAGTACAGCTACAACACTGGCATCTACCCGACAATGTGGAAAATTGCCCAGGTATGTCCTGTCCACAAAAAGCAGGACAAATCCAATCCGGCCAATTACCGCCCCATCAGTCTACTCTCAATCATCAGCAAAGTGATGGAAGGTGTCGTCGACAGTGCTATCAAGCGGCACTTACTCACCTATAACCTGCTCACCGATACTCAGTTTGGGTTCCGCCAGGACCACTCGGCTCCAGACCTCATTACAGCCTTGGTCCAAACATGGACAAAAGAGCTGAATTCCAGAGGTGAGGTGAGAGTGACTGCCCTTGACATCAAGGCAGCATTTGACCGAGTGTGGCACCAAGGAGCCCTAGTAAAATTGAAGTCCATGGGAATCAGGGGGAAAACTCTCCAGTGGCTGGAGTCATACCTAGCACAAAGGAAGATGGTAGTGGTTGTTGGAGGCCAATCATCTCAGCCCCAGGGCATTGCTGCAGGAGTTCCTCAGGGCAGTGTCCTAGGCCCAACCATCTTCAGCTGCTTCATCAATGACCTTCCCTCCATCATAAGGTCAGAAATGGGGATGTTCGCTGATGACTGCACAGTGTTCAGTTCCATTCGCAACCCCTCAGATAATGAAGCAGTCCGAGCCCGCATGCAGCAAGACCTGGACAACATCCAGGCTTGGGCTCATAAGTGGCAAGTAACATTCGCGCCAGATAAGTGCCAGGCAATGACCATCTCCAACAAGAGAAATTCTAACCACCTCCCCTTGACATTCAACGGCATTACCATCGCCGAATCCCCCACCATCAACATCCTGGGGGTCACCATTGACCAGAAACTGAACTGGACCAGCCATATAAATACTGTGGCTACGAGAGCAGGTCAGAGGCTGGGTGTTCTGCGGTGAGTGACTCACCTCCTGACTCCCCAAAGCCTTTCCACCATCTACAAGGCACAAGTCAGGAGTGTGATGGAATACTCTCCACTTGCCTGGATGAGTGCAGCTCCAACAACACTCAAGAAGCTCGACACCATCCAAGATAAAGCAGCCCGCTTGATTGGCACCCCATCCATCACCCTAAACATTCACTCCCTTCACCACCGGCGCACTGTGGCTGCAGTGTGTACCATCCACAGGATGCACTGCAGCAACTCGCCAAGGATTCTTCGACAGCACCTCCCAAACCCGCGACCTCTACCACCTAGAAGGACAAGAGCAGCAGGCACATGGGTACAACATCACCTGCACGTTCCCCTCCAAGTCACACACCATCCCGACTTGGAAATATGTCGCCGTTCCTTCATCGTCGCTGGGTCAAAATCCTGGAACTCCCTTCCTAACAGCACTGTGGGAGAACCGTCACCACACGGACTGCAGCGGTTCAAGAAGGCGGCTCACCACCACCTTCTCGAGGGCAATTAGGGATGGGCAATAAATGCTGGCCTCGCCAGCGACGCCCACATCCCGTGAACGAATAAAAAAAAAGATAAAGCAGCCCGCTTGATTGGCACCCCATCCACCACCCTAAACATTCACTCCCTTCACCACCAGTGCACTGTGGCTGCAGTGTGTACCATCCACAGGATGCACTGCAGCAACTCGCCAAGGCTTCTTCGACAGCACCTCCCAAACCCACGACCTCTACCACCTAGAAGGACAAGAGCAGCAGGCACATGAGAACAGCACCACCTGCACGTTCCCTTTCAAGTCACACACCATCCCAATTTGGAAATATATCGCCGTTCCTTCATCGTCGCTGGGTCAAAATCCTGGAACTCCCTTTCATAACAGCACTGTGGGAGAACCTTCACCACACGGACTGCAGCGGTTCAAGAAGGTGGCTCACCACCACCATCTCAAGGGCAATTAGGGATAGGCAATAAATGCTGGCCTCGCCAGCGACGCCCACATCCCGTGAACGAATAAAAAAAAAGATAAAGCAGCCCGCTTGATTGGCACCCCATCCACCACCCTAAACATTCACTCCCTTCACCACCAGTGCACTGTGGCTGCAGTGTGTACCATCCACAGGATGCACTGCAGCAACTCGCCAAGGCTTCTTCGACAGCACCTCCCAAACCTACGACCTCTACCACCTAGAAGGACAAGAGCAGCAGGCACATGAGAACAGCACCACCTGCACGTTCCCTTTCAAGTCACACACCATCCCAATTTGGAAATATATCGCCGTTCCTTCATCGTCGCTGGGTCAAAATCCTGGAACTCCCTTTCATAACAGCACTGTGGGAGAACCTTCACCACACGGACTGCAGCGGTTCAAGAAGGTGGCTCACCACCACCATCTCAAGGGCAATTAGGGATAGGCAATAAATGCTGGCCTCGCCAGCGACGCCCACATCCCATGAACGAATTTTTAAAAAAGGATGACGGGTCGGCCATTCAAGACTGAAATGAGGAGGAATTTCTTCACTCAGAGGGTTGTGAATCTTTGGAATTCTCTACCCCAGAGGTCTGTGAATGCTGAGTCATTGAATATGTTCAAGGCTGAGATTGATAGATTTTTGGACTCTAGTGGAATCAAGGGATATGGAGATCGGGCGGGAAAGTGGAGTTGAGGTCAAAGATCAGCCATGATCTTATTGAATGGCAGAGCAAGCTCGAGAGGACACATGGCCTACTCCTGCTCCTATTTCTTATGCTCTTATGTCTCTCATCCAATCAGCTGGCAGCCTGATTGTGTCCAGTTAACTCATCAGTACTACTGAAATAGTTAATTTGCAACTCCAAATCAGTGCGTAGTTTCGTAGGTTGGGTTGTGTGACACTCAGTGCAGAAACACCATTGGACGCAATGGCAAGTTTTAAAGTAGGGGAAGCAGGTGATCTGTTGTCTCATCTGTAGTCTGCAGTATATACACGGGGCAAAAGGTCAATTATATAAGAAAGCTGCAGTTATTTTCCACACCTTTTGAAGAGCCTGTCTACTCCATTGGCCATTGTCAGGAACACATTGTTCTGCACAATACAGAATGATTCCATGTAATTGGCACAGTATTTTCTTGCTAGTCTATTTTTGCCGCCCTTGACATAAGTTACAGATGGCTTTGAGGAGAAGTTGCAAGAAGCAGTGAGCATTTATTTTCTGCACATGATGTATCCTACGAGCTGAGACAGGCCACCATCTGCCTCCCGTGCTTTGAAGATTGGAGACCTGAGTGCCAGCAAATTCACTGACGCTCCCACATTCATAGTCCACCAGATAGCCCTCGAATCTGTGCAATAGACTAATTCTGGCACAGGTTTTATGGCTGCTTATTTTCACACTGGTATTTGCAGAAAAATCAGTGGCTGGAAAAAAAAAGCCACAACTCTTATGTCACCACTCAGAAGCTGTTTCTTCATGATCCAGTCACATCTTCATGAGTTAGTTTTGAAATTACTTTCGCAACAAATCAGACTTGCATGAAAACGGGGTTTACAAGCATTTATAACTGTCAAGAGTAGTGGGGATTAGGTAAACTGTTCATGAAAGAACTATGATGGGACTATTAGAGACTTAAAATAAATATATTAGCATTTATGGAGTGAAATGATATAGGGGAATGTCATAACTTATATATGTACATTATAATACACCAATATAAAAAGATTGCTATTTAACACGTGCTATTCAACTGCTGTGAATAATCAAATGTTATTCAATCATTTGAAATGTTTCACCTGCACTATGAAGAAAGCATGTTACACTGGTACTGATGTATTACAACAATTCTTTCACAAGTTCTTTCATAAAGATCCATAAAATTAGGATTGTTTTGTTTGCGAATGTAATAGTCTTTTACATGTGTGAGTGAATACTTGGATCTCACCATTACTTGTGAAATATTCTGACTACTGAAAAAAGACTTTGTAGTTCATTTTGAAGATAATTGTGTTTTAACTGGAGATGACCATTTTACATGCTTGCCGTGATAATGGGCTGATTTTAGGAGGCAAATGTGGGTGCGTTGGGCACGGAGGCGGCTCCGAAAATCGCGCAAATCCGGTTCGGGTTCGTTGGCACCAAGCCGCCAACTTCCGAGTTTCCCAGGTAACAACCTGTGTGCGCGTGGGCGACCCGAGAACGGAAGTCCCGCCGGCAATTAAAGCCAGCAGGATGACAGTTAAAGAGCCAGATGTACCTCATTGAGGTACTTAAGGCACTTTACCTATGACAGATGAAGGGATTAGAAAGATTTTTAACTTACCTGGGCTGCTTGCCCACCGCTTCTGATTCACGCCTGGTGAAACCAGGGTGAAGGGCCGGATCAGGGAAAAAGAAAATAATTACATTAAATAAAAAACCATGCAATGAAGTGAAAACACTAAATGCACCTACCTTTGAAACCTGCTGTGATGTCCGATGTCTCCTGCTCCGATGCCCCCCGATCTCACCCTCCTGATCTTCCCCCGACATCCCCCTCTTCACCCTCCCGATGTCCCCCTGAAATCCCCCGATCTCACCCTACTGATCTTCCTCCGATGTCCCCCTCTTCACCCTCCCGATGTACCCCCGATCTCACCCCCCCGATCTTCCCCTCTCTTCTCCCCCACGATCTTCCCCTCTCTTCCCCCCCCCCACTCTCTTCCCCTCTCTTCCCCCCCGAGCTTCCCCTCTCTTCCCCCCCCTCTCTTCCCCTCTCTTCCCCCCCCAAGCTTCCCCTCTCTTCCCCCCCCCGAGCTTCCCCTCTCTTCCCCCCCCCCTCTCTTCCCCTCTCTTCCCCCCCCGAGCTTCCCCTCTCTTCCCCCCCCGAGCTTCCCCTCTCTTCCCCCCCCGAGCTTCCCCTCTCTTCCTCCCCCCCTCTCTTCCCCTCTCTTCCCCCCCGAGCTTCCCCTCTCTTCCCCCCCCGAGCTTCCCCTCTCTTCCCCCCCGAGCTTCCCCTCTCTTCCCCCCCGAGCTTCCCCTCTCTTCCCCCCCCGAGCTTCCCCTCTCTTCCCCCCCCGAGCTTCCCCTTTCTTCCCCCCCCCCGAGCTTCCCCTCTCTTCTCCCCCCCCCCCGAGCTTCCCCTCTCTTCCCCCCCCCGAGCTTCCCCTCTCTACCCCCCCCCCCCCGAGCTTCCCTTCTCTTCCCCCCCACCCCGAGCTTCCCCTCTCTTCCCCCCCTCTCTTCCCCTCTCTTCCCCTCTCTTCCCCCCCCCCGAGCTTCCCCTCTCTTCCCCCCCCCCGAGCTTCCCCTCTCTTCCCCCCCCCGAGCTTCCCCTCTCTTCCCCCCCCCGAGCTTCCCCTCTCTTTCCCCCCCCGAGCTTCCCCTCTCTTTCCCCCCCACCCCCGAGCTTCCCTCTCTTTCCCCCCCCCCCGAGCTTCCCTCTCTTTCCCCCCCCCCGAGCTTCCCTCTCTTTCCCCCCCCCCCCGAGCTTCCCTCTCTTCCCCCCCCCCGAGCTTCCCCTCTCTTTCACCCCGATCGTCCCCTCTCACCCTCCACCCCCACCCCGTCTTCCAGTCCAGCGCCGGATCTTCCATTCTCCTCCCCCCCCCCCCCCCCCCACCTCCGGTCTTCCGTTCCAGCACTGGATGACGTCTCGCTCTCTCCCTTTCTTGCCCCCTTCCCACCTCGTGTTGCAGCTCCTGATGGCAACCAGCCTGTCAATCAAACTAGCTGCCAGGCACACAACCCGGAGAGGACGTTAACCACTATCAATCAACGTGCGATCGCGTCGGAAACGGTAAGTTTGGATCATGCAGATTTGCCACACCCCCAATCGACCCCCCGCTGCCATCCCGCCTCCCCACTAATATCGGGGCCAATGTCTATTCTTTGTAAGTCAAGAATGAGAGTAAATAGGTCGGTAATAACAAAATAAAAAATATACACTTCTAAGTCCTACTTTCTAATACCGTCAGACAAAAATACAATAGGAATCTGACATTTTCTCCACAGTTGAAGCTCTTTAGTTCTGCCCTGTCCTAAGAAAAACAAATAATAATGTAACAGTGCATCTATAAATGTCACTGCTTGCTGTCTTAGTACAATCAACATTAGAAAATTCATGGTGGGCCATTTAATTAGCACTGTATCGATAGTCTTTTTTAAAATTCGTTCATGGGATGTGGGCGTCGCCGGCATTTATTGCCCTTTAACTAAGTGTTATTCCATCCTATGTGTTAAAAGCACAAACTCTTATCCTACCTAGTTTCTGAGCTAGCGCTAACTGATTGTATGTTGCGAGGGTGCCTCCTTCATATTTACAGACCACTTTGGCTTCTTCCAAGGTGAGCTGGTATTTGCCTTTGCGAGACTCTCTGTGATAAACGCCAGCTGCTTGTTCTGTAATTAAATGAAAAAGCAATGAGTCCATTTCTAATAATTCTGCACAATCCACATTCATTACTACTGCATCGAGAAGTCAAATCTTTCAATTTAGAATTTATCTCATATATAAATACAGACCGAGATATTTATTATTTCCTACTGTAGTTTCTTTTAGTCCTAAGAAAGTGAAGCAGAGAAAATTCTTACTGTTCAAAATGTACAAATTGAAATATAAAGAACCTGCAGAAATATGGGACAAATTTAAGCTAAAAACTGTGGAACTACTTATTTATTAGATTAATTACTACATAACTGGTGAATATTGGAATTTAAAGAGAAATTATTGTTGAATTAAAATAATATTTACTTCTTTTACCGAGAAACCCTAGGTGAAGGGCCAAAGCCCCTTAGTACAGGACACCATAGTTGAGAAGGGGAATAGAGAAGATGAGACAAATGAAGATTTGGTAGTTAGGTGATGTGAAACTTGAATTTTAAATGCTTGTAAATTGTACAGTACAAAGAAGACTGAGGGAGGGAAGGAATTGCAATTTAGAAGTCCTGGAAAGAATGAGACTGTCTGACAAGTCTCAGTCTCAATACAGTGAGGAAGCAGGGAGGAGGGAAAATATGTAAAATGGCATATATTGGGAGATTATGAGGAACAAGAGACAAAAGTTGGAGGATGTGACTATTATAATAGTACAGATAGAATAGAAAAAGGCAACATAGGCTGTGAATCCAATTACTGTAGAAGACACTCAATTACATTTTTATAACAAACATTTTTAAATGCCTTGGAAAGGGTGGAAGTTCAGATTTTGGAGAACGAGCACCTGATAATAATCTTCCTCTTTAGAGGAAATGGTCTAGAAAGGCTTGAGTCACTTTTAATGTGAACATTTTTTTTGTATTCCCTTACAATAAATATGTTGGGAGCATCTCACACTGCAATCAATGTAAACAATTTTACAACACCAAGTTATAGTCCAGCAATTTTATTTTAAATTCACAAGCTTTCGGAGGCTTCCTCCTTCCTCAGGTAAATGTTCAGGAGCTCCATGAAGCCGACGCATTTATACAATTGTCAACCCCAGTCCATCACCGGCATCTCCACATCATGACTACCATCGACACCACAAACTGCCGGCTCACAGTGGAAAGGATATCCAAGAAGATCGCGCATTTAGACACAGCTATATGTATAAATGCGTCGGCTTCATGGAGCTCCTGAACATTTACCTGAGGAAGGAGGAAGCCTCCGAAAGCTTGTGAATTTAAAATAAAATTGCTGGACTATAACTTGGTGTTGTAAAGTTGTTTACAATTGTCAACCCCAGTCCATCACCGGCATCTCCACATCATGACTACCATCGACACCACAAACTGCCGGCTCACAGTGGAAAGGATATCCAAGAAGATCGCGCATTTAGACACAGCTATATGTATAAATGCGTCGGCTTCATGGAGCTCCTGAACATTTACCTGAGGAAGGAGGAAGCCTCCGAAAGCTTGTGAATTTAAAATAAAATTGCTGGACTATAACTTGGTGTTGTAAAATTGTTTACAATTGTCAACCCCAGTCCATCACCGGCATCTCCACATCATGCAATCAATGTGATCCCAAAACCGTTAACTATGAGAGTGATTCTCAACCTGAAGGATTAATATTGGTCAAAAACTTTTGTCAACCACAGCAAAGATGAAACTTTAAACCCACTTTAAAAAAAATAGTAAATTACAAAGTCAGGCTGCAGTATGTTGTTTCTTACAACATAAACTCAATGTTAGGGAAGTATTAATAATGCAAACCAATAGCTTTAAGAAGAATTAAAACTTTAAAACATGATCTTTTACAATATTTTTGCATCTGTTTGATTCTTCTTCACAAACACACTGCTCGTTTAAATAGGAACATCTTTGCTAATACGATACATGAAAAACAATCTTCCCCTCCTGCCCTGAAGATGGGGTTCCATCATTGCTGGAAGTCCCCTTAGCTAAGAAGCTATTCTCTGTGTGTATCTTAGCAAGGAGTGGTGACAGCTATTTGACAGTGGGGAGCAACGCAGCTAAGCCGGATGCTGTCCTTCCCCAATGTCCACTAATGCACACTTTCTAGCTGGGGTTTTAGGACAACAATCATTGAATTTTACAGCATATAAGGAGGTCATTCACCCATTGTATCAACCAATCCCCAAAACCCTTCAAGTACTTTTTGTTGAAATATTTACTACTTCCCTTTTAAATCAGGAATGGGAACACTGGTTGTTTTTTTTTAAACCCTTCCCTGAGCCCAGGGGTATTGAGGTCAATTTATTTGCTTCTACTGACACACTGGTAAGATCAGTGTGTATTACAATATAGTCTAATTCTTGGTCTATCATTGCTGCTACTAACACACTGGTAAGATCAACATGTACTAGAGAAGTGTAGTCCTTGGTCTATCAGGCTAATTATTTATATATAATGCATGTTCATTTCTTAATGTTAACTTTAAAAATGAAATATATATTGCATATAATTAATAAGACATTAAGATCTGGACTCATTGTCTGAAAGCTGATAATGGTTTGCACTCCAATAAGAGACATATATATTTTGTAGAACGTCAGGATTTTGAAACACAACAGCTTGAACAACGACAACAAGCTAGCAGAAGGATTGGTGTTAACTAATGAAAGCACAGTTTTAGAACACAGACCGAGACACAAATCCTTCTTCCACGGGGAAATTAGTTTGTCATTTTCCAAAACAAAGGAGAGAAGAAAATAAACACAAAAAAGAACTGTGGTCTTACCTAACCATATAGAGTTGTGCAGTATTCCATCTTTCAGCCCCCAGGTGCCTGTCTCGTGCCACAGTAAAATAAAGAGAAAGATGGACAGAGGCATAGCTGCAGTAGTACTTGAAGGCTTAATGGTGTTCTTGTAAGCGGCGTTGCTGTAACAGCTACAAGTAGATATAGCTACCAGCCAATCACGTTGTGCTCCAACATCTGGTCACCAGACGTTCTTTACTTCCTAACTCTTTAATAGCTGTGAGGTCACTGTGGTTACTTAGATTGCAGTTGCTGCTATATAACAGTGCATTAATTGTAAGGTAGATGATTTTTACTTCAAATGGTTTCAATTATCTAACGTATTATTATTAGTGAATGTATTAATTAAAAGTGACAGTGCAGATTATGTGATGGTTTTCTAAGTAACATTTCAGTATCTTAATTTCTCCCTCATTTTAGTTAAGTCTCGAGGGGGGTGGGGGGCGGGGGGCGGGGGGGGGGCATGTAGAAAGGGTTGGCAACTGATCTGCCATTGTTCAACTGAGACCATGGAATCACGGTGTGGGGAATTAGGAGTGCGAGCCCATCTACTGCAGCTTCCTGTTTCGGTACTGCTCTGTCCCCCTAAAGTGGAAATACAAAGTCTTTGTTCACAGATTTGGTAAGGGCATGCCAATTGGAATTCAGATATCCAGAAGAGGGGTCCTAGTTATGCCTGGAGACTTGGCTGTTTCCAGTGTTGTTTTTGGACATCATCCCAAATAATTTTTCAGTGAACATTTTTTTTTCCAAAATTGAAATCACCTGGAAGAAGGGCCATTTCCAAGGACGAGTGTTCCTTGCGGCCATTTCTCCCAACTAAAGTACATAAAGCTATGCAAACACAAACCACTTAAGTAAAAGCAGAAAATGCTGGAAATACACAGTGGGTTTGTCAGTAGCTGAAAAGAAAAAAAAGATAGGCTAGCATTTCGGATAGAGATCCTTTACCAGACCACAGACGTGTTCTATATTTCCAATATTTTTATTTTTATTTCAGATTTCCAGCATTTGCATTCTTTTAATCATTTTTATTTCCAAACTCACTCAAGTCTATTTTAACAATCACACACCATGTTACACCCGAGAGTAACAACTTTACACATGTAAGAGTTTCCAAAACATACATATAATATCATGCTTGCAGAGCAACCATTACTAGGAAATCTTTAGTTTACCTCAGGCAGTCAGCAGTTACCTTTATCTTGAGGAGGCCTCTATTGGGTCTATTATTTTTCTTGCTCCAGTAGGCTAAGATTGATTCTAGTCATGCTTTAACTTTCTTGATCTATATTTGCGTTTATATTTTAAAAACAAAATAAATATTGTCTTAACAAAAGCAAAATACTACAGATGCTAGAAGTCTGAAATAAAAACAGAAAATGCTGGAAACACTCGGCGAGCAGCGAATACATCATATGCGGACAGAGAAACAGAGAACATTTCAGGTTGATAACGTTTGATCAGAACCTGAAGATGCTAGAGATGAACAGCTTTTAAGCAAGTGCAGAGCCAGGGAAAGAACAAAAGGGAGAGGTATGTGATAGGATGAAGGGCAGGAGTGATGGCGCAAGGCAAAAGGGGGTGATAATGGGACAAGTTTAGAAACGAGAGATGGATCCAGAGGCTGTGTAAATGGTTCAACAGAATAACAGAAGAGGAGGGAGGCATGGAATATCTGGGAAAGCGGAGGGGGTTGCCATGGACCAGGAATGTAGCAGAAGAAAAACAGGTAGACCCCGGGGGAGTGGATCACCCTGCTGGCTATGTACCGATAGGGGATCCCCACCCCAAACCAGCCCACACCTCCTCCACTCCCAGTAGCTCTGGCGCAGCCATCCTCCATTAGCAGCATTGCTGTCCAAGTGAAAATGGTGGTAAAGATCTAAAGTTGTTAAGCTTAATGTTAAGGCCGGAAGGCTGTAAAGTGTCTAGTAGAAAGATGAGGTGCTGTTCCTCAAGCTTACGTTGAGCTTCATTGGAACAGTGTAGGAGGCCAAGGACAGAGAGGTCAGAGTGAGAATGGGATAGAGAATTAAAGTGGCAAGCAACCGGAAGGTCAGGGTCATGCTTGCAGACTGAATGGAGGTGTTCAGCAAAGCGAATACCCAATCTGCGTTTGGTCTCCCTAATGTAGGTGAGACCGCATTGTGAGCAGCGAATACAGTATACTAAATTGGATGAAGTACAAGTAAATTGCCTATTTACCAGGAGTCTTTGGGGCCCTGGATGGTGGGAATGGAGGAGGTGAAAGGGCAGGTATTGCATCTCCTGCGCTTGCGAGGAAGGTGCCAGGGGAGGGGGACCAGATGTTGGGGATGATGGAAGTGTGGATCAGGGTGGCAGAGAGGGGATGGTCCCTTCGGAATGCTGAAAGGGGAGGGGAAGATGTGTTTGATGTTTTTTCTTGAGTTTTCTTCCAATTTAAAATTCCTGTGGGATGTAATGTCTAGTTGAAATGATAAGAGTAAGGAGGTCGTGCTGCAATTATATAGGGCTCTGGTGAGACCACATCTGGAGTGCTGTGTACAGTTTTGGTCTCCTTACCTGAGGAAGGATATACATGTCTTAGAGGCAGTGCAATGAAGATTCACTAGATTGATTCCTGGGATGAGATGGCTGTCCTATGAGGAGAGATTGAGTAGAATGGACCTATATTCCGTGGAGTTTAGAAGAATGAGAGGTGACCTCATTGAAACATATAAATTTCTTAGAGGGCTTGACAGGGTAGATGTTGAGAGGCTGTTTCCCCTGGCTGAAGAGTCTAGAACTAGTGGTCATAGTCTCAAGATAAGGGGTCGGCCATTTAGGACCGAGATAAGGAAAAACTTCTGTCAGAGAGTTGTGAATCTTTTGGAATTCTCTACCCCAGAGGGCTGTGGATGCTCAGTCGTTGAGTATATTGAAGACTAAGAACGATAGATTTTTGGACATTGAGGGAATCAATGGATATGAGGATAGGGTGGGAAAGTGGAGTTGGAGGAGGTCAGTCATGATCTTATTAAATATAAATGCAAATATAGATCAAGAAAGTTAAAGCATGACTAGAATCAAGCTCAAGGGGCCGTATGGCCTACTCCTATTTCTTAAGTTCTTATTTCAACAGTTAAAACTTTCCAAGCACAGCCACCCTTTCATTGCTTCCACTACATCTTGTGATTAATTCTCTAAACACATCAATATTCTGTTTCCCAAATCCTCTACATTTTTTTTAACAACATTACAGGAATTAAAGCCCAAGCATATAAAATAGGCACTCTTATTCTGAAGGGAAGAGGAAATCTGCATTTGCAGTATTGTAACTGTTAGCAATAGTGATAGTTTCAATTTGACATTCTTGAAAAGACAGCAGCAGTACTCAAACTGCATTATCCTGCTGCATGCAGGTGAATTATCAGGAAGTTTATAATTCGGATTTTCTAGTTTGCAAGTCAAAAATTCTTGAGGACAATCCTTGTTAGTATTGCTCCAGATTTTTTTCTGTTGACCAGCTAGGTGTGTGACATGCACAGAAACAGATTACTAGGAATCTCTAAACCACATATTTAACAGTTACACATTTAAGAAATTCACATAAGTGGAGTTTCTGTTTGCTGAATATGTGGTTAGAAAGTCCTGCAGGCAACTGAGCAAGTGGGGACTGGAAAATCACAAATTACGGAAGTTACAACTGCCCACCCATTTTGAGCTGTGCACAGATTTCCTGACATGGTTGCCAGCTGGTACGTTCTCTCGCACAGAATGTGCAACAGCTTCATTAGACAACCAAATTCTATGCAAATAAGGGCATAATAAGGCAGCTTGCAAATTTCCTGCTGGTTTGCCTATTTTAAATGGCAGTCAAAAGCCAGCAAAGTCTGTCAGGAAGGGATCTTTTTCGCACCATTCAGTAGCAAAACTGCTTATCTCTCACAGAATTTCAAGGAAGATGGCAAAGAATGACAAAAAAGTAACATCAGGGAGATCAAATGGCACCGGAGCTGAACTTCCCAGACCAACCATATGCCACTAATCTTAGCACAGTTATTGAGCAATGATAGAGGACAACTGCCTATGCAGGCTCACATTCAGCAACAAGGCATCTGTTATGACATCTGCTGCAAGGAGACCTACAGCCAGCCAGAATGCCAGCAGTGGAGGCAAGGTCACCACCGCCATTTATCTTTATGCCTCCAGCTCCTTTCAGGCTGTCATAGAAGGGTGTCTGTGGTATCAATTTGCTCCCCATAGATGTATCAACCATGTGACTGATGCAACATTTAGCAGGCCAACTTTTTTATCTCCTTTCCCACTGAACAGCAACAGCAGCATGATAGAGCTGTTCAATTTAACAACACTGTGCAATTTCCTAAAGTAGAGGGGTTCACTGATGGCCCCCATATGGTAATTCAAGCCTCCCGGCACAACACAGTGCACTGCATGAACAGAAAGGGCTTCAATTCTGGCAGTGTGTAGCTGTTCCATAACTGCCAACACTAAATCATGTAAGTCAATGAACACTTCCCAGGCAGTAGGCATGATGCTTTCAATTCAAAGCTATCCTTATTTCAGGCTTATTTGAAGGCAAAGGCAGACTGTAAGAATGGCTCTTCAGAGACGAAGACTACCTCGTTCAGTTCTGGCTAATGACACACTTGGAGCAGCCATGAATAGAAGCATAGCACAGATACATGACCCACGCAACTACCAGAATTACTATGGAGTAATTACCATAAACTTGAGCTCATCCAAAACTCTTCTGCTCATATCCTAACTCGCACCAAGTCCCATTCTCCTACCATCCCTGTGCTCACTGACCTACATTGGTTCCAGGTCCAGGAATGCATCTATTTTAAAATTCTCATCCTTGTTTTCAAATCCCTCCATGGCCTCGCCCCTCCCTATCTCTGTAACCTCCTCCAGCCCTATAACCCTCCGAGATCTATGCGCTTCTCCAATTCTTGCCTCTTGCTCATCCCTAATTTTAATCACTCCACCATTGGCGGCCATGCCTTCAGCTACCTAGGCCCTAAGCTCTGGAATTCCCTCTCTAAACCTCTCCACCTATCTACCTATCCTCCTTTAAGATGCTCCTTAAACCCTACTTCTTTGGCCAAGCTTTTGGTCACCTGTCCTAATATTTCCTGATGTGGCTCGGTGTCAAATTTTGTTTGATAACACTCCTGTGAAGCACCTTGGGACGTTTTACTACGTTAAAGGTGCTTCATAAATGATGTTATATAAATGCTAGTTGTTGTTGTTGAGTATACCAGAGATATCTTGAAGCAGTGCTTCACATGCCTCAACAGATGAAAGGGTGCATTACAGTGCCAGGGTCCGCAGGCTATTGTTGTTTGCTGCACGCTCCACGACTTTCCAATAAAAAGAGGTCCTACCATGCAGGAAAGGATTAGCCTGCAATCAAGCCCAGAGTTGGATGCAGATACTAACCAAGACTAAGTTGCTGCAAAAACACACATTCAGCTAAGCATTAGAGCTGTCCCTGTAAGTAAACTTGCTGTACATATGGCACAGAGAAAATGGCTCCAAGCGCCTTCTACAATGCTGACTCTGCACTTTCTCCATTAAAATCAATGCCCATCCTTTAGTATCATCGGCTTAATCCCCTCCAAGTCACACACCATCCCGACTTGGAAATATGTCGTCGCTGGGTCAAAATCCTGGAACTCCCTACCTAACAACACTATGGGAGAACTTTCACCACACGGACTGCAGCGGTTCAAGAAGGCGGCTCACCACCACCTTCTTAAGGGCAATTAGGGATGGGCAATAAATGCCGGCCTTGCCAGCGACGCCCACATCCCATGAACGAAAAGAAAATCAGAATGTAACTCCCTGGACAAAGTTCAAATACAGTGCAACTAAATTACTTCCCTGATTTGTGTTTCTTGTGACTGAAGTTAACGTCTTTATCTCTGGGCTTCTCCTTAATGCTAATTCTCTGTAATTTCTAATCTGTTAGTTATAAGTAATTCCCTGGTAGGAGGATTTAGCATGCTGGCCTGCTGTTGGGTTTCAGTGGGAGGTGCTTGGGATTTAGGTGGCCCTCTAACCCCTTATGCTGGTTCCTGAGCTGGCCCTGCAACTGGTACAGCCACATCCATCATCCTTTTTCATATTCTTGCCTGAAACCCTGTGAGCGGAGAGTATTGAAATCAACTCTTTGCTATTGAATGATGGGGGTCGGGTGGCGCGCGGGTCAGGTTTTGGGTGGGGGGGGGGGTGGAGAATACAGTGTCCCTTCAGATGAGCCAACTCAACCCAAAAGAGATCCCAATAACTCCCCCCACTGCCTACCCCTGGATGGTCAGATTTGAAATATGAGCCTCCAAGCCCGCAAAAATCAAACAATAGAAACCAGTGAATGAGAAATAAAAGCCCAAATGGGATTAAGTTGCCTGGGCTTCAGAAACCGGATTGCCAGGGCTCAGGACTGCATATAGACCCAGTGCTACTTTGGACACTGATGCTAAAGTTGTAATGTAAATCCAGAGTCAGGGTCCAACCTGAAGCAGATTGACACTCCCTGGAGGAGGCAGTCTCTCACCACTTTCGTTTGACACTGCATGTAGTGTAAATCCAGTGTAGTGTACAACTGGGTTTAAAATGCACCCAGGAAGTCCCTTGGACCCCTTGGAAACTTTTAAAGCCTACCTGCAGTCAATTGAAACGTTTCAACAATGTAGACACACACACAACATTCTCTCCTGGGCAACGGAGGTGAAATTTTAGTCAAGGAGTGTAATCAAGATGGTGCCTGGTTGCAGCCCAAACCGGAGCTACCGGTTTCAGACCAGGCATTCTAGCTGCACCCACAGGGCATGATTTTGACCCCAAGCTGGGAAGGGGGCAGGGGGGTCAAATTGCGGACGGGAAACCCGAAAGTACGAGTTCCCCGGACGTCTTTACGATTTTGACGTCAGGACGTCTTTTACTTTTTTTGACGGTTTGCCGTCCGACTGACCAGCCCGATTGACAGGCTGGTTTCAGTCGGATGGGAGAGCAACCAGGGAGAGGACATGTTCAGGTAGGACTTCAGGTAAGTCTTTGATTGTATGGATGGGGGTGGGGCATGGGTTGGTATGGAGGTATAGGTTGGCACGGGGGCATAGTTTGGCATAGGGTCATCAGTCATGGGGGGAGGGATCGGGAGTCAGTCATGGGTGGGGGTGTGTGTCGGGATTGGGGGTCATCGCGGGGGTTTGCGATCATTGTGGGGGGTTGGGGTCGGGGTTCCACGATTGGGATTGGGGGTCTACGATTGTTGGGGGAGAGGATTGTGGTCAGGGGTCCGCAATCGGTGATCGGGGTCGGGGGTCCACGACCGGGGATTGGGGGGTGGTTCGCCATAGGGGATCGGGGGGGGGGGGGTCCATAATCGTTGGGGGGTTGGTGCAGGTAGGCTTGTTGGGCCTGGAGGAAGCACTCCTGCACCTCCCGGCACACAAGCTGCGCCAGAAAGGCACCTACCTGTTAGTCTCGGGCCTCACGCCTCCTTTTACTAGATGTAAAAGAGAAGGCCTGGGAATCCCAGGCCCCCCGGGGTTCC
Organism: Heptranchias perlo; assembly: GCF_035084215.1. Lineage (NCBI taxonomy): Eukaryota > Metazoa > Chordata > Chondrichthyes > Hexanchiformes > Hexanchidae > Heptranchias > Heptranchias perlo. The sequence goes on from NC_090331.1 coordinate 19,888,404, forward strand.
AATCGGAAACTGTGTGAAAATGGAGGCTTGAAGAGTCCTCGAAAGGTTTTACGGCCCAACACACCACCTGGGAGTGGGTTGCTTGCCCGCCCCTCGTCCTGCCCTGGTGAAAACTGGAAATGGGCGGGTTGGGGGCGGGTCTGAAATGGTTGAAATTTTGAATGCCCCCCTGCCCCCAAGCCACCCGTTTTTCACTGTTGACATCGTGCCTATAGTCTGCATAACTATGACAGAAAGATTTTAATCAATTTGGGGAGGAGCTGCAGGTCTTGTTGACACAGGAGCACACATGTGGCTTGTGTATCCAGAGTGACCAGTGGTACTTTGGGCAGAGCAGAATAAAATTAACATGTAGTGGGATGAGTCACTTGACATAATCCAGTCTGATGGGAAAATGACGTAGACCTAAATAGTTTGTACCTAGATTAGCAAAGTTTTGTTTTTTTCACCCCTTTCTAAATGTGATAGGTGCTCCAACTCAATCTATGAATCAGATTGTATTTTTTTTATTTGTCCTCAGGCTGTGGGCAACACTGGCAAGGCTGCATTTAATACTGTCTTTAATTGCTCTGACAAGGTAGTGTTGGGCCTTCTCCTTGACCCACTGCAACCATTGTGATGATGGTGCCCCCACGCCAATGGGAAATTCCAGAATTTTGATCTAGCGACACTGGAGGAACAGCGATATGTCTAAGTCAGGATGGCGTATGACTCTGAGGTCATGATGTTCCCATGGTCCTGTTGCTCTTCCCATGGTCCTGTTGCTCTTCCCATGGTCTTGCTGCTCTTGTCCTCTTCGTTATAGAGCACAGGACTGGGAAGTGCTGTCAATGTAAGCATAGAGAGTTGTTGCAATGCATGCTGTAGATAGTACATACTGCAGCCACAGTGTGCTGGTGGTGGAGGGAGTAGATATTAAGCCCAGTAGCAGGGGTGCTGATCAAGCAGACTGCTCTGTCCTGGATGGTGTAAGCTTCTCGAGTGTTTTTGCAGCTGCACCCATCTAGACAAGTGGTGAATATGTAATACTCCTCAGTAGATTAAGTTATAAGTATTTAGTAATGCAGGTAATTTATGTGTCTTGTATAAACATTTAATAAAATCATTCTGAACAAAAAAAAGTTTAATTTCCTACCATAGTACTACCAAAAGGAAGGTCATTTGATTTAGCAAAGCTGTATCTTTCGGAATATTTTGTAATACAGTTACCCCACTGAGAGGGAAAGAGAAATATTTATGGAACAATGCTGCAAGCAGGATCATAGTCAAGTAAACAAATCTGTACAATTCAAGGAATACTTTACACAAGATGGTTTTAAAATTTTGTCAAATATTTTTCTTTTTTTACTTGCCAAACGTTTGTGAACTGATGTATTTTCTTTAGATTTCCAAGTGAGAAGAATACCTTTGAACTCCACTGCCATTTTCACAGTCTGAAAAACACAGGTTTAACATACTGTTTTGCTAATCTCCCACTGAACTCAGATTTTCTGCCAGATATTCAGGGTGCACAGGGACTGGGACCACTGTTGCAACCTGATGTTACACACAAACCCAGTCCAGCCATTACTGATTCCTCCTGGCTTATTGCCTTGTGTAAAACAAAACTTCTCAGACATATATTGGAATAAAGAATAGATTTAAGCAAATTTTTGACTGCTGCTCTCCAGGGGTGTAATGAGAAAAAAAATATGTATCTACCGATTGCCCACCCAGTTGTGGACTGTGGAGTTCTTACTTCTACAGGAAGTGTGCACACTAATCTTACATGTACACAATTTAATATCGAATGCCCTGATATAACTTCATTATGAAATTAGTTTAGCTATATTAAAAAATGTTTACTTGAGGTTAGCAGATTATTTGAGGTTAGCACATCTGCGCTAGGAAGGTTGGTACTTCTATGGTATGGCTGGATTCCCACCAGTTCAGGGCATAATTGACTGCATTCTAGCCCAACGCAGTACCATTCATAAATAGAAAAAAGTTATGATTCCTCCAATGTACAGGCGGTTTGAGACCACAAGAGCAGAATGCAGGTTATCTTGGCAGTTCCCATAATCCATTCATCCTGCAGCACCGCGTTATTTGAAAATGCAAATTGGCGGAATGCAAAATGCAAATAGATTTTGGCAGATCAAGGAATACCATAAAGTCATGCATTGGTGTGTTACTAGAGTTCAGAAGAGGTACAATACAGCCCATGCACACACCAGGGTCAGAGTAGAACATACATTCGGCAACCTCACTGCATGGACCAATCGGGTCGGGGGTGGGGAGGGGGGTGGGAGAGTGCTACAGTAGGCCAGTCAAGGTATTTAAAATTATTGTTGCTTGTGATATCCTCCGCAACTATACCCCGCAAAGGGGGTCTATTGATGGAGCAGCCAGGAGAAGAAAGGCAATTAGAAGCTGAAAAGGCTGATCACAGGAGAGAAGAATTGCCTGCTGAGCAAGTGTTTGGATTGCTGCAGTCAGACAAGGCCTAATTGCCAAACCTTTCATTAATAGCCTCCACCCCTTAAAAAAAGAGAATCCAGCCCATAGTATGTGGTATGTTCCTTCCATGTGTTACCCCAGTAAGGGGTGGGGTGTGAAAGAAGTGAGGTTGATGGTTGCTGCGCATCAATGCTTGTCTTTAGGATGGAAGCAGCCATGTCCCTCCGTCTACTGGGTCTGAAGATGACCCTGCAAGTGAAGGCACTATGGCCAGTGATGAAGCGATTACCTTTTACTGTACAATTACCCATTTCACTGGGATGTTATTTGAGTGGGATGCCAGGGAGGTTGGGATATGACATTGTCCTGAGACACATCTCCTTCACCAATGGACACCTGGAGGAACACAAGCACATAATAGTTGCAGTAAGAAACTTTTGAAACATAGCAACATTGCTGCACATGGCAAGAGACTGAAGTGTGTTACACTGAAATTCTACACATGAAAGAAATAAGGAATTTAAAGCAAATACTAGCCTTGAGCTTGGGGGAGGCCTCCTTCTTCACCGTCCACTATGGCTTTTGCCTCCATGCCCTTAATCTGAATGGCCTTCTCTTCATAAAGATTCATAGCTTTGGCAACTGCCCTCCAGTCTGCAAGCTCTTCTTCTGTTATATACAGTCTTCTCATGCAAGCAGATATAAAAAGGCACATGTGCAACAAAGAGGTTTGAGACAGATGATGATTTCCAAAGTGCCCAAGACAACATCAACTTGTGAGTGTGAAACATGTAGCTGTGAGGATCCTAATGCTAGCATAATACTTGGTGCTTGATACTTTTAATGACCAAAATGGGTAGCACTGTGATATGGCAACATGGCATAGTGGAACAAAAGAGCATGAGCATGCTGTCCATTTACGAAGATCAGCAGTTGTTAAAGGTCACTGCATTATCCCTCTGTGATGACATACCAAACTAACCATGAGTATCATAAAGAAACTTGGCAAGCCAATTTAATATGTTATCATATGTTTGCATGCTTACTTGCCAAAATATTTTTTTCTCACCACTCTCAGGTTTGGGTCAAGCATGAAACTGCATTGATAATGCACCTCCATGCAAAGTTGCTCTGGCTGTACTCTTTATTTGTGGGTGGCCCTATCCACCAAATAGAGCCACTCTTCAGGGTAGGACTTCCAAAGCCGGGTACTGCCCCAACCATTTTTGGTAAGAATAAGAGGGTACGGTTTTAAGGAAATCCCACCCACCTCACACACTCCCAGCACATAATGCACATCACACTAGGAGTACTAAAGTATGCTAGTTCAATGACCTTGCATTGTCAGTCCCCCATGTCAATAAACACATCTCTGCTGATATGAGAATATTAGTTTTATCAATGCTAAATAGTTGGGTCTTGGTTAGTAAGTTATCTGAAAAGAATTAATTCCTTATTCTTCAGTCTCCTTCAGGTGTGAGGTTCCTATCCGCACACACAAAACATTACTGAAGTTAAAAAAAAAATCTTCAACGCTTGCTCCCAGATTTGGGCTATCTTATCCATAAATAGGTAAAGAAGTCACAATATACCAGCACCAATCAAACTGACTTCAATGCGACTTAAAACTACATGTGAAGTATGCTGGGATTTCATCCAGAATTGTTTGGTTGGCCTAGTTTAGTCAAGTTTAATTTGTGTCTCTGTTATTGAGCTCCAATTCATTATGGCTGTATTTTATTGACAGCAGAAGATGTGAACTTGCACTAATTACCAAAATAACCGATCTGTTACAAGCGGTGAGCAAGTGGTAACACTACCATGATTGGATAGTTACATTCTATAATATTTAAAGTGCTTTGAGAGTGTTTATTGTTTATTTTTTGCTATCTGAAGGAAAGAACTTGCATTGATATGGCACCTTATCACATCCTCAGGATATTCAAAAGTGCTTCATGAACAATTACTTTGAAATACAGTCACTGTCGTTATGTAGGCTAATGTGACAATCAACTTGCATGCAGCAAGAACCCACAAATGGCAAAAGACCAATTAATTAGCGGTGATTGAGGGAAGAATGTTGGCCAAGTCACTAAGCTAATTCCCTGCTTTTCTTTGAATAGTGCAATGTGATTCTTTATATTCACCTGAACAGATAGACAGGGTATTAGTTTAATATTTGTTTACATTGAATTAACAGCACAGAAATAGGCCATTTGGCCCAACCAGTCTATGCTGGTGTTTATGGTCCAGAGGAGCCTCCTCCCACCCTACTTCATCTCACCCTATCAGCATATCCTTCTATTCTTTTCTCCCTCATGTGGGTATCTAGCTTCCCCTTAAATGCATCTATGCTAGTCACCTCAACTACTCCTTGCAGTAGCGCATTCCACATTCTCACCACACTCTGGGTAAAGAAGTTTCTCCTGAATTCCTTATTGGATTTATTAGTGACTTTCTTATATTTAGGACCCCTAGTTTTGGTCTCCTCCACAAAAGGAAACATCTTCTCCACATCTACCCTATCGAACTCCTTCATAATTTTAAAGATCTCTATCAAGTCACCCCTCAGATGCCCCAGCCTGTTCAGTCTTTCCTGATAGTTATAACCTCTCAGTTCTGGTATCATCTGGTTTAATGCGAGTCCTACTCAGGGAAAAAAAATCCATTTTATTTTTTCTTCTGGCACTGAAACGAACTGTGGTGTTCTTTATCCGGATTGTCCAAGGGATGAATTATGGCGCATCTCCCAGATTACAGCTTGGCCCGACATAAAGAGAATAGGGAGGGACTTGAAAGGCCAATGCCAAGCTGATAAATGGCACAGGCTAGGGTGCTCTCACCGCCCACCAACCCCTGGACTGAGCTCTCTTGGGCTGGGGGATCGGCTGAGGGCGATCAGAATGACTCTTCTTGCTGAAAAAAAATAATTAGTTCCTTTATGTCGGCGTCTACCCATTGTTTAGGAACAGATTAACTGCTCATTTTCTTTTTACATAGAACTACATGGAATTTACAGCAAAGGAACAGGCCATTCAGCCCATCAGGTCTATGCTGGTGTTTATGCTCCTCCTCCCACCCATCTTCATCTCACCCTATCAGCATATCCTTCTATTCTTTCTCCTGCATGTATTTATCCAGCTTCCCCTTTAAATGCATCTATGGGATCTATGCATCTCCATGTTTTGTGGCGATTGGAATTGCCTCTCCTGTCCTGAAGGTGCCGGGGTACAGGCTCCATGGGCACCAGCCGCCTTCTGGTACATCTCCCGAGTGCCCATTTTTCATGTATCAGCCGTGGATCATTCGGTCCCATGCTTGCTTATGAGTCAGAAGGTTGCGGGTTCGAGTCCCACTTCAAAGACCTGAGCCCTGCAATCCAGGCCAACACTGCCCAGTGCAGCACTGAGGGAGTGCCACACCGCTGAAGACGCCGTCTCCCGGACGAGACACGAAACCGAGGCCCTGTCTGCTCATCTGAAAGCTAGTACCTCCGACAATGCATTGCTCTGAACACAACCTAGATTATATGCTCAATTCCTAAAATGAGGCTTGAATCCATTAGTAAGTTGGATTTTTTGGCGTATTTGTGTCTTTCCCTACCATGAAAGATGGTGAGCAGAGATAAATTCAGAGTGAGCTCCATTTTTTCAATCCCCCAGTTGATAGCTACAATTGTTTTCTTAGCATTTACAAGTAATACCCTGTCAGTAATTGTCTACTGCTCATGGAAACTTACATTTATTCCGGTCTGTTAGTTACCAACAGAATTACTGGAAGATGCTGTATCCTGACCAGCTGGCTGCCTTCCTAACTTCCCCAATGTTTATCCAAAGTTCATCAACTTTTGTGCTCTTACAGCCTGGATTGCAGCACTAATAATGTGAATTTTGACTCCAGTTAGTATACATTTTATTCAATAATTAGTTATGTTAATCATGCAGTTTTTGTTTGCTAACATAATTAACAATGCTTCTGCTCATGTGAGTTGCTTTTCTAAGAATTTCAAAATATAACACAATGCAGAGTTAGGGTCATTATTATCGTCCCTCGTCACTTGGGCGTAAATCAGAGTTGATGTGTTGATGTTGAATCGGAGTCTGCACATCAAAGTGTTTAAAATTAGTTTCTTTTTGGGGTAACTGTAGTGTAAATGTAGTTAAAGGGAAGCTAGATAAGCACATGAGGGAGAAAGGAACAGAAGGATATGCTGATAGGGTTGGATGAAGAGGGGTGAGAGGACGCTAGTAGTATTGGGCATAAACACCGGCATAAACCAGTTGGGCCAAATGGCCTGTTTCTGTACTGTAAATTCTATGTAATTCTATGTAACTATGAAGTTATAAAGGGCATTTAACCCATATCCTGCTACATATGGATTTCCACTGTGCATTCAGATGGATTTTCCGGAGAGTAAAGATGTTTTAGTTTTAAAATATCACTGTAAGAGAGTATACATAGTGAGAAAAATTACGAGAATACACAAGAGGATTATAAATAAGTGAGGAGTAAGCAAGAGGATTGTGAGAGAAAACATGCAAGACTAGGATTAGGAGTAAGGATATCAAGATTACTGTGAATGTGTGTGTGTGAGAGAGTATTCAAGAAGATTGAGAGTATGCAACAGGGTGTGAAAGTAGGCAAGAGAATTTTTTTCTTTTTTATTCGTTCATGTGATGTGGGCGTCGCTGGCGAGGCCAGCATTTATTGCCCATCCCTAATTGCCCTTGAGAAGGTGGTGGTGAGCCTCCTTCTTGAACCGCTGCAGTCCGTATGGTGAAGGTTCTCCCACAGTGCTGTTAGGAAGGGAGTTCCAGGATTTTGACCCAGCGACGATGAAGGAACGGCGATATATTTCCTAGTCGAAATGGTGTGTGACTTGGAGGGGAACGTACAGGTGGTGTTGTTCCCATGTACCTGCTGCTCTTGTCCTTCTAGGTGGTAGAGGTCGCGGGTTTGGGAGGTGCTGTCGAAGAAGCCTTGGCGAGTTGCTGCAGTGCATCCTGTGGATGGTACACACTGCAGCTACTGTGCGCTGGTGGTGAAGGGAGTGAATGTTTAGGGTGGTGGATGGGGTGCCAGTCAAGCGGGCTGCTTTGTCCTGGATGGTGTCGAGCTTCTTGAGAGTTGTTGGAGCTGCACTCATCCAGGCAAGTGGAGAGTATTCCATCACACTCCTGACTTGTGCCTTGTAGATGGTGGAAAGGCTGTGGGGAGTCAGGAGGTGAGTCACTCGCTGCAGAATACCCAGCCTCTGACCTGCTCTTGTAGCCACAGTATTTATGTGGCTGGTCCAGTTAGGTTTCTGGTCAATGGTGACCCCCAGGATGTTGATGGTGGGGGATTCGGTGATGGTAATGCCGTTGAATGTCAAGGGTAGGTGGTTAGACTCTCTCTTGTTGGAGATGGTCATTGCCTGGCGCAAATGTTACTTGCCACTTATGAGCCCAAGCCCGGATGTTGTCCAGGTCTTGCTGCATGCGGGCTTGGACTGCTTCATTATTTGAGGGGTTGCGAATGGAACTGAACCACTGTGCAATCATCAGCGAACATCCCCATTTCTGACCTTATGATGGAGGGAAGGTCATTGATGAAGCAGCTGAAGATGGTTGGGCCTAGGACACTGCCCTGAGGAACTCCTGCAGCAATGCCCTGGGGCTGAGATGATTGGCCTCCAACAACCACTATTATCTTCCTTTGTGCTAGGTATGACTCCAGCCACTGGAGAGTTTTCCCCCTGATTCCCATTGACTTCAATTTTACTAGGGCTTCTTGGTGCCACACTCCGTCAAATGCTGCCTTGATGTCAAGGGCAGTCACTCTCACCTCACCTCTGGAATTCAGCTCTTTTGTCCATGTTTGGACCAAGGCTGTAATGAGATCTGGAGCCGAGTGGTCCTGGCAGAACCCAAACTAAGCATCGGTGAGCAGGTTATTGGTGAGTAAGTGCTGCTTGATAGCACTGTCGACGACACCTTCCATCACTTTGCTGATGAGGCCCAGACATTTTATTAGAATAGCTAACCCTCTTAGATTTTTCTCTAAAGCTTTCATTTCAATTCAGTTCAGCTACAGGAAACTGATGAATCTCTACATGAGTCCTTTCTGAAGAAGTGTGGAGTTACAACCTGCAGCAGCACTTAATCCAGCCCCTTTAAGTGAGCTTTTGCAGCATTCACTTGCCATCAGGAATCTGATTTCAGAATAAGTAGAGTTCAATGTAATTGAACTTGAAAGTGCTTTTCCATTTTAGACAAAGTAAATAACATCTGGTTGCGACTCGATTATGCAACATTTTGTCCCATGACATCACTATATAAAGCTTCCCCTGTACTTTAAGTTATTTTAGTTCACACCTCGAGATAGAAAAGCTAGACAGTTTAATTGTACTCATTCAACCATTATACAGTTATTGAACCAATAGAAACTCTAATATGCTGGCTATCTGATAGTTTCCAGCAGCATCGAGTAGTGCCGGGCCAAATCTTTGTTAATTTATAAATCATACAAATTGGATGAACAGTGTGGGCTGGCGCTGCTTATTTTTCTGTAAACCACTGACTCGCTGTGTGGATATGAATTTGGCAGAGAGACAGAAAGCAAAGAGTAGTGGTGAATGGTTGTTTTTCAGACTGGAGGGAAGTATACAGTGGTGTTCCCCAGGGGTCAGTATTAGGATCACAGCCAAAATTTCAAAGGTTGCAGATGACACAAAACTTGGAAGTGTAGTTAATAGTGAGGAGGATAGTAACAGATTTCAGGGGGACCTAAACAAACTGGTGAAATGGGCAGACACAAGGCAGATGAAATTTAATGTGTGAAGTGATGCATTTTGGAAGGAAGAACGAGCAGAGGCAATATAAACTAAATGGTACAATTTTAAAGAAAGTGCAGAAATAGAGAGACCTGGGGGTTCACATACATAAATCTTTGAAGTTGGCAGGACAAGTCGATAAGGCTGTTAAAAAAAGCATATGGGATCCTGGGCTTTATAAATAGAGGTATAGAGTAAAAAATCAAGGAAATTTATGCTAAACCTTTATAAATCAGTGGTTAGGCCTTAGAGTATTATGTCCAATTCTAGGCACCTCACTTTAGGAAGGATGTCAAGGCCTCGGGGAGGGTGCAGGGGAAATTTATAGAATGGTAACGGGCATGAGGGACTTCAGTTATGTGGAGAGACTAAAGAAGCTGGGATTGTTCTTGGAGCAGAGAAGGTTAAGGGGAGATTTAATAGATGTGTTCAAAAATATGAAGGGCTTTGATAGAGTAGATAGGGAGATACTGTTTCCACCGGCAGGAGGGTCAATAACCAGAGGACACAGATTTCAGATAATTGGCAAAAGAACCACGGGGGAGATGAGAATATTTTTAGCCAGTGAATTGTTATGTTCTGGAATGCACTACCGGAAAGGGTGGTGGATGCAGATTCAATAGTAATTTTCAAAAGGGAATTGGATATATACTTGAAAAGGAAAAAATTGCAAGGCTATGGGGAAATAGCAGAGGAGTGGGTCTAATTGGATAGGTTTTTCAAGGAGCCGGCACAAGCATGATGGGCCAAATGGCTTCCTTCTGTGCTGTAATTTTCTATGATTCTATGTATGTTTTTTTTTATTCGTTCATGGGATGTAAGCATCGCTGGCAAGGCCAGCATTTATTGCCCATCCTTAATTGCCCTGAACCGCTGCCGTCCATATAGTGAAGGTTCTCCCACAGTGCTGTTAGGTAGGGAGTTCCAGGATTTTGACGCAGCGACGATGAAGGAACGGCGATATATTTCCAAGTCGGGATGGTGTGTGACTTGGAGGGGAACGTGCAGGTGGTGTTGTTCCCATGTGCATGCTGCTCTTGTCCTTCTAGGTGGTAGAGGTCGCGGGTTTGGGAGGTGCTGTCGAAGAAGCCTTGGCGAGTTGCTGCAATGCATCCTGTGGATGGTACACACTGCAGCCACAATGTGCCGGTGGTGAAGGGAGTGAAAATTTAGGGTGGTGGATGGGATGCCATTCAAGTGGGCTGCTTTGTCCGGGATGGTGTCGAGCTTCTTGAGTGTTGTTGGAGCTGCACTCATCCAGGTAACTGAAGAGTATTCCATCACACTCCTGACTTGTGCCTTGTAGATGGTGGAAAGGCTCATTTCATTCTCATGTTACACTCTTGTTGTAACACTGTTATTCTTGTGATTTTGTGCATTTCTTAAAGGAAAAGAAACCTTGAATAAAAATGACAAAAAACATAATTTGCTCAGATGGATTATTCCAGTTCTCAATGCTAGATTCCTAAGGTAAGTAAAGAGTTGCTATTTATACACAGAGTCAGCCTTGGTTCTACTTTGAATCTTTCACTGAGGATGTGAAAAGTGTAAGTTCTTTATTTCTATTTAGCACCTGATCATGTCGCAGAGAAACATCCCAAAATGCTTCACACAAATTATGTTTTGAAGTCTAATTGTTATGAAGGCAAATGTGGCACCAAATGTGTACACAGCAAGATCCCACCAACACAAACAGCAGTTAATCTGGAAAGAATGTTGACCAGAACAGCCTCCTTTTTGAAAAATGCCATAGGATCCTTCTAGTGTTAACTTGGCCCAGTGGTAACATTCTTGTCTCTACGTCAGAAGGTCACAAATTCAATTCCTAATCTAGGTTGACACTTTAGTGCAGTACTGAGGGAGTACAGCATTGTCAGAGGTGCTGTCTTTCAGTTCAGATGTTAAACTGAGGCCCTGTCTCCCTCTTTAGGTGGATGTAAAAGATTCTTTGGCACTATTCAAATTATTCTGGCCAACATTTATTCCTCAATCAAAACTTCCAAAAACAGATTAACTGGTAATTTGTCTCATTACAGGCTGTGAGATCTTGCTATGCGTACATTGGCTTCAGTGTTTGCCTACAAAACAATTGCGAGTACACTTCAAAAACAATTCATTGGCTATGAAACACTTTGGGATGTCCTGAGGATGTGAAAAGTGCTAGATAAATGCAACTTCCTTCTTAACAGCCGGATAGGACTATGGTTTAAAATATCAGTCAAAGGAAGCACTCCCTCAGTACTGTGCTGGAATGACATATAAACTATATTATTATAAACTCAATTCCTATGTGGGATTTGAATGTATAACCTTCTGACTCAGAGGCAAAAGTGCACTAATTGAGCCAAGATGACACACTAAATTACTAATGTTGAACAATGATGGTCAGAATTAAGCAAGAAAAACTCATGGAACAGGAATTTCCAAATATACTCTGGAAATTCATGATCACATTGATAATTCCAACGAAAAATCACTGTCTATAAGATTGATGTGGAGATGCCGGTGATGGACTGGGGTTGACAATTGTAAACAATTTTACAACACCAAGTTATAGTCCAGCAATTTTATTTTAAATTGAGGAAGGAGAAAATCTCCGAAAGCTTGTGAATTTAAAATAAAATTGCTGGACTATAACTTGGTGTTGTAAAATTGTTTACAATTGTCTATAAGATTAACTGAACACTCAAAACTGTGGCAAATATACTCAAAGGAACAATGGGCCAGAAATCGTGCAGAGCGGCGAGGCAACGCTCACCACAGCTCCTGCAAATTAATTTAATGAAAATACTTACTGCGGGCTCTGTGGCGTCAAATTGCTTGAATTTGAACTTTAAAAAATTGTGCGCTATCAACCTAGCCTCTGAGCAGCGTGAGTTACCGCGCGGCTGGAAAGGTCTGTGAGGAGAAGTCACGCCCATAAAATCTGTCAGGAAGAGAGGTCACGCCCACAGATTCAGCCTGCATTGCTCAAGCAGGCAAGCAGACTTCATTCATTTAAAGTTAGTATTCTGAATGTCATTGTAAATAAAAAAAAAATTCTTTTTATGAAAAGCCAAAGAAATAATTGAATTAAATCAAAGAGACAGAAGGGAAAAATAAAACAAAAGCAAATTTTTTAATTTAATTTTTTTTTAATGATCTAAAACTATTAAAATAAGGAGTAACATGAGACTTCATATTTTTAAAAGTTAATTTTTAGTTGTTTGGCAGTCATTAAGACTAACCGCACAGTTAAAACTTAGTTTAGACCTGGTATTTTTAAGCATACCTGTTTAGTGCTGTAATTAGTTACTTTCCAGCTGGGCAGATAAGCAAGTTTGCGCTTTTTCAATGATTTCTCTGATTGCAGCAAGCGATGGCCTTTTAATTCGAAGCTGTCATATCGCCTGCGAACCAATAGGAGCAAGTTCCGGATTTCCGCGTTTCACTGTGCATGTGAAAACGCAGGAACTTGCTCCTTCGATTCATCACTAAAAACTGAAAGTGCTGTTGAGCTCCTCTGTTATTTCGGGAGTGATTTCTGGTCCGATGATTGTATATGTTTCTTGTACCTATCTCTGTTTGTTGGTGTTGATGTGAACTGGGACACTAGAGGGTAGTATGGTATAAGACTTCGTGCTTGGATCTGTGTTATATTAAGCAGGGATAAAGTTCCATTCTCTCACACTATGGGCCCAGAATTTGCTGGAGCAGGGCATCTCATGGTGTGCCCCATGATTTGGATATTTTTCCTCACCCTTCAGCTGGAAAATCTTCTCCGCGCAAATTGCTGGAAGTTGAAGAGGGCGTGAAACCGTTAAGAGGTAAACAGGTGGGATCTGCGCAGTCAGCCTGGAGGATTCAACTCGGCGATGAGGTCGGTCATGTGGGGCTGGGCGGATCTCCTCTGTAGGGAACATATGCCCCGCAGGCTCGGCCGTTGCCAAGCGCATTTCCTCACCAGCAATGCGCCGTGACCTTCTCTGTGTCGGTTGGGAAGGCCAGAGGGAAAGCTGGGAGGCTTGTCGCTCCGACGGCGAGTGTTATAGCCCCCCGGCAGCAGCCTCGCCATTTCCCGGGGTTGAGGTAAGAGTGAAACTGTTCCCATTGGCGGAAGAGTCGAGAACCAGACGACACAGATTTAAGGTGATTGGCAAAAGAACCAAAGGCAACAGGAGGAAAATCTTTTTTACGCAGCGAGTAGTTAGGATCTGAAATGCGCTGCCTGAAAGAGTGGTGGAAGCAGATTCAATCATGGCTTTCAAAAAGGAATTGGATAAATACTTGAAGGGAAAAAATTTGCAGGGCTACAGGGAAAGAGTAGGGGAATGGGACTAACTGGATTGCTCTTACAAAGAGCCGGCACAGGCTCATACGAACATATGAATTAAGAGCAGGAGTAGGCCATTCGACCCCTCGAGCCCGCTCTGCCATTTGATAAGATCATGGCTGATCTGATTGCGGCCTCAGCCCTACTTTCCTGTCTACCTACTATAACCTTTGACTCCCTTGTTAATCAGGAATCTATCTAACTCGGCCTTAAAATATTCAATGACCCTGCCTCCACTGCTCTCTGGGGAAGGGAGTTCCATAGACTCATGACCCTCTGAGAGAAAAAAATTCTCCTCATCTCCGTCTTAAATGGGAGACCCCTTATTTTTAAACTGTGGCCCCTAGTTCTAGTCTCTCCCACGAGGGGAAACATCCTTTCAGCATCTACCCCTTCTAGTCCCCTCAGGATCTTATATGTTTCAATAAGATCACCTTCATTCTTCTAAATTCCAGTCTATACAGGCCCAACTTGTCCAACCTTTCCTCATAAGATAACCCACTCATCCCAGGAATCAGTCGAGTGAACCTTCTCCAAACCACTTCCAAAGCAATTACGCCCTTTCTTAAATAAGGAGACCAAAACTGCACACAGTATTCTAGATGTGGTCTCACCAATGCCCTGTACAACTGTAGCAAAACATCTCTACTTTTATATTCCATTCCTCTTGCAATAAATGACAACATTCCATTTGTCTTTCTAATCACTTGCTGTACCTGCATACTAACTTTTTGTGATTCATGCACTAGGACACCCAGATCCCTCTGTACCTCAGAGTTCTGCAATCTCTCTCCATTTAAATAATACATTGGTTTTCTCAAATGCCCTCCTTCTGTGCTGTAACCATTCTATGATTCTAAGATTCTAAGTGGGTCCTGATAACGAGGGCAATGAGGCATCTGGGATCTTGGTGAATGACGGGACCAACAGTCTATCTCCTTCACCAATAACATTTAAAGATAGAGAAAGAAACAGAGGAATGATGGAGAAGGAAATAGGGTGAATTAGAGTCAAATTAGATACAGAAAGAGAAATAAAGTGAGGGGAAGAAAGATTGGATTAAGAGAGAGAGAAAAAAGACTCAGAAAGGGAAAGTAAGAAAAAAAAATTTAAATTTAAAATTACAGATTTAAAAACCTGTAGGAACAATTACTATCCGTAGGAATGAGACTCTATAGTTTCAATTGTTCCTTTTCTGGGCCTCCAAGGTTCAGTGGTATTGCAGGAACATAAATCTCATTATTAAAAGAGTCCTTATGCCGTGAAATATCAGCCCTAACTTTCTATGGCGAGCTTAATTCGCATTTACCGAATAATCTAGCAATTTCTTGACATTCATTGGAAAGTTGACGGTGAGCTCCCATTTTTGATGATATTAGTGAAAGGAAGTAATATTGACTGATTTGTATCAGTATATTGCAAAGTTTACTTCAGTTTAACACTGAGAAAGATAGCATCTTTTGCCCTGAGGATATAATTGGAAATTAGTGAAAAGTAAATTGAAAAGCAGTATCAAGAAGAACTTCTTTACTCAGAGTGGTAAATCTTTAGAATAATCTACCAAGGCTATGGCAAAGGTTTGTTCAAGACATGGTTGGATGTTATAAAAAGAGAATTAGGATACTAAAGGCATGAACTTCAGCAGGACGAATGCTTGTTTCTCATCCATAACTTTTAAAAAATCGCTGCAGCAGATTTCCTGTGGTGTTCATGGTGAGTTGGAGTATATATGGCTTTACAACAGGATGTTATCAACGAACTGTGATGGAGAAATTGTAACAGCAAGTGTAGCAGTCATCAGGAAGTATGGACTAATATGAAAAACTTTTAATCTATTAGACAAAAAAGACAACCACTTTGTTCTCACTAAAGCATTCTCATTCACTCTGACATTTATCCCACTCTGTACTGTGTTTGACTGAATCATCTGTATTTGTTATTGGTGGTTTCTGAACTGTGCTGCTGTTAATTATGGATAGATTTCCAGTTGATGCCATTTGAATTGTCAAGTTTGTGACAAAAACAAACACATGGGATTTGTGACAAAACAACTATTAAACAACACATGACAGAAAGGTGAGCATTACAGAAAATCCTTATATAATATTTCTAAGGTAGTTGTCATCTTATATACCTATTCATGATAGTCACAATGCCACAATCAGAAAGTACTCTGTCTTTTAATCTGACCACTAACTGCAATCTATAGAAAATGACAAAAACATAAAGAACTCAAATATATTAAAAATAGGGCAGGGAAGAAGTATGTAGAACATGTTCCTTTTTGAGACACTTTAGTTTTTTAAAAAAGTTGGTTATAATATCTGCAGAGAAAATGTTAGGAACACTAATTTCACACTGAAATTTAATGTATGTATAGAAACAGAAATACATTATGAAGGTGGACAGCTCTTCCTTCTGAAAATACATGCCTTATCACATTAAAAACACAGCATTATATCCCCCACACAAGAAACCTAACATCCTAACAAACTATTTTCACTGGTGGTGGCTTCACTGTAGGAGCTTCAACCTCAAACAGATAAATCCTTAATCAGAAGAATTGTTTTGATGATGCTTATGGGTTTTACTGTTCACAAAATGTGTTCGTGTTACCAGCAGATGCCAAACAAAAGCAAAGGCAGCAAACATTTAAAAATGACAAGAACAATAAATAATCAGTGGTATGTACAACTCATTTTTAAAGTGCAAAATGCAAAAGATTTCATTATCTTAGAATTTCAGTTCAAGATGATCATAGGCTGATTGGCCCTCGAATTTACACTTAACTCACCATGATCCAGAAAACAGCCTTTCCCAGCACTACAGTGGTACCAATTTTACATACAGTATGCACCGGACAATATCAGACGCTGGTATATGCATAGTAACCCACACCTGATAATGGTTCATTTATACAAGTGTTAAGATGGTAGACATATGATTACTGGTCCTCTATCACCAACACAGCTTTTGTTACTCTCAAATTCCAGCTCCCCTATTCCTGTTAGGGCCATAATGTACCTACTTTACAGCACACGTACACTGGAGTTGACACAAGGGCACGCGTGTCCCATACAGTACCAGTTGCAAATGAATTGTCAGCTTTTGCCTCGTGCATACTGTATAAAAACTGTGCTACCCACAAAGAACAAATAAACTGCAGTGGTTTATCCAATCAAAAATGACAATGCCTGTTGCTCAGTAGTGCCTATTGCTTGCCAATCTTGCAGATCTTGCAACATTTTCTGACTGTCTGTCTTGTCTGGTACTCGAGCCCATACTGAACGAAGCTGGCAAAGAAGACGGCCTACTGTCTAACGTACCTACATCACAATGAGAGCTTCCCCACTTCCCATATGAATCATTCTTGCTATAAGAAGTTTGGAAACATGTCAACCTGACTCTTCGTATATTGGTCAGAATGGCTGTTTTTATTTATGCTGTACTCCCTTGTGTTGGGCACATCCCATCTCTGTGTAGCATCGGAACCTAAACTCTGACCAAAATGATGTGGGTGTCCAGTTGCATTCAGAATACCTGAACACCCACTGAATATTGGATCAAGTACTGACTGTACAGTCTTCAATTTCTCTTCTATTTACATAGAATTTACAGCACAGAAACAAGGCATTCGGCCCAACTGATCTATGCCGGCATTTATGCTCCACACGATCCTCCTCCCACCTTCTTCATTGAATCCTATTAGCATATCCTTCTATTCCTTTCTCCCTGCTTATCTAGCTTCCCCTTAAATGCATCTATGCTATTCTCCTCATCTATTCCTTCCACATTCTTATCACTCTCTGGGTAAAGACATTTCTCCTGAATTCCTTATTGGATTTATTGGTGACTATTTTATATTTATGGCCCCTAGTTTTGGTCTCCCTCAAAAGTGGAAACATCTTCTCTATGTCTACCCTATCAAACTGCTTCATAATTTTAAAGACCTCTATTAAGTCACCCCTCAGCCTTCTCTTTTTTACAGAAAAGAGTCCCAGCCTGTTCAAACTTTCCTGGTAAGTATAACCTCTCAATTCTGGTATCATCCTTGTAAATCTTTATTGGACCTTCTCCAGTGCCTCTATAGCCTTTTTATAATATGGGGACCAGAACTGTGCACAGTACTCTAAGTATGGCCTAACCAAGGTCTATACAAGTTTAATATAACTTCTCTGCTTTTCAATTCTATCCCTCTAGAAATGAACCCCAGTGCTTTGTTTGCTTTTTTTATGTGATTTGTGTATCTGTACTCCTAGGTCCTGTTGCTCCTCTACCCCATTTAGACTCTTATTATCCAAGCAATATGTAGCCTCCTTATATTTCCTACCAAAATGTACCACCTCACACTTGTCTATATTGAAATTCATTTGCCAATTACATGCCCATTCTGCAAGTTTATTAATATCTTCTTGTATTTTGTCGCAGTCTTCCTCAGATTTAACTATACCCCCTAATTTGGTATGGTAAAATTTGAAATTGTACTTCCGATTCCCAAGTCCAAATTGTTTATGTAAATTGTGAACACACTGGTCCCAGCACTGATCCTTCTGGAACACCACTTCCCAGCTTTTGCCAGCCTGAGTAGCTACCCTTAACCCCTACTCTCTTTTCTGTTTTGTAGCCAGCTTGCTATCGATGCTGCTACTTGTCCCCTGACTCTACATGCTCTGACCTTAGTCATGAGTCTACTATGTGGTACCTTATCTAAGGCCTTTTGAAAATCCAAATATATTACATCTACTACATTACCCTTGTCTATTCTTTCTGTTACTTCTTCAAAGAATTCAATGAGGTTGGTCAAGCATGACCTTCTCTTTTGAAATCCGTGCTGACTATTATATTTTCAGTTTCTAGGTGCTTTTCTATTGCATCTTTCAGTAATTATTCTGTTATTTGTCTTATCTCCCTCTTTAAATATACGTATAACATTAGTTGTCCGCCAGTCCTCTGGCACTATTCCCATTTCTATTGACATTTTATACATATGTAAAAATGCCTCTGCTATCTCTTCCCTAACTTCTTTTAGTTTGAAATCCACCTGGAACAGGGGTTTTATCCTCTTTAAGTTTAACTAGTTTATCAATAATCTCCCCCCTTTCTATCTTAATTGTCTTTATATCTTTTTGATCTCTTCTTCGAAAGTCCTGTCCACCCTGTTAGTCTCCCTGGTGAATACTGAGGCTAAGTAATTGCTCAATTTTTCTGCCATTTCGCTGTCATTAGCTGTGAGTTTATCTTGTGCATTCCTTAGTGGCTCAATCCCTATCCTGACTTTCTTTTGTTATTTATGCATCTGTAGAAGACTTTACTATTTCTCTTGATATCCCTTGATAATTTAATTTTGTAGTTCCTCTTTTCCTTCCTAATTTTTATTTGACTTCTTTCCTAAACTCTTCATATTCCTTTTTGTCATCCTCTCCTCCTCTTGTGCAACCCCAATTTTAATCGCTCCACCATTAGTGGCCGAGCCTTCAGCTGCCTAGTCCCTAACCTCTAGAATTCCCTCCCGAAACCTTTCCGCCTCTCTACTTCTTTCTCCTCCTGTAAGATGCTCCTTAAAACCTACCTCTTTGACCAAGCTTTCACCTGGTCACCTGTCCTAATATCTCCCTGTGGGCCAGTGTCAAACGCTCCTTTGCAGCGCCTTGGGATGTTTTACTGTGTAAAAGGTGCTATATAAATGCAAGTTGTTGTTGTTGATGTACTTAGTATATATCTTTTTCTTTAGTTT
The DNA here is from genome assembly GCF_035084215.1 of Heptranchias perlo. Classification (NCBI taxonomy): domain Eukaryota; kingdom Metazoa; phylum Chordata; class Chondrichthyes; order Hexanchiformes; family Hexanchidae; genus Heptranchias; species Heptranchias perlo. The sequence continues at coordinate 19,907,703 of NC_090331.1, forward strand.
CAATTCAATTTTGCCCTTGTGTCTTTATTCATCCATGGTGTCTCATTATTGGCTAATATGTGATTTTTTTTAGCGGAATATATTTCTCCTGGACCCTATTCATCACCGTTTTAAATATTTCCCATTGCTGTTCTATCTCTTTGTTTGCCAATATTGTTTTCTAGTTTATTTTCCATTGTTCCATTCTCATCCTCTCAAAATCAATTTTTTTCCAATCTATTACTTTGGTCTTTGTCTGACTTATGTCCTTTTCAGTCTTTATCTTAAACCTTATTATGTTGCGATCGCTATTGCCTAGATGTTCCCCTATGCTTACTTCTCTTTTCTGCTCTGGTTCATTTCCCATTATTAGATCCAGTAGTGATTCCTTCTGAACAGGCAGCTCTGGTTCAATTTGCCTATGAGGGTCGTGTACTAATCAGTAATGTGAACCAAAACAACAGGGAAACTTTGCTTGGTCATCGGTCATTGGATTGCAATACAGTAATAAGGTTGTCCTGAAAGTTCCCAGCTTGTTTTCTTACTTTTAACACTGACTGAAATTGAGGCTGTAGCATCCCGATGATATATGCTGCAGTTGATAAGGCTGCATTCCCTTCTCGCTTCCACTGCCTAGATTGGAAAATTTGCAATTCATAAATTGTACTCCTAAGTTGGCAGCAAATTTATTTTTTTCCGGTGGGCAGGGGAGAGAAATTTAGGCAAGATTCTCATCCAAGTACTGTAAGGTCCAATATTTTGGAGGGGCTTTGTTGTTGTGTGACTGAACAGCAACTAGAGGGAAAATTTGGTGCCGCGTCACTACACCCAGCATTATGGCCATAAAGGTTTTGTCTAAAATCCTGGTTAAAAACTTTCTAACACCAGCGCACAGAAGGAAGGGTGCGATAATAAGAAGGTTGCCGTGGAAAGGTTTTCTTTGCCACTGGTAGAGGACCAGGATCAAGTTTCCAGCCCATTGTGGCAGCGAGGAAAGGTGTGCTGTATGAGAAACTCAATGGCCTGGAACTTCCCCTACAGTTGCTTCTGGAGACACGCGTCACCGGGGCGCAAATCAATTAAGCGGCCTAAAAGATTGTGGAATTGTGGGCATAGGTAATATATGCGAGTAGGTACAGTACGCGCAAATCTTCTCGATCTTTTACGTCCATCTAGCAATCCTCCTGCTCATAAAACTCACCTCGCCTCCAAGTTACGCAGCCTCGTATACAAGTTTCCCAAATTGCACTTGCTCAGAGGCTCTCTTAAAATTGTCACCAGATTTTTAGGGGCAGCAGGAAACAAAGTCATTTTTCTGGTGATTTATCGCAGTTTTTTGAGTGTTTTTAAAAGTTATCGTCACTGAGACCTGCTCTATATTTTCTGTTTCTCTTAATGCATTTTTATGATATAAATATAAGTGACATTAAAAATTGTACAGCTTCCCCAACGGCAGGTTCTTAACCATACAGTGCCTGATGTGCCTGAATGAGTTGAAACTTTTTTTTCATACTTAAAGAAGGAATACATGGTATGAGTTCAGCACTTTCCTTGGGCCCCGATTGTTTACACTGATTTACACCCATTTTAAGTTCGGGCGTATTCTATTGAGATTGGCAGGAAATATGAGCGTAACTTGACATCGGCAGAATGGGCACATTTTAGGATCTAACTTCCGGGTTGTACCCACAGAGGAAATTCCAGGTCATGAAGGGGCAAAGAATAGGGGGATAATTAAAGTAAACAATGTAGCAGCCTCATCCTGTAAGAATGGCTGGGAGATGTACACATAGAATGTTACAGCGATCATTTAAAAAAAATTCCTCTGATATCAAGGGAGCCATTAAAGCACACATAGGATCAGAGGTCCTGACGCATAAAACCATAAAGAACCATCAAAAGCAACAACACCATGTTCTGGTACAATTCTCAAAGACAATTACAATTGCTATGTAAGTTAATGTAGATTTGTAAATAATTTTGCCTACCTATTTTATGCCATCAGGGCTCTTCAACCAAAATAAAAGCAGCTCTGTTTTGTTCATGATATCAAATATTCAACAACAACAATAACTTGCATTTACATAGTGCCTTTAATGTAGGAAAACGTCCCAAGGCTTTTCACAGGAGCGTAATCAGTCAAAAATTGACACCGAGCCAAAGAAGGAGATATTAGGATGGGTGACTAAATGGTAGGTTTTAAGGAGGAGAGGCATAGAGGTTTAAAGAAAGAAGAAGGAATTTGCATTTATATAGCATCTTTCACGACCGTAGGACGTCCCATAGCGTTTCACAGCCAATTAATGACTTTCGAAGTGTAGTCACTGTTCTAATGTAGGGAAATGTGGCAGCCAATTTGCACACAGTAAGGTCTCACAAACAGCAATGAGATAACTAACCAAATATAGATTTTTTTTTTAAAGTGGTATTGGTCGAGGGATAAATATTGGCCAGGACACCAGGAGAACTCCCCTGCTTTTCTTTGAACATTTTAGGGAGAGAATTCCAGAGCTTGGGGCCTAGATAGCTAAAGGTATGGCCATCAACGGTGGGGCAAAGGGAGTTGAGGATGTACAAGATGCCAGAGTCGGAGGAATGCAGAGCTCTTGGAAGGTTGTAGAACTGGAGGAAGTTATGGAGATGGGGTGGCGGGATAGGGGGGTGGGGGTGAGGCCATGGAGGGATTTGAACACGAGGATGAGAATTTTAAAATCGAGGCATTAGTGGATTGGGAGACAATGTAGGTCAGTGAGCACATTCAGTAGCACACACTTTCATCCATACTGTACCATGAAACTTTCAATGGATATTTCGCTGTGAGCTGTTTGTCTTCAAGCACTTGCTCCTTCTGTCTCCGCATGCTGTCCAAACTGGAAAAAAAGTATTTTGCATTTTTACCAAAAACAAACAGTCCTTGAAAGGTCACAGTTTGGTTTCAACAGTATTAGGAGATTACATTTTATAAGAGCTTTTCGTGTACAGGCAAATACTTCATATTTCTTTGCACCCTTTCTGTCCCACAGTTCAGGAAGATCACGTCAGAGCATGTGTTATAACCAGTAAGCAAAAATACAGTGAAAGAGAGTGCTCTGTTCAAAACTCTTGGACAAGCCACAAATTACCTAAATATTGGGCAGGTAAAGGCCTACTCTGGGTCATAGGGAGCGAGGGCTCAAGATGTTGACCCTAAGAAAAATATCTAGAGTAAGGACCAAAATAGCTCAGTGAAGGTGTCATGAGAAGCAAAGATAGTCTATGAATGCAGCATTTACCAGGAGACAACAGTCTAGCCTGGCTATCTCTCCAAGTGCAATGGTGGAACACATATATTTTCTAATTCAATCTGGTGTGGCCTTATCTATAATATATTAAATTTGCAATGTATGTCACGCACTCCTTATTTTGGCATCACCTTTCTGCGACACGTTGTCACATCCACAACTGCATACTTCTATCTCTAGATGGAGCTTCATAAGCACAAAAACAGCAGATTCCCATATCTATACCCACAGCATCACTAATGTACTCTGACGGAAATTCACTTTGTCCTGACTTTATGTGGGCCACACCACAGAAGATCCATTAGCATTTTGAGATGTGTCATAAGGTAGCGATCACCACACACTGACAACATTTCCAGTGGTTTATGGTTTCGGTAATTTACCTTCCTCCTTTTCGAATGTGACGTAAGTAGAGCCATCGACTGGATAGTTGACGCTTTCATAAGAACATAAGAATATAAGAAATAGGAGCAGGAGTAGGCCATATGGCCCCTCGAGCCTGCTCCGCATTCAATAGATTATTGGAGGAAGTGCAAAGTGATAGATTAGTTCCAGAAGTAAGGGGACAAAGCTAAAGAGTGATAAACATGTGGAATAAACTCCTAACAAGGGTGGTGAAATGAAAAACTATGACAGGGTTCAAAAGGAACTAGGTACATTCCCATCAGCAAATAGGGCTATTAGATTTAGAAATGCATCAAGGAAAATTTGTGACAGGTTGGATGGGTTGGTTAGATGGACCAAAATCCCACTCCTATTGGAGACTGTTACTGTATTACTAATGCAGCAGGAGCAAAGCTTGTGGTAGCAGGACACTATTTTCAGTATCCTTTTCTTACTGCCACTGTTGTTATGCTGAGGGCAGTTTAACACACGGGGACTGTCCTGTGACTCCCTGTCCCCAGTCTCAAATTCTGCCTTTGACTTGCTGGGTCACCCAAAACACTGTCAGGCTCCCAAAGGATAGGAGAGTGGGAAGGACAGAATTCCTGTGATCTTCCTTCATACCCATTGGTGATTAATAAATAAAATGAGACAGGCAGTTTGATTATCATTTATCGGTTCAATTAACATTAGTGTTGGGAAGCTTGTGATCAGAAGCTTTAAGTTGGGCATGTACTCACTGGATAAGAGATGGTTGAGAGGTGATATGATTGCTGTTCTTAGATTTTTAGGATTCTAAAGGATCTAAACAATGTAGACAAGCTATTTCACCTTGTCCAGAACAGTATAACCAGAGGACACAGCCTGCGCTTGAAGGGGGGTTCATTTCAAAACTAACCTGTGAAAACAATGGCCCCAGTATTTACAGGAAGGCGGGGAGGGTGCCGAATTTAACGGCAGGATGTCATTATAATTTTTTTTTCCCATTTCCCTGCCCAGCAGCCGGCCAAGTTGACAGGCTGACCGGCTGCCAGTAGGGAAAACCAGCAGCAGAAGGCTGAAACTGAGGACCCTTTGGGACGGTCCCCGGCAATCAGGAGGGGAGAAGGCCAGAGATTGGGGCTTGGGGGAAGAGAGAGAGGCCATCATGGTAGGAGGGAAGGCAGGAGATCGATGATTGGGGAGGGGAGGGGAGGGGAGGCCTTGATCGCAGCATGTAGAGGACAACGGTGCTTGTGGGGGGGAGGCCTGCAATCGGAGCAGGGGGAGAGAGACACTGTGGTCAGCAGAGGGGAGGCCGAAGGCTTCACAGGAACATAGGAACAGGAGTAGGCCATTCAGCCCCTCGTGCCTGCTCCGCCATTTGATAAGATCATGGCTGATCTGTGATCTAGCTCCATATACCTGCCTTTGGCCCATATCCCTTAATACCTTTGGTTGCCAAAAAGCTATCTATCTCACACTTAAATTTAGCAATTGAGCTATTATCAATTGCCGTTTGCGGAAGAGAGTTCCAAACTTCTACCACCCTTTGTGTGTAGAAATGTTTTCTAATCTCACTCCTGAAAGGTCTGGCTCTAATTTTCAGACTGTGCCCCCTACTCCTAGAATCCCCAACCAGTGGAAATAGTTTCTCTCTATCCACCCTATCCGTTCCCCTTAATATCTTATAAACTTCGATCAGATCACCCCTTAACCTTCTAAACTCTAGAGAATACAACCCCAATTTGTGTAATCTCTCCTCGTAACTTAATCCTTGAAGTCCAGGTATCATTCTAGTAAACCTACGCTGCACTCCCTCCAAGGCCAATATGTCCTTCCGAAGGTGCGGTGCCCAGAACTGCTCACAGTACTCCAGGTGCGGTCTAACCAGGGTTTTGTATAGCTGCAGCATAACTTCTGCCCCCTTGTACTCCAGTCCTCCAGATATAAAGGCCAGCGTTCCATTAGCCTTCTTGATTATTTTCTGCACCTGTTCATGACACTTCAATGATCTATGTACCTGAACCCCTAAGTCCCTTTGGACATCCACTGTTTTTAACATTTTACCATTTAGAAAGTACCCTGTTCTATCCTTTTTTGATCCAAAGTGGATGACCTCACATTTGTCTGCATAGAATTCCATCTGCCACAGTTTTGCCCATTCACCTAATCTATCAATATCCCTTTGTAATTTTATGTTTTCATCTACACTACTTACAATGCCACCAATCTTTGTGTCATCGGCAAACTTAGATATGAGACTTTCTATGTCTTCATCTAAGTCGTTAATAAATATTATGAATAATTGAGACCCCAAGACAGATCCCTGCGGGACTCCACTAGTCACATCCTGCCAATGTGAATACTTACCCATTATCCCTACTCTCTGTCGCCTTTCACTCAGCCAATTTCCTAACCAAGTCCGTACTTTTCCCTCGATTCCATGGGCTTCTAACTTAGCTAACAGTCTCTTATGTGGGACCTTATCAAATGCCTTCTGGAAGTCCATATAAATAACATCCATTGACATTCCCCTGTCCACTACTTTAGTCACCTCTTCAAAAAATTCAATCAGGTTTGTCAGGCACGACCTACCTTTCACAAATCCGTGCTGGCTCTCCCTGATTAACTGAAAATTCTCGAGGTGTTCAGTCACCCTATCCTTAATTATAGACTCCAGCAATTTCCCCACAACAGATGTTAGGCTAACTGGTCTATAATTCCCTGGTTTCCCTCTCTCTCCTTTCTTAAAAAGCAGAGTGACATGTGCAATTTTCCAATCGAGAGGGACAGTTCCTGAATCTAGAGAACTTTGAAAGATTATAGTTAGGGCATCTGCAATCTGCTCACCTACTTCCTTTAAAACCCTGGGATGGAAACCATCTGGTCCTGGGGATTTGTCACTCTTTAGTGCTATTATTTTCTTCATTACTGTTGCTTTACTTATGTTAATTTTATCGAGTCCCTGTTCCCGATTCAATATTAGTTTTCTTGGGATTTCCGGCATGCTATCCTCTTTTTCTACTGTGAATACTGACGCAAAGTAATTATTCAACATGTCCGGCATTTCCCCATTGTCAATGACAATATCCCCACTTTCAGTTTTTAAGGGGCCAACACTGCTCCTGACCACCCTCTTTTTCCTAATGTAACTATAAAAGTTCTTCGTATTGGTTTTGATATCCCTTGCAAGTTTCTTTTCATACGCTCTTTTTGTAGCTCTTACTACCTGTTTTGTGACCCTTTGTTGATCTTTGTATCTTTCCCATTCGCCAGGATCTGTGCCCTTTCCTTACGTCTTATACTGTCCCTTACCTCTTTAGTTGTCCATGGCTGTTTTTTTTGGCAAGTAGAGTTCTTGCCCCTCAGGGGTATAAACCAGTTTTGTATCTCGTTAAATGTTTCTTTAAACATTTCCCACTGATCATCAGTCGTTTTACCCATTAACAGATTTGCCCAGTTTACTGTGGACAGTCTCTGTCTCATCCCATTGAAGTCGGCCTTACCCAAGTCGAGAATCTTAGCAGCTGATTCACTTTTTTCCCTTTCAAACACTACATTGAACTCGATCATGTTATGATCGCTATTGGATAGACGTTCACGCACAGTTAAGCTGTTAACTAAATCTGGTTCATTACTCATTACTAAATCCAGTATGGCTTGCCCCCTTGTTGCCTCTGGGACATACTGCTGTAAAAAACTATCCCAGACACACTCAAGAAATTCACTACCTTTCTGACAGTTGCTAGTCTGCTTTCCCCAATCTATGTGAAGGTTAAAGTCCCCTATTAATACCGCTATGCCTTTGTTACACGCTTGTCTAATCTCTGCATTTATACAATCTAGCACTTCAGAACTGCTGCCAGGGGTCCTATATACAACTCCCACTACAGTCTTGGATCCTTTCCTATTTCTCAATTCAACCCATAAGGTCTCTGTTGGCTGATTAACTCTCGTTATATCCTCCTTTTTCATTGAATTGATTTCATCTCTAATCACTGAGGCTACTCCACCCCCTCTTCCATTTTCCCTATCTTTCCTGTAGACCTTATAGCCCGGTATATTTAGTTCCCAATCCTGACCATCCTGCAGCCATGTCTCAGTAATAGCTATCATGTCATACCCTCCAATTTGAATTTGTGCCTGTAGTTCATTTAATTTATTCCTTATATTCCGTGCATTTGTATATAGAACTCTTAGTTGGGCCACACACCCTAGCCTGACCTTCAGCTTTGATGCTGGGTTAATCACCTTACGCCTTCTAGTTTTCACTTTAACTGTAGTGTCTAAAGTACACTTTCTTTCTGCTGCGCTACGCTTTTCCCTTTCACTTGTTATTGAACAACTGTTTGTACTATTTGTATTGTAAATTTCCCCTGGGTCTTCCCCTCTCTTGCTGCTCTCAACTTTAAAGGGAGCACTCCTGCTCCTCTTGGCCCACAAGGAGTGCTGTGAAAGGCACTTACCTTGGGGATCCTGCAGCTCCAGCCTTCCTTTCACTACCGGGTTTCCCGAGACCTGGGAAAACCACGAAGCAACCGTTAAATTTAAATCAGGCTCTCAATTGCACTGATTTAAATATGTTAATGAAGAATCCCGCCTCTCCAAGACAGGACACACGCACACCATAAAATCCGCTGCTGCGCGTATATGGCGGGTTGGGATCGTGTTCCCTACTTTTCCATTTTTAACCCCCCCTCCCCCACTGACCCTCTCCTGCCCGTCGTGAGGAGTTAATATCAAGGCCAATATTTTAATGAGTGAGCGGTCAATCTGTGGAACAGACTCCCTAGAGGGACGGTGGAAACAGTATTGATTCATTCAAATGCAAATTAGATAGATTTCTTTCAGAAAATAACATTTTGGGATACAGTATATTTGTAATTTGTGACATTGCATGTAGTAACTGTAGCAGGCATGGGAGGAAAAATATGACTTTAGACCTTGGGGGTTTCCCATAAATACTGTGGCTGCAAGAGCAGGTCAGATGCTGGGTATTCTGCAGCAAATGACTCACCTCCTGACTCCCCAAATCCTTTCCACCATCTACAAGGCACAAGTCAGGAGTGTGATAGAATACTCTCCACTTGCCTGGATGAATGCAGCTTCAACAACACTCAAGGAGCCAGACACCATCCAGGACAAAGCAGCCCACTTGATTGGCGCCGCATCCACCACCTTAAACATTCACTCCTTCCACCACCAGCGCACCGTGGCTGCAGTGTGTATTGTCTACAGGATGCACTGCAGCAACTCGTCAAGGCTTCTTTGACAGCACCTCCCAAACCCGCGACCTCTACCACCTAGAAGGACAAGGGCATCAGGCACATGGGAACAACACCACCTCCAAGTCACACAGCATCCCGACTTGGAAATATATCGTCGTTCCTTCATCGTCGCTGGGTCAAAATCCTGGAACTCCCTACCTAACAGCACTGTGGGAGAACCTTCACCACACGGACTGCAGTGGTTCAAGAAGGAGTCTCACCACCACCTTCTCAAGGGCAATTAGGGATGGACAATAAATGCTGGCCTTGCCAGCAACGCCCACATTCCTTGAATGAATAAAAAAAATGTGGGGAACACCTGGCCGGCTCTGATCATAATGTAATTAGGTTTAATCTTATTGGCCAATCCAAAGCTGCAGCCAATCTAATGCTGGTTCCAGATTTTAAGAGGACTAACTTTTCAAAAATGGTTGAAGATCTGGCAAAGGTTGACTGGGCAACCCTACTGGATAGGCAATCAAGTACTGAGGACAAATGGGTTCTATTTCAAACCATTCTCAAACAGAATTAGGCCATGTATGTCCCAGTGGTTAAAAGAAGGGCACATGGTAAAACAAAATCATTATGGTTGACAAGGAAAGTACAGAGACAATGGAAACAGAAAACATTCTACACACTTGAGGCACAGGAGAAAATGGAAATGAATCACATGCAATTGAGGGAGACAATAACAGCCTCAAGAGTAGCTAAGAGATCTCTGGAAAAGAAGATGGTGTGTAATTGGGCAGTAATAGCAAAAGCTTTTTCAGCTATGTCAGAAGCCAGAAGACCATTAAGAACCATATAAGGCCACTAAAGGATACTGTAGTGCAAATTCAAATTGTTATGACAGAGCTGCTAAATGACTATTTCGCATTAGTTTATACTCCTGTAGATGATGCTTGTATTTCAGATGAGGGGTGCTCAGTACTGAATAGCATTATTAATATTAAAATAGATAGTAATGTCATCTTGAATAGATTAGGAAAGCTCAAAATTGGTAGGGCTCCAGATCTGGTTAATATACATCCAAGGGTGATTAAAGAGATGGGACAAGTGCTCTGTGAGCCCCTTGCCCATATCTTTAATAGTTCAATAGAGTCAGGGATAGTTCCCTTAGACTGGAAACTAGCTAATGTAGTTCCTATTTTCAAAAAAGGGGACAAATCAGAGTCAGGGAACTACAGTCCTATCAGCCTGACATCCATTATTGGGAAGATGTTAGAAGGAATCTTAAGAGATGCCTTCTATGATCATTGGGAAAGGGAAGGGGTCATTAGAAATTCACAACACGACTTCTAAAAGAATAGGTCGTGCCCAACAAATTTGATCGTTTTTTGAGGAAGTCACTAGAGGGAATGAGGGAAATCTGGTAGATATTGTCTACCTGGACTTTCAGAAAGTTCTGATAAGGTACCTCTCACTAGGTTACTTCACAAGATAGAATCTTGTGGTACAAGTAGAAATTTGAAAAGCTGGATTAGGAATTAGCTCCAATCCCGCAGCCAAAAAGTTGTAGTTAACGGATGTGGTTCAGCTTGGAGACATGTTACTAGTGGTGTCCCCCAGGGATTGGTCCTGGGCCCTCTACTCTTCACGGTCTTTATGAATGACCTGGCGTTGAGAGTATCGTAAGTAAGTTTGCAGAAGACACCAAAATCTGTGCAAGGGTCAAGATGGTAGAGGAGTGCAATTAAATCCAAAAAGATTCAGATATGCTAGAGGAATGGGCCACACAATTGCAAATGGCATTTAACTTAGATAAATGTAGTGTCATGCATGTTGGTAGGGCCAACACAGAATACACACATCATTTGCAGGGAACAATTCTGAAAGAGGTTGAGAGAAAAAAAGATCTTGGTGTTATTGTGCACAAATCACTAAAGGTTAGTGTCCAATGTAGAGAAACTGTAGCTAAGGTTAACAGGGTATTGGGTTGTATTAAAACCAGTCAGTATAAATTAAAGGACACCATTTTGACACTATACAAGTCGCTGGTCAGACTGCAGCTAGAGTACTGTGCCCAGTTTTAGTCCCCCCACATGGTAGGTGATATGGTGGCCTTCAAAAAGGTCCAGAGGAGAACTATAAGAATGATTCCTAGCTTAAAAAACCTCAGCTACACAGATAGGGCCAAGGACCTTGGTCTATTTACTTTAATGTGGAGATGCCGGTGATGGACTGGGGTTGACAATTGTAAACAATTTTACAACACCAAGTTATAGTCCAGCAATTTTATTTTAAATTCACAAGCTTTCGGAGGCTTCCTCCTTCCTCAGGTGAACGTTTGATGGGAACAATTTTTTACAATTATTTTTTACAATTATTTACTTTAGAGCAGCATAAACTTAGAAGCGACCTGATAGAGTTCTATAAAATAATTAAAGGGCCAGAAAGCGCCCCTGTTGATAGATTATTCCAATTTAACAGATTGGGGAGGACCAGGGGACATGAATTTAAACTATGCAAGAGTAGGAATAGACTGGATGTTAGGCGGTTCTTCTTTTCCCGGAGAATTGTGAGCCTCAGGAATACATTGCCGGTTGGTGTGGCGGGTGATGACTCTCTGTAGCCTTCAAGAGGGAGCTGGACCAGTTCTTGACTGGGGCAGAGATTGCATCATATAGAAGATAAGTGTCTTTATAGGTAACACTTACTCCATGTGATCTCCTGGACTGGTTTCGATTACATGAGGGGGGTCGGAGTGGAATTTTCCAGGGTATTTTTTCCCTTATTGGCCTTGGGTTGCTAATCTGTCTTTTTGCCTTTCCCAGGAGATTACATGGCTGTGAGGGTGGGCAAGAGGTGGGTGGGGGCTGAGAAGTAGTGTTTAGCCATTAGCTATGATAGTCCGGCCATTATGATGTACTGCAGGCTTGATGGACCAGCTAGTCTTTACCTGCCCATCAATTTCATATGTTCATAATTTCTTATGTTTGCGATGGGTTTTTAATTTCTCTTTTCTTTCTAACTCTTTTTCTACTCTTCATTTGTCTTATCCAGGATTTCTTACGCAACTCTTTCACAGCCTTTGTCTGCTGTGAAAGGGCTGATATTAACCTTTCGTCCTCCTGCACAATCTTTTTTTTTAATTCTCATTTTCTTGCAGTTGGACACTTAAACCATGCACAGAGGCGATAGCAATCACTTCTTAAGGATTCTACTTGCATAACTAGGTCATTTAACAGGAGCTCACAGTCATTGTTTACTGACCTCTGTCCTTTTAAACAATCAGAAGCACTTACTTCTGAAACAAAACCCTTTAACCCTTTGGGTTCCAGCTCACTCTTAACAAATTTTTTCTTTGATATAGGAACAAAATTAGTTCCATCTCTCCAAGTTACTAACTTTTCTGGTTCTCCTAGCACTAGCAGAGTTGGCTCTATGGAACGGGCAAAGTTCAATTGCAACATTGAATCTTCTCATTCGATAAAACAGGTTTCTACCTTTTTTCTCATGAGTTTCTATCTTTTTCTCATGATCTTGAAGATATCTACCATTTGGTATGGACCTTGTAACTTGACCCAACAGGACTTCATGGAAATAATCCATTACTGAGGAAAGTCTTTAGAGTAAATCATTGCCTATCAAGAACTCATTTCCACACTATACAGAGTGAGGGATAGACATTGTAACAAATTCAGACATGACACCAATTGTCAATCAATGTCTCATTTATTAATAGTCAAATCAAACATGTAAAGGCATCAGATATTTAGACAACAAAGATCAAAACAATATTACCCCATTTGATCTCTGGGCAGAGGTCGTAATTAGATTGGTGACGTGGTTGTTTCAGGTTTTCCGACAGTGAGGTAGTCTTCTGATAGTCAGGTGTTCTTTTGACAGCGGTGTTGTCTTCAGACAGCTAAGTGATCTTTCGACAGCTGGGCGGCCTTCGCTGATTCCTCTGCCCCAAGCTCAAAAGATGTTGGGTTTTTATGTCCCCTCGGCAGGAACCTCACACCATCTATGGAACAAATATTCATAAGACCCTTATAGAATAACAACGCTGTTTTTCAAAGAATTCAAGATGGTCAGCTTAGAATCATAGAATCATAGAAAGGTTACAGCACGGAAGGAGGCCATTTGGCCCATTGAGTCCACGCCAGCTCTATATAAGAGCAATCCAGCTTGTTTTAACATTACTCACCCAACCACAAGACACTTTGCAAGGTTGTTTTTCAAAGTGGCCAGTAAGTTTGACCACACTCGTCTAGCTATCCCATTATGGTCCTGGTCTTATCACTATTTTTGGATTATTGTTCTGATTTTTAGGTCATTGTTCCTCTCTTACCACATAGCTGCCTTGCCTCACAATGAGGGTATCAAGAGTCAATCACTAGACAAAGGTTAACAGTTTACAATTCAACAAAATAAGCCACACACTCAGCAAAATATGCAGCACAGCCTGCAGAGCATATTGTTTCGTAGCACAAGAAAAAGATGTCAACTTTTGCCTATTTCCAATATTCTTACAGGTTGCCCACCTTGTGGGAGTGAAGACATTGGGGTAAATTTTAACCCCCAGAACGGGTGGGTTGGGGGCGGGTGGGGAGTAAAAATACTCTGTTTTCAGGGTGGGACCGCATCCCGACTCCAACACGCCTGCTTCTGGGTTTAACCCAAGCAGGTTTGTCTGCGTGTGGAGAGCAGATACCAGGAAGTCTCGCCCCCACTTAAAGCCAGTGGGCCGATACTTAAAAGGGCAATGTACCTCATAGAGATACTTGAGGTACTTAATAGTTCGGTATTGGAATGACAAAATGAATTTAAACTTACCTGTTCTGGTTTCCCATCGCTTCCCATTCACGTCAGGTGAAAGCAGGCGGGAAGGGCCGGATCTATGAGGTGAGTCCCTTTATTGCACCGCTTGTGGGCCCGGAGGAGAAGGAGTGCTTCATCCAGGCCCAACAAGCTCACCTGGCCGACAGGCCCCCCGCGATTGGCCGACCCCCCCCCCCCCCCCGCCCGCGATGATACCTTCCCCCCTCATCACTTCGGCAATATGCACGTTCGCAAAGTGTCTTACTTGACACAGGTTAGTTTTGCCAGGTAGCCACTTGATCAATTGTTCATCAATTATCCAAGTGGGTAATCTTCCCTTAACTATGTCTCTCAGCTCTTCCGTTAATCTCTCCCGCCAATAGCTCAAATACTTGCTGCATACCACCGCCTTAGAGGCCCGAGGCGCAATGGTCTCTTGATTGTATATGATTTCCTTAATCTTTTCCTGGCATAAGAACATAAGAAACAGGAGCAGGAGTATGCTATACGGCCCCTCGAGCCTGCTCCGGCATTCAATAAGATCATGGCTGATCTTCGACCTCAACTTCACTTTCCTGTCCTATCCCCAATAAGAATATAAGGCTTGCGTGAACACCCTGGACTATTTCATTAAAGGATATGAAACCTTCTGACCCTTCATCGATCATATCCAGGCTATCCTCATTTATTTTGGTTAATAACTTCTTCAGTTGTCCTGTCAGTCTTCCCTGATGATAACACTGATTTTCTATATCTAACCTGTTAAATGCTGCTCCTGCGGCAGCTCCCCCAGCCACCCAATCAGTAATAGATCTGAGTTGTCGGGTTTCCGCAATTTGATCACCATCCCATTCTTCCTTCCATTGCCTCCCTGCTGTCTGCTTGTGGAACCCATCCAATATCTGAGTTAATCCCGCACGAGCCCTTTTAACATAATGCATGTCACATAAACCTTGCGGAAGCGTTACATTGCTTAAATCGACATTAATGGGATCGCCTCAAATCTCACATTTGTGTACACAACTTGAAAGCACATTTAAGTATGCGTAATGCTTTACGACCAAAATTTACAACCACTCGTAAGCTTTCTGTCTGGAGGGTAATGTTTACTTGGATTTTTGTAACACTGTGGCCATAACAGGTACCAATATCCTAGCCCCAATTTAGTAATTCTGGTTGATGTAAAGCAGAATGTTAACCGTCAAACCGGAAATATGGGGGGTGATTTTAGGAAATGAGGGTGCGTTGGGTGCTCCGAAAATCGCTCAAATCCCGTTCGGGTTCGGAAGCCGTCTCCAACCCGCCGACTTCCGAGTTTCCCAGGGACCCACCTGTGTGTGCGCGGGCGACCTGAAACCGCAAATAAAGCCGGCGGGATGACAGCTAAAGAGCCAAATGTACCTAATTGAGGTACTTAAGGCACTTTACCTGTGACAGATGAAGGGATTAGAAAGATTTTTAACTTAACTGGCTGGCTTGCCCACTGCTTCTGATTCTTGCCTGGTGAAACCAGGGCGAAGAGCCAGATCAGGGAACAAGAAACAAAATGAATTAAATAAAAAACCATGCAATGAAGTGAAAACACTAAATGCACCTACCTTTAAAACCTGCTCCGATATCCCCCTCTTCACCCTCCCGATGTCCTCCCGATCTCGTTCTCCCGATCACGTTCTCCCGATCTCGTCCTCCCGATCTCGTCCTCCCGATCTCGTCCTCCCGATGTCCTCCCGATCTCGTCCTCCCGATCTCGTCCTCCCGATCTCGTCCTCCCGATCACGTCCTCCCAATCTCGTCCTCCCGATGTCCTCCCGATCTCATCCTCCCGATCTCGTCCTCCCGATCTCGTCCTCCCGATCTCGTCCTCCCGATGTCCTCCCGATCTCGTCTTCCCGATGTCCTCCCAATCTCGTCCTCCCGATCTTCCACTTTCCGCCCCCCCCCCCTTCTTCCCCTCTCCCCCCAAGGTCTTCCATTCCCCCTCCCCTTCTTCCAGTCCAGCGCTGGATGACATCTTGCTCTCTCTCTTTCCAGCACACCACCCCCCCCCCCTCACATTGCAGCTCCTGATGGCAGCCAGCCTGTCAATCAGGCTAGCTGCCGGCTAGCTAACGGACCCGGAGAGGACGTTAACCACTATCAATCAACATGCAATCGTGTCGGAAGCGGTAAGTTTGTTTCATGCGGGTTTGCCACGCGCCCAATCTCCCCCCCCGCTGCCAACCCGCATCTCCGCTAATATCGGGGCCCATGGTGTCACCTTGTTAGTTGTAATGCAATACCCTCCTCTCTCCGAAAAACGATGTTGGTCCTTCTCAAATTCAAAGGTACAATTAGGGGATTTTTCATCCATTGGTGAAACTATAAGCTGGCAGTGCATTTTGTAAACCGTCACATCTGCACAACCAGGATCCACTTTTCTAAAATATTCTGACAACATGTTCCCTATTTTAACTTTAATCCAAACTTTTCCATGTTGCTTTTGAGAATGCCCTCTATAATTCATCACATCCAGATCATGAGAATGGAAATCCGTTTCCAGTGGTGTGCCACAGGGCTCAGTGTTGGGTCCCTTGCTGTTTGTGGTATATATTAATGATTTGAACTTGAATGTAGGGGGCATGATTGGCAAATTTGCAGACAATACAAAAATTGGCCATGTCGTTGATAGTGAAGAGGATAGCTGTCGACTCCAAGAAGGGTTGGTGGGGTGGGCAGAAAAGTGGCAAATGGAGTTCAACCTGGAGAAGTGTGAGGTAATGCACTTAGGTAGGGCAAACAGTAAAAGGGAATTCGCAGTAAACGGGAATATATTGAGGGGTAGAGGAAGTGAGAGACCTTGGAGTGCATGTGCACAGGTCCCTGAAGGTGGCAGTACAAGTAGATAAGGTTGTGAAGAAGACATACGGAATGCTCTCCGTTATTAGCCGAGGTATAGAATACAAAAGCAGGAATGTAATGATGGAACTGTGTAAAATGCTGGTAAGGCCACAGCTGGAGTATTGTGCGCAGTTCTGGTCACCACATTACAGGAAGGACGTAATTGCTCTAGAGAGAGTGCAGAGAAGATTTACAAGAATGTTGCCAGGGCTTGAAAATTGCAGCTACGAGGTGAGATTGGATAGGCTGGGGTTGTTTTCCTTGGAGCAGAGGAGGCTGAGGGAAGACTTGATTGAGGTGTGCAAAATTATGAGGGGCCTAGATAGAGTAGACAGGAAATACCTGTTTCCCCGAGCAGAGAGTTCAAGAAGTGGAGATGCCGGTGATGGACTGGGGTTGACAATTGTAAACAATTTTACAACACCAAGTTATAGTCCAGCAATTTTATTTTAAATTCACAAGCTTTCGGAGGCTACCTCCTTCCTCAGGTGAACGATGTGGAAATGAAGTCCTTGAAATGAAGTCGCATTTATAATTCACAGAACAATGCTTGGTGATAACAGACAGTTTTTTCAACTGCCCGTTGCCAAGGCAATCAGTGTGCAGACAGACAGGTGTTACCTGCCAGGTCTCAATATACAAATCACCAAAAAAAACAACAAACAAAAAAAAACAGAGATAGAGAGGTAGAAACATAGAAAAGACAGCAACTGACCCGTTATATTAAAAACAGATAACATTTGTTCGCTGGTGGGGTAACGTGTAGCGTGACATGAACCCAAGATCCCGGTTGAGGCCGTCCTCATGGGTGCGGAACTTGGCTATCAATTTCTGCTCGACGATTTTGCGTTGTCGTGTGTCTCGAAGGCCGCCTTGGAGTACGCTGACCCGAAGGTCGGTGGCTGAATGTCCTTGACTGCTGAAGTGTTCCCCGACTGGGAGGGAACCCTCCTGTTTGGCGATTGTTGCGCGGTGTCCGTTCATCCGTTGTCGCAGTGTCTGCATGGTCTCGCCAATGTACCATGCTCTGGGGCATCCTTTCCTGCAACGTATGAGGTAGACAACGTTGGCCGAGTCACAGGAGTATGAACCATGCACCTGGTGGGTGGTGTCCTCTCGTGTGATGGTGGTATCTGTGTCGATGATCTGGCATGTCTTGCAGAGGTTACCGCGGCAGGGTTGTGTGGTGTCGTGGACGCTGTTCTCTTGAAAGCTAGGTAATTTGCTGCGAACGATGGTCTGTTTGAGGTTGGGTGACTGTTTAAAGGCGAGTAGTGGAGGTGTGGGGATGGCCATAGCGAGGTGTTCGTCGTCATTGATGACATGTTGAAGGCTGCGGAGAACATGGCGTAGTTTCTCCGCTCCGGGGAAGTACTGGACGACAAAGGGTACTCTGTTGGTTGCGTCCCGTGTTAGTCTCCTGAGGAGGTCTATGCGATTTTTTGCTGTGGCCCGTCGGAATGGTCGATCGATGAGTCGAGCGTCATATCCCGTTCTTACTAGGGCGTCTTTCAGCGTCTGTAGGTGTCCATCGCGTTCCTCCTCGTCTGAGCAGACCCTGTGTATTCGCAGGGCCTGTCCATAGGGGATGGCCTCTTTGACGTGGTTAGGGTGGAAGCTGGAAAAGTGGAGCATCGTGAGGTTGTCCGTGGGCTTGCGGTAGAGTGAGGTGCTGAGGTGCCCGTCTTTGATGGAGATTCGTGTGTCCAAGAAAGAAACTGATTCTGAGGAGTAGTCCATGGTGAGCTTGATGGTGGGATGGAACTTGTTGATGTTATCGTGTAGTCTCTTCAGTGATTCTTCGCCGTGGGTCCATAGAAAGAAAATGTCGTCGATGTATCTGGTGTATAGTGTTGGTTGGAGGTCTTGTGCAGTGAAGAAGTCCTGCTCGAACTTGTGCATGAAAATGTTGGCGTATTGGGGTGCGAATTTGGTCCCCATGGCTGTTCCGTGTGTTTGGACAGGCCCTGCGAATACACAGGGTCTGCTCAGACGAGGAGGAACGCGATGGACACCTACAGACGCTGAAAGACGCCCTAGTAAGAACGGGATATGACGCTCGACTCATCGATCGACAGTTCCGACGGGCCACAGCAAAAAATCGCATAGACCTCCTCAGGAGACTAACACGGGACGCAACCAACAGAGTACCCTTTGTCGTCCAGTACTTCCCCGGAGCGGAGGAACTACGCCATGTTCTCCGCAGCCTTCAACATGTCATCAATGACGACGAACACCTCGCTATGGCCATCCCCACACCTCCACTACTCGCCTTTAAACAGCCACCCAACCTCAAACAGACCATCGTTCGCAGCAAATTACCTAGCTTTCAAGAGAACAGCGTCCACGACACCACACAACCCTGCCGCGGTAACCTCTGCAAGACATGCCAGATCATCGACACAGACACCACCATCACACGAGAGGACACCACCCACCAGGTGCATGGTTCATACTCCTGTGACTCGGCCAACGTTGTCTACCTCATACGTTGCAGGAAAGGATGCCCCAGAGCATGGTACATTGGCGAGACCATGCAGACACTGCGACAACGGATGAACGGACACCGCGCAACAATTGCCAAACAGGAGGGTTCCCTCCCAGTCGGGGAACACTTCAGCAGTCAAGGACATTCAGCCACCGACCTTCGGGTAAGCGTACTCCAAGGCGGCCTTCGAGACACACGACAACGCAAAATCGTCGAGCAGAAATTGATAGCCAAGTTCCGCACCCATGAGGACGGCCTCAACCGGGATCTTGGGTTCATGTCACGCTACACGTTACCCCACCAGCGAACAAATGTTATCTGTTTTTAATATAACGGGTCAGTTGCTGTCTTTTCTATGTTTCTACCTCTCTATCTCTGTTTTTTTTTGTTTGTTGTTTTTTTTGGTGATTTGTATATTCTGAGACCTGGCAGGTAACACCTGTCTGTCTGCACACTGATTGCCTTGGCAACGGGCAGTTCAAAAAACTGTCTGTTATCACCAAGCATTGTTCTGTGAATTATAAATGCGACTTCATTTCGAGGACTTCATTTCCACATCGTTCACCTGAGGAAGGAGGTAGCCTCCGAAAGCTTGTGAATTTAAAATAAAATTGCTGGACTATAACTTGGTGTTGTAAAATTGTTTACGAGAGTTCAAGAACTAGAGGACATAGATTTAAGCTGATTGGCAGAAGGATTAGAGGGGACATGAGGAAAAACCTATTTACCCAGAGAGTGGTGGTTGTATGGAATTCGCTGCCCGAATTGGTGGTAGAGGCAGGGACTCTCAACTCTTTTAAAAAGTACCTGGACCTGCACCTAAAGTGCTGTAAGCTGCAGGGCTACGGGCCGGGTGCTGGAAGGTGGGATTAGAATGGGCACCTGGTTGTTCTTTGAGCTGGTGTGGACACAATGGGCCGAATGGCACCCTTCTGTGCTGTATCTTTTCTATGGTTCTATGGTTTCTAAGATTCCTCTTTTGATCGATAGGCTTGACCAATTTATCAAACATGCTCCTTATAATTAAAGTTACTTCTGAAGTTGTGTCTATTAATGATTCACAAATTTATCGTTCATGTAAATCAGTTTTTACAAAATACCTCTCACCTTTCAGAATAAGCTTACCAAGGAAAAATTTATGTTTCTTTAATCCTGCCAATTCTAAACCTTTATCTTGGTTGGCGTACACTGTCACCTGGTGTACCACATTTATCAGAGGTTGGGTGTTTGAGTCTCCACTTTCCATTTCAAGCAAAGGCTTTGTAGTAATTTCACTCACTTTTACTTCAAGCTCAAATTTTTCTTTTCTTATACCATTGGATATTCCAACTGATTTTGTAGGTTCATCTCTTCTCTGCTCATTAAAGAATGCAGAGTATAACTGTCTTCCTAACTCTTCGTTTTATTTTTTCAATGAGTTTAGTCTTAGATTCAACTCGCAGCCTTCAAATATGTATCTACTGACTTTATTTAATTTCTCATGTAAAATCTTATTACGTCGCTATTCTACTAGAAAGGTCCCGACATTCTTTATATAGTTTTTGATATCCTGATATCCTGATATGGAGGTCGTTGGTTTGGGAGGTGCTGTCGAAGAAGCCTTGGCGAGTTGCTGCAGAGTATCCTGTGGATGGTACACACTGCAGCTACTGTGCGCTGGTGGTGAAGGGAGTGAATGTTTAGGGTGGTGGACGGGGTGCCAATCAAGCGGGCTGCTTTGTCCTGGATGGTGTCGAGCTCCTTGAATGTTGTTGGAGCTGCACTCATCCAGGTAAGTGGCGAGTATTCCATCACACTCCTGACTTGTGCCTTGTAGATGGTGGAAAGGCTGTGGGGAGTCAGGAGGTGAGTCACTCGCTGCAGAATACCTAGCCTCTGACCTGCTCTTGTAGCCACAGTATTTATGTGGCTGGTCCAGTTAAGTTTTTGGTCAATGGTGACCCCCAGGATGTTGATGGTGGGGGATTCGGCGATGGTAATGCCATTGAATGTCAAGGGGAAGTGGTTAGACTCTCTCTTGTTGGCGATGGTCATTGCCTGGCACTTGTCTGGCACAAATGTTACTTGCCACTTATCAGCCTAAGCCTGGATGTTGTCCAGGTCTTGCTGCATGCGGGCATGGACTGCTTCATTATCTGAGGGGTTGCAAATGGAATTGAACACTGTGCAATCATCACCGAACATCCCCATTTCTGACCTTATGATGGAGGGAAGTTAGAGAGCAGAGGGCAGGAGAAACTTCTTCACACGATGTTGTGAAGTGTGTAATTCACTTTCATTGTTTAGTGGTTGGAGCACAAAGTTTTGTAGTGACAAGTGGTCCTAATGTTTTTATCCAAGACAGGCCTCAGTCCAGTCATTTTGCAAGTGTTGATGCAATGGTTCAAGCTAAGAGGTGCCAAGTATCGGGGAGCAGCAGTGGCAGTAAATAAAACCTAAATGTAAGTATGTACCAATATAGTTTATCTTCAATAACATTTTCTGTATGTGGCCCATGGCAAGTACCAACATATCGGATCAGGCTCACCATAGAAAATGAGATGCCCCTGTTCTAGAGTTAACTTGGCCAAGTGGTAACTCTTTTGTCTCTGAGTCAGAAGATCATGGGTTCGATTCTTATTCTAGTCTAACACTTCAGTGCAATACTGAGGAAGTAGAGTGTTTTCAAAAGTGATGCCTTTCGGTTCAAATGTTAAACTGAGGCCCTGTCTCCCTGTTTAGGATGTAAAAGATGCATTAGCACTATTCGAAAAAGAGCAAGGGAATTATCCAGGCCAACATTTATCCCTTAATGAACACCATTGAAAACAGATTAACTGGTCATTTGTCTCATTACACACTGTGAGATCTTGCTATGCGTATATTGGCTTCAGCGTTTGCCTACAAAACAATTGTGACTACACTTCAAAAACAATTCATCGGCTTCATTTGGGATGTCCTGAGGACGTGAAAAGTGCTAGATCACTGCAACTTCTTTCTTAACAGACAGATAGGACTATGGTCTAAAGTGTCTGTCAAAGGCCAGCATCTCTGACAATGTAGCACTCCCTCAGTAATATGTAGGAATATCATATAACCTACATTATAAACTCAATTACTATGTCGGGCTTGAATCTAATGGGCCGTATTTTGCTGTAAGACTAACGGCGAGGCTAACAGCGCTCACCGTTATTCACGTGCAAATCAGACAGTGACTTCTGGCGACTGCACATGCGCAGTTAAACGTGGAAATCTGTAAGTTGCTGGCCGAGATGCGACGCTCCTCGAAAAGCTGCGTGAAAACGGCATCTCGACGGCTGACTCACCATTCAAATGTATCGAACGGCGTGAAGTTCCTGTACTGACTTCATAGATACAGACTAAACTTGCCAAAAAAAAAGTCAGGTCACTTCAAGTCCAAGTGCTCTTTTAACGGTGTGGTATGTCTTAATTATTGCCAAACAACCTCTCTTGACACTGAAAATTAACTTTTACAAGTGTGGAGTCTCATTCCTTCAGATTTTAATTATTGTTGGACATTAAAAAAAATCTTTTCTTTCCGTCTCTTTTATCTGCCTTTTAATTCAATCTTTCTTACCCTCTCTTTATTTTGTTTTCTGTACCTGATTTGATATTGAATTCACTATTCTAACTTACACTTCCCGGTTCTGACTCTGCGCTGTTATTAACAATGCTTCAATCTGATTGATTAAGGGGATTCACAGCTACTTGCCCTGTTCACACAGGTCCCAGGTGCCCTGTAGAGGGAGCCGTGCTTTTTGGAACTCTAATTTTCAGGAACTTGCAGTTCAAAAGCTCATAAAAAGTCTATGGGCAAGTTCAAGTCTAACAAACGGCTAGTATCGTTCGTTCGCTGCTCACAGCAAAATCCGGCCTATACTCTTATGACTGAGGGGCAAAAATGTATTATTTGGGCCAAGCTGACACAATAAATGTGGACCAATGATGGTCAGAATTAAGCAAGAAAGCTCATGGAACAGGATTTTCTAAATATTCTCTCGGAATTGATAATCACATTGATAATTCCCCCCGAAAAATCACTGCACGTAAGATTAACAGAGCACTCAAAACTGTGGCAAATATATTCAAAATTACAATGTTTGTATACGTTTCTCATACTTCTCTCTGTTTGTTAATGTGTTGATGTTAAACAGGACACTAGAGGGTGGTATGGTAGAAGACTTTGTACTTGGATCTGTGTTGTATTGTCCAGGAATAAAGTTCCATTATCTCACACTATGAATGATTCATTATTACAGTACCTGTTAGAATTGGAAGTAGAGTGAATTGATCGGCCAAGTTTCTGGTAAAGTCCACCAACCTGACGTTCTACGTGTCTGTGGCCCACTGGTTCTCACTGCTTGACCGTGAAAAATTAAAATCAAGTACTGCTCCCTACTGCCACTGATAGCAGTGTTTTCAAAGGTGTACCTGTTGCATCAAAGGTGTGTACAAATACTGAATCAGTCTGTCCCTACAGGGTGACATACTTTTAAGTGAAGCAACAAAATATCTGTCCAGAACACCATAAAATAGTTCTGATATTTATTTAATGATATTTATTACTATATACTAGAAGATGGTATTCTGCACGGTAAGTCAGAGACTATTGTCTCTCTCTTACTTGTCTCTGTTGTCTTTGTGTTGCGTTTAGTCTCCCTGCTCTCCTCTTCTACTTCTGTCCCTCATTTTCCCTAATTCTTATTGTTTTTCTCTCTGTCCTCTTCTGCTCTCTCTCTGTTCCCTCCCCACCCCTTTCCTCTGTTGTCACTCATCTTTACTTAACCCTCCATCCACTCGATTCTGCCAAGGCACCTGGTTAAAATACAGAGACCCCCTCACTCTAGCCCTTAACCTATTTCCCTCCTCCCCGCCCATTTTTCCCTCAGCGGTTGTTTGCTTTCAAATTCAACTTGGTTGTTTTTTTAAAAAATTAGTCAAATTTGAATGAGGACAATCACTGTTTGCTTATATTTCTCTCTCTCACACAGGTGGCAGCGATTAGAATGTTTACATTTCCTGTCAATGACGTGAGATGATTAGATGCTTTTTATTTAATTCAAAACAACTTTATTTTGTAAATTGAACTAAAGTTAGGTAGAGGTAAGACACACAGCTTAATATATGTTCTGAAGTTTAAAGAACATTAAACAAAAGCTATATCAAATGTGCAATCGGTACACACTTTTTTTTCTCACTTTCTCTCTCTCTCTCTCTCACTCATGCACATAGCTTTTCTGATAAATTAAAGCAATCAATATAAACTTTACCTGAATGAATCCTTTATAATTTGACCATTGGCTTTTAGGAATATAGGAAGAACATAGGAACAGGACTTTTTTTTTATTATTCGTTCATGGGATGTGGGCGTCGCTGGCAAGGCCAGCATTTATTGCCCATCTCTAATTGCCCTTGAGAAGGTGGTGGTGAGCCGCCTTCTTGAACCGCTGAAGTCCGTGTGGTGAAGGTTCTCCCACAGTGCTGTTAGGTAGGGAGTTCTAGGATTTTGACCCAGCGACGATGAAGGAACGGTGATATTGTTCCAAGTCAGGATGGTGTGTGACTTGGAGGGGAACGTGCAGGTGGTGGCGTTCCCATGTGCCTGCTGCTCTTGTCCTTCTACGTGGTAGAGGTTGTGGGTTTATTCAGCCATTCAGCCCCTCGAGCCTGTTCTGCCATTCAATTAGATCATGGCTGATCGGTATCTTAACTCCATTTACCTGCCTTGTTACCATATCCCTTAATATCCTTACCATACAAAAATCTATCAATCTTAGTTTTGAAGTTTTCAATCAAATAGCTTTTTGGGGGAGAGAGTTGCAGATTTCCACTACCCTTTGTGTGAATAAGTGCTTTATGACATGACCGCTGAATGGCCTAGCTCTAAATTTAAGGTTACGCCCCCTTGTTCTGGAATCTCCCACCAGAGGAAATAGTTTCTCTCTATCTACCCTATCATATCTTTTAATCACCTTAGCACCTCAATTAGATCCCTCCTTAATCACCTATACTCGAGGGAATACAAGCCTAGTCTATGCAACCTGTCCTCATAATTTAACCCTTTTAGCCCCAGTATCATTCTGGTGAATCTGCACTGCACTCCCTCCAAGGCCAATATTTTCTTCCTGAGGTGCGGCACCCAGAAACGCAGTACTCCAAATGTGCTCTAACCAGAGCTCTATGCAGTTGTAACATAACTTCCACCCCTTTTATTCCAGCCCCCTTGAGATGAAGGTTACTATTCCATTAGCCTTTTTAATTATGTTCTGTACCTGCCCACTAGGTTTTAGTCATTTCTGCACTTGGACCCCTAAATCTCTCTGCCCCTCCACAGTTCTCGCCATTTAGAAAATACTTTGATCAATCTTTCTTACGTCCAACGTGGATAACCTTGCACTTCCCCACAAAGAACTTCATCTGCCACAGTTTTCCCCACTCACTTCATCTATCTATGACCCTTTGCAACTTTCTGCTCCCATCTGCACTACTTACTGTGCCATCTAACGTAGTGTTGGCAGCAAACTTGAATAAATGGCTCTCTGTGTGCAGATGTCAGATATTTACTAAGATATACATATATACAGTACTATCTGGTGTGTTTGAAAAACACAAAAATGAATTGGGCAACATTGTCAATTATGAAATCTTGTAACGAAGACGCCCTGTAACCAGTTCTGTCAATGACTCAGTGAGCCTGCTGAGCAATAAGTCCTCTGTGTAACTTGGTTGTACATAATTATAGCAAATCAAATATTTAGTTTGTAAGTCTCCTGACTGATATTCTCTCCTCGTTAAGGACATTTAAGTGACTCATAACTACAGTCTTATCAACTTTCCCATGTCTTATCAGAGTTAATTGCTTTTTCCCCTCCGACTCCACACCTATACAAGCCCTATAATCGCTTGGATTCCCATTATTAGCCCCTTCTCTGTCCTGCAGAGCCCATCTGTTGAGTCTCTCTTATATTCTCTGGCCAGCTTGAACCAAATGTCAGTGTCATGGTTTCCAGTTTCTCCTTTTTGCTCTTGAGCAAGAGATGGTAAAGGAACACTAAACTAGCATGAATGAATTGGGCTGGTGTGAGCAATGATAGGCTATCATGATCCACGTACAGTTCTTTCATGGCTGATGTGGCTCGGAAGTTTCTGATATATTTGCCCTGAGATAAAATTGTACTGTGGAGATGAAAATACTTTGGGTTAGATCTGTTGTTGACCCATTCAGTGTGAGGCTTTGCTTGAAGTCCCCACTGGCTAATGATGAAGCAGCTTCTCAGTTGAAAATTATTGAACTTCATGAACGACAACAACAACTTGCATTTATATAGTTCCATTAAAATAGGAAAATATCCCAAGGTACTTCACAGGAGCGTAATCAGACAATAATGGACACCGAGTCAAAAAAGATGCTAGGAGGGATGATTAAATGTTTGGGGTCAAAGAGGTAGGTTTTAAGGAGGGTCTTAAAGGAGGAGAGGGATGTGGAGAGGCAGAGAGGTTTAGGGAGGGAATTTCAGAGCTTAGGGCCTGGTCTTTGTGATGGAGGATATGGGGTTGGAAGCACAGATCAGGGTCAAGTAGGATGCTGAGGTTGCAAACTGTCTGGTTCAGCCTGAGACAATAGCCAGGAAAGGTGATGCAATTTGTGGCTAGGGAATGGAGGGGTTCAAAGATAGAGCCTTGAGGGACTCCAGAGGTAACGGTGTGGGGGTGGAAAGAGAAGCCATTGCAGGAGATTCTCTGGCTGTGACTGGATTGGTAAGAGTGGCAGCAGGTGAGGGCAGTCACACTCTGCTGGATAACGGAGGAGAGGATTGAAGCCAATTCTAAAAGAGAAAATACCTGAATTTTGGAGGGCGATGCCATGTGAGAAGTACCTAAACATAGAAACATAGAAAATAGGAGCAAGAGTAGGCCAATCGGCCCTTCGGGCCTGCTCCGCCATTCAAAATGATCATGGCTGATCGTCTAACTCACTACCTTGTTCCCACTTTTTCCCCCATATCCCTTGATCCCTTTAGCATTAAGAAATATATCTATCTCCTTCTTGAGTACATCTAGTGACTTGGCCTCCACTGCTTTCGGTGGTAGAGAATTTTACAGGTTCACTACCCTCTGAGTGAAGAAATTTCTCCTCATCTCGGTTCTAAATGGCATAACCCGTATCCTGAGACTGTGACCCCTGGTTCTGGACTCCCCAGCCATCGGGAACATCCTCCCTGCATCTAGTCTGTTTAGTCTTGTTAGAATTTTATATGTTTCGATGAGATCACTTTTCTAGTGAATAGAAGCCTTGTCGACCCAATCTCTCCTCATACATCAATCCTGCCATCCCGGGAATCAGTCTGGTAAACCTTCGTTGCACTCCCTCCATGGCAAGGACATCCTTCCTCAGATAAGGAGACCAAATCTGCACACAGTACCCCAGATGTGGTCTCACAAGGCCCTGTATAACTGCAGTAAGACATCCCTGCTCCTGTACTCAAATCCTCTTGTAATGAAGGCCAACATACCATTTGCCTTCCTAACTGCTTGCTGCACCTGAATGCTCGCTTTCAGCGACTGGTGTACAAGGACACCGAGATCTCGTTGCACCTCCCCTTTTCTCAATCTATCACCATTCAGATAATAATTTGCCTTTCTGTTTTTACAACCAAAGTGGATAACCTCACATTTATTCATGTTGTACTGCATTTGCCATGTTCTTGCCCACTCACCCAACTTGTCTAAATCATATCGGAGCCTCTTTGCATCCTCCTCACAGCTCACATTCCACCCCAGCTTTGTGTCGTCTGCAAATTTGGAAATGTTACATTTAGTTCCCTCATCCAAATCATTGATATATATTGTGAATAGCTGGGGCCCAAGCACTGATCCCTGCGGTACCCCACTAATCACTGCCTGCCACCCGGAAAAAGACCCGTTTATTCCTACTCTCTGTTTCCTGTCTGTCAACCAATTCTCAATCCATGCTAGTATATTCCCCCCAATCCCATGTGCATTAATTTTGCACTCTAACCTCTTGTGTGGGACCTTATCAAAAGTCTTCTGAAAATCCAAGTACTCCACATCCACTAGTTCTCCACTATCTGTTCTACTAGTTACATCCTCAAAAAATTCCAGTAAATTTGTTAAGCATGATTTCCCTTTCATAAACCCATGCTAACTTTGTCCAATCCGTTAATGCCTTCCAAGTGTTCTGTTATCACATCTTTTATAATAGACTCTAGCATTTTCCCCACTATTGATGTTAGGCTAACTGGTCTGTAATTCCCTGTTTTTTCTCTCAAGAGGATATGATATTGCATTACCCCATTCTCATCATGAATCAAAAATCAAGACTACTGCTCTTTATCTGATCTGTTTTTCGGATGAGATATTAAACCGACGCCCATCTTCCCTCTCAGGTGGACGTAAAAGATCCCATGACAGTATTCGAAGAAGAGCAGGGTTGTCCTTCTCGGTGTCCCGGCCAATATTTATAGCTCAACCATCATTACTAAAACAGATCATCTAGTCATTATCTCATTGCTGTTTGTGGGACCTTGCTGTGTGCAAATTGGCTGCTGGGTTTCCTACATTACAACAGTGACTACACTTTAAAAGTATTTCACTGGTTGTAAAAGCGCTTTGGGACATCCTGTGATCATGAAATGCAAGTCTTGTTTTCTTTATGTTCGGTTCCACTATTTGTATGAAGCTGTTTTTTTGCACTCAACATGTGAAATCATAGCCTTGATCTATTCTGACTGAGAGTCACATTTCACAGCTGTTACGTTCATGCACAACTAGGTACAATCGAGATTTCAAGAAAATAATTGGTAACAAAGCATTTAGAAAGTCACATTGAATCCTGAATAGTGAGAATATTAGTGAGCGTATTGGTGTACTTGTTACGATGTTTAAAACTTGTGGTTCAGCGGGCAGTGATAGCTCAAGTGCTTGCAGTGATATTGTCCTCCGTGCTAGTGGCATATTTTCGTTTTGATTTGGGCAGCCAAGGACCCTATTCTGAAGTATGTTAAGAAGTGCACTTTATGTTATTTATCCTTCATGCATTGGTATTCCCTATGTAGCAAAGTGTGCCATCACTGTGCTATACAGGTTTAAATATTTCAGCAATGTGATATTGCTTTACCCCATTCTCATCATGAATCAAAATACTAAACAGCATCAAGTATTATAATCAGCTCCAGTTGCCCATGGCAGAGGCTTACTAAAGCATCTTTATTTTAAGTCAGCCACTGTTTATAAATGTTACATAACCATTATCTCATGCCAAATCTGCAGTTTATTATTATTATGCATGATTTATAAATTTTACATTGGCAAAATTTTCATTTGAAGTAGGTATAACTCAACATTGACATCCAAAGACAGGCCATAAAGATGGTTCATGTGGGAACCAAACATTAATTCATACTCATGTACCAGTTGGGTGAATGATCTAAGGGATCAGTGAAGGCACATCATTGGGGCAGAGCAAGTAGACTCGCTATTTTCAGTTAATAAAATCATACCTTCATTTACATAGGACACTATCTACAATGTGGGTTGGACCACACTATATTGAGGTCTGCTGTGGATTGATTTGCTGAGTATTTGATGGTACAAATGATGTAAAAGGTTATGTGATCTTCCATCTTGCTATGGAAACTAAATATTTCTTCCAAATTTACATACAATGTTTTGCAAACATGATGGGTAGAACAATATGCTGACTTATGCTTTATTGAATTAAATGTGGATGAAAAAGATCACTGACAGTGATTACAGTTGGAGCAGTATAATGGCAACTTTCTCAGAGATTCCCCTCACCATTACATTCATTGCACTTAAGAATAATATGATTGTTTTAGTTTACAAATTGCAAATGCACAAGAAGTTAATTTATCAGTAAGGCAATTTAATCATCCTGCAAAATAGTTTCAGCCCTCACACTTGAAATATATTCTAAAATTTGTGTTCTAAATGACGATTGGTATTAAAAGCGAGCTGGATTAACTCCTTACAATGGCATTTCTGTTGCTCGTTATGATGTGGGTGGTAGAAGCAGATTCAATTGTGGCTTTCAAAAAGGAATTGGATAAATTACTTGAAGGGAAAAAATTTGCAGGGCTACAGGGAAAGCGTGGGGGAATGAGACTAACTGGATTGCTCTTACAAAGAGCTGACACAGGCTCGATGGGCCGAATGGCCTCCTTCTGTGATGTAACTATTCTATGATTCTATTCCTTAGACTGCATTTCCCTTTTCTGATTAATTTTGTCACTTTGGTGACAGGACTTATCTTGTCAGGAGGCTTGATCTGAATAAGCTACCATCCAGAGTTGAAAAGATAAGTTAAGTAAGTCTATAAATCAATTTTTTGTATATATGCTTAGAATTTTTGTTACAGCCATAGGTTTTTTTTTAAAAAAAGAGACAGAATGAGCTCGAGTTCAGATGAATGTCGGATCTTTTATCAAAATTGTAATGGTTAGGGAGTGGATTGGTCAATTCCTGTATCATCTCTTGTTTGAAACCAGCCCAAAATAATTGTCTCCTTACACCACTGACCATACTGGGACCTGTGTGAAATGAAGTAATACACAGCAAGTCCATCAGCATCCATAAAGAGAAAAGACAGGTTATGCTATTTCACATGTGTATCCTGAAGGGAACGCATCTGAATCGTCATAATCTGTCTTTTCTCTTTACTGCGCTGACTGACTTGTTGTGTATTTTTAGCGTTTTCTATTTTTATTTCCCATTTCCAACATTTGCAGTTTTTTCTATTTATTCCACAATGTGACCTGAGTATGGGCAGGTACAATCTTAATGGACACAGGCCCAGAGCAAACAAACTCCTCACAATTTCAACAAACTGGTAGTAAACTAGCAATCTCACTTCGACAGACCATAAGGATAGCTGGTGTGGGATATAGAGAACAATTCATACTGGTGTCGTAAGTGGACGAATGAACCGAGGAATCAGCGAAGGCACATTATTAGTGCAAAGCAAAACCAGTTTTTCTCTGTATTTAACTCATGTGGGAGTGCCCAAAATGGAATTAAAAAAAAAATCTATAAAACACCCCTCATTCTGAGGAACACAGAAAATTATAATTTTAAATGCTGGCAGTGTAACTTAAATTGTTTTGCCAAATTTACATCTTTACTAATATATTTATTGCATCACCGAGTGAGAAAGTGTTGGGCATTATAATGCCCATGGTGTGCTTACTGTGACAGAGAAGTAACAGTTTGTTGCGAGTTCTAATAACTAGTGTAGAACGATAGGGCATAGTTTTCATCCATGATTTCCCTAAATGATGAGATCCCCTCTTTTTTTCTATTGCTATGGCAACGATTTTGGTGAAAATAACTATTTGGTAACCTTAATAAGCAAGAATAAACAGGGTGTGGCCTGTACTGCAGTTGACTGAAGAACAGTACTACAGTCAATCCACTAGTTATCCTTAAGGCCTGATTTTAACTCTCCACGCCCAGCAGGAATGATGCGAGCAGGAGGATAAGATGGAGGCGGGGCTTGCGCCGCATTCTGCCCTACCTTAACTTGCCTGAATTAAGGCACAAGAAGGCCTCGCTCCCTCCCCCATCCCAAGAGGAGCGAGGGCCTAATTTAAATGGCTAAGTTACGTCCTGGGATGCGCATGCTATTTTAACTGCAGGCCCAACTAATGCCCGCATAGTCTCGAACACGCCAGCGAAAGATGGAGGCAGGTAGATTCCAGGCGGTAGGAGGCCAGGTAAGTTTAATTTGTTTTTACTTTTTAATGATTCTTTGTGGACCACAAAGAGCAGGAGTGCTCCTTCTGACCACCCGTGCATAACATGGGTCTTCCCTGCCTGAACCTTTCCTCCTCCCCGCACTTTTCCTCCTCCCCGCTTTGTGGAATTCCACCCTCACCCCCCCCCCCCGCCCCATCCCCTAAAATACTTATCTTGCCGGGTACTATTTCTGTGGGTCCCCAGCGATGGTCTGACCCTCACCACCAACCCCTCCTTCCCCCCCAGCCCCTTCTCGATTTTTGACTCCCGCCTACCGGCAATGACATGAATCCCACCAGCATCAGGCAGGAGTCAATGCCAGAGAATGCTAATGAGGCCCAGGAGTTAAAATCTTGTGCTTCAGGGGGCCGGACGGATCGCCACCTGCTTTGGCCCCTGCAGCCCCAATTCCCACCCGGAGTTAAAATCAGAGCTTCAGTTTCCTGCTGTGGTTTACTTGGGAAAACATTTTCGCTATTCAATTTTATATTCAACATTTTGGAAGATAATAACTTATGATTAAGAAACTAGACATACTTTCTAATATGAAATTCTAACAAGATGCAGTGACATAATGGCAATTACACAGGTTGCTTCTGACTCACTGTGTCCATGATTTAAAGGTTATTAAGTATTCCGGATATGCTCCATCATCGCAAAAAATAACAAAAATAGAAGGGTTAGATATTTTATCCACTGCACAGTCGCAAAGATCAGCTGAATCCTTCTGTGGATTTACAGGTGTTGGTTCCAGCATATCTTGTTCTCCTTTGCATTTCTTCCCAGTAATCACTCGTGCCAGATAGATGTATTTGTATCCATCTGAGTCAGGGTTAGAGTATTTCTTGTTACATGAATACGAGGCATTCAAGGCAAAGTAAGTTCCTTTTCCGTAGGCAGTGGCTAAAAAGTATGAAAAGTATACTATTAGATAATGGTTGAAGTCATTGCTCTAATTGATAATCTGCTGTAATGCTCCACTACTAAAAACATTTCAAAACTCACAGGGAATGCGATAAAGAGGAAAACAGAACTTCCAAATGATCTGGAAATTATAGTACAATTTAAGCCATTTTTATGCTGGTCCTGTTTTAATTTGTATTCCAGGACATTAACCCTCATAAGCCAGCTCCTAGTGTTAAATTGGACTCCCTTATCCCCTTCGCAGCTCTAGTACCCAGTATTTCATGAGTCTGCCTCTGGGATAATGAAACTGAATTTAGCCGTGTAACCATGGAGAGAGGGATGATGTTACTTTCCATCAATAGTTACTTCAATAGTAACTTTCAAAAGGGAATTGGAAATATACTTGAAAAGGAAAAATTTACAGGACTGTGGGAAAGAGCAAGGAGGTGGGACTAATTGGATATCTTTGTCAAAGAGGCACGATGAGTACACTTTAGTCACAGAGATGTAAACGTAATGGCCCGGATTTTGCTCTAAAAATAACGGTGAGCCTAACAGCGCTCAATGTTATTTCAGTGCAAATGGTAGGGGAACTTCCGGCTACCACTCATGCGTAGTTAAACATGGAAATCTGGAAGTTCCTTTACCAGATGCGACCCTCCTCCAGAAGCTTTGTGGGAAGGAGATCTTGCCGGCTGACTCAACGTTGAAATGACTGCAACACGCGAAGTTCCTCTACTGCCCTGTGGGAAATGAACTAATCGTGCCAGAAAAAGGTACGCCACTTTTCTTTTTAAGTGTAACTAAAATTTTAACAGCATGGTAAGTCTTAATGTCTGCCAAGCAACCTCTCTGGCACTGAAAATTTACTTTTACAAGTGTGGAGTCTCATTCCTTCACATTTTAATTATTGTTAGACGCTTAAAAAAAAATTTTTTTTTGCTTTGTTTTTTTCTGTATCTTTTATCTGTCCTTTAATTCAATATTTCTTATCCTCTCTTTATTTTGCTTTCTGTAACTGATTTTACATTGAATTCACTATTCTAACTTACACTTCCTGGTTCTGTGTCTGCGGCACTAAATAAAATGCTTCCATCTGATTGGTTAAGTGGATAAACAGCAGCTTGCCCCGTTCACACAGGTCCCAGAAGCCCAGGAGAGGCGCTGCACTGAATTGAGGACCCGATAAGAGGAACTTGCAGTGCAAAAGCCCGTGAAAAGTCTATGGGCGAGTCCAAGCCTAACAAGGGTGGGCGCCATTCGTTCACCGCTCCGAGCAAAATCTGGCCCAATATAAATAAACAATTCATTTGAACACAAAGTACAATTGCCCATACTATGAAAATGTTACACTAAAAAGGCAATGTTTGACAAGTGCTGTATCATTTCACACCACAGATGACAACACAATGGGCTTGATATTAGGAGGGAGACGGGTTGGCAGCGGGGGGGTCGACTGGGCGCGTGGGTAACGCGCCCAGTGAATTCGGGGTGCTCCGCAAACGATCGCAGACTAATTGAAGGCACTTACCTTGGCTTCCAGGTTTCCCGTACTAGACCTGCGCAGCGGGCGCACTGCGCACCCGCATCACAGGCTGTCAGCAGGAGGAGCCATATTTAAAGGGGCAGTCCTCCAAAGCTCCTCCTGCAGCAAAGAACCAATTTAGGAGCATGGAGCAGGCCAGAGGCAAGGCTGCTCCAAGGTTCACTGACTCCTCACTCCAGGTTCTGCTCGATGGGAAATTTTTTTCCCATCGGATAGGAGAAAGTGTCCAGGAGTGTTAAGAGTGAGATTAGAAAACATTTCTACACGCAAAGGGTGGTAGAAGTTTGGAACTCTCTTCCGCAAACGTCAATTGATACTAGCTCAGTTGCTAAATTTAAATCTGAGATAGCTTTTTGGCAACCAAAGGGATTAAGGGATATGGGCCAAAGGCGGGTATATGGAGTTAGATCACAGATCAGCCATGATCTCATCAAATGGCGGAGCAGGCATGAGGGGCTGAATGGCCTACTCCTGTTCTTATGTTACTAATGTGTCCAGAACCTGGGTGCAGTGCAGGAAGAGATTTAATGACCTAACCAGGTCAGCCAAAGTGAGTATACTTACGCATTCTCGCACACTCTGTCTTCCACCACCACACAACTCCTTCTGCACTGCCACCACAGCGCTCTCGCATCACTCCTTACATCCACTCAACTATCATCCTCACCCTGCCTGCACGTACTCACCGCCCCAGTTCCCATTCAAACACTACCACGCAACCCAATCCTCATACAATCTCATGGCTATGTCTCACAAGCACCCACCCATGCATCTCCCTCACGCTCAACCCCACCCACACCAATGCATGCAGCGGGTCACCATACAACCATCACTCAATCACACCTCTGTGTTTTGCCTTGATAGGAGAAGAGATGCCAGAATGCCCGGGAGAGGGCAAGGACCGGAGGGGGCCCGCCACACCAGGTGGCATTAACAGATGCGGAGCAGCAGGCACTCGAAATAAGCTGGACGCTGGAGTGCCTGTCCGTGGCGGACGCCGAGACTGCACAAGCGGCTGGTGACAGAAATCTAACACTCAGCACTCATGATAGCGAATGATCTTATCAACACTTGGCATCTGCAGCACCTTAACATCTGTCCACATGCTTAATATTGCTTTCTGTTCTCTTGCAGGGCCACGTGCAACCGCCGTGACTGCAGAGGGCGACTCCTCAGAGGACCTGCCGGCCTCTGAGGGTGCATCATCACATCTGAGCCAGCCATCCACCAGCACAGATACACACACCTCGGTGGGTCCCCGTCCTCACTTAGTTGGGCTTGCACATGGTGAGTCACCACGCACTTGTGAGCACGAGCAGACTCTGGTGGCAGGGACAGCTGTGGAGAGTCTGCGTCGGTGGGAGCACTCTTCTCCAGCCTCTGCTCAGCTGGACCCAGATGCTGAACCCTGGGGGGCCAGCCGTGAAAAGGAGAGTCATCGAGGGGCAGCAGCACATTGCCGAGGTACTGGAACAGATGCCACACGCACTCTCCACAATCGCGCAGAGGATGGAGGAGTCCAACTCCTGCATGCGTGGAATATTGTCACAGGGACGTGAAGGCATCTCTGAGATAGTGGGTAGGTGTGGGAACGTCTGTGATGGAGGAAAGGCTAACCTCCATCGAGCATTAAGCATGCCTCAACAATGAGTCAATTCAGGCCCTGACAACGGCTGTTCGGATTCAGGGTGAGCAACATTCTGCCGCCTTAAACAGGCTGACAGATACCTTACAACTGGCCTTCCAAGGCTTCACACAAGTCCTCCAAACTGTCGTCCAGAAGGGTGGAAGGAGTGATGTAGGCCTGGGCCAGGAGAGGGAAGATGGTGAAAGGGGACATGGAAGTGGGGACGCCACTCAAAGTGCTTCCACGTCTCACCCGTTGCACCCCTCTCAACCAGTACCTGCAATGCTGCCCCCTCTCCAGGTGGCCGAGTCTGCCCCTGCACAGGTGCAGGTGGAGCAGTCTTTGGAGGGGCCCTTACGGGCACTGAAACCCAGAGGACGTCTGTGCAAAGCATCTCATCGGTTAGGGCATGGACAAGAGCAACCTGCCACTACCTCTGCTGAAGCCACTGGGGTAGCACCACGTTGGGGTTCCCGTAAACGTAAGGCGAAGGATTTGTGAGCACAAAGGGGATCTACAAGGGTGTATGACAGACTGTCATGTTTTTGATTTATTTTCCTTTGTTTTGCAAAAATCATAAAAAATTGTTATCACCACTACTGCCACGTCTTTGAAAATCTTGCTGGTTTGCGCAATAATGCCCCTTCCTGAGGATCACCATGAAGACCCACACCTGATGCCACCCATTGTGTCACTGCAGAGTGGGTGTAGGTGTATTTGCAGGGCTGTTTTGTGCAGACGACTGAAAGACGCCGGTCATATCCCAGGTGGCACACTGAAAGAACGAGGAGGAAAAGTTGTTGAGGGCAGTGGTGACTTTGACAGCGACAGGTAAGAAGATGGTGCTCGGACCAGCCGGGAGCAGCTCGGCATGATGGAGGCTGCAGATGTCTACGACTACATGTTGAATGACTCTGAGTCTCCGTGTGCACTGCTGCTCAGAGAGGTCCAGGAAGCTGAGCCACGGTCTGTAGACCCTGTGGCAAGGGTAGTGCCTTCTGCAACGCATCTCTGTCTGTGGTTGCCCTCCCTCCTGCTATGCAGGCGGATGTGTCACAGCACTGTGTTGTGGTGCTCCATGTGTCAGAGGTGGACGGAGTGGCCGGCGAGGCTCGTCATGCTGTTTGTCCTCTGAGAAGGTTTTGACTGCAGCTACGGCAGCCCCCATCCGGAAGATGTACGTTTGAGGGGGTCCGCAAGGTAGGTAAATGTGTCTGCACACCGGGGTAAGTGTGCAAGTTTATGAATTTTATTGTTAGGAGGAGGGTGCTGGAGGACAAACTTTGTCCAAAGTGACAGAGTGGCCTCCTGCAATGAGTGAGGGTCTCCCCCCTCCCACCCCCACCTGTCAAATGGACCTTTGCAGCTGCCACAGGCTGGTGGATGCAATACGTTCATTTCAACTGGGAGTGTTTCCCCCAGTAGGGGAAACAGTCTCAGTTGAGTTGAAAATCCCACCCCTCCTAAAATATCCTCCAAATTAGGTCTGCTAACGACCTGAACCAACAAATTAATTGCCTTAAGTGGGATCCCACCGGCTTTAATTGCCGGTGGGAGTCCCGTATGCGGGGGCTGCGCGCGCATCTAAACACGTCAGTGGGGAACCCGGAGCCGGGCTCCAGACCCGCTCCGGGAATCCCCGATTTTTGGAGCCCCCCCCCCGGCCACGAACCCGCCGGCTCGGACGTCCAAAAATCGAGCCCCATGGCTCTGAATTTCCTTAGACCTTCTGCCACTGTGCTGCTGTAATATTGCCAGAAGTGCAGCAGAAACCCTATTTACGGGCGTAAATGGGTTTCCTCCACTCTACCATTAAATAGGTTACTTAATGAAAGAGGACTATAATTCACCTACAGTCATCTTTTCTCTTCTAAATATCTTTTTTTAGTGTTAACACAGGCTTAACAACTCTCCCACATTCAGTCAGCAGGACAGCAGAAAAAAAACATGAGATTACTATCGAGGCAGGTTTTAGGGCTATGCCAGGACTCCAGAAATGTGAAAGTCCTATCTTAAAACTACAGGCCCTGTATTTTTAATCAGAGGCTTTTCACTATGACTAGAAGTGCCGGGTAATAGTCACTTTTCTGTGAGATGAAACAAAAGAAAACACTTCTAAATGCTAGTCAGGCGAATTAAGAGAGTGCAGGAGAAAGAGAATTGGGGAGACAATAAAAGAAGAGAAGGACAGAGAAAAGAGAATTAAAGGGAAGGAACAGAAAATACGTTTGTGCCACTTGGCTTCTCTGCAGGCCATATGACAGATGTAGCTTGTCACTTTTAGCCCTGTTTGTTTTTGGCATGTGTGGATGTGAGTGCAGGTAGATATAGCCATAAAAAAGGCCAATAGCATTTTGGGATTCATAAGTAGAAGGATAAAGTACCAGAATAAAGAAGTAATTATAAATTTGTACAAGGCATTGTTCCAGCCACTGTTCGAGTACTGTGTGCAGTTTTGGGCACTCAGTTATTGAAAGGGCAATAAAGCCAGAGAGAACGTACAGCATAGGTTCACCAGGATGGCACCAGGGATGTGAAAATATAGTTATGAGGAGAGGTGAGATATCGGGACTGTTTGTACCAGCACAGAGGAAACTAAGAGGAGATTTATTGAAAGATTTTAAAATTATAAAGGATTTCGATACACTGAATAGGGAAAGATTATTTCCTTTGGTTGAGGAGTCGGCACTATTTAAAAATTGTCACCAAGATAGTGCGTAGAGAGGCTAGGAGACATTTGTTTATGCAGAGAGTTTTTAGAACATGGAATGCTTTGCCACAGAGTAGTTCAGGCAGCGACTAATGCACCTTTTAAGGGAACAGTAGATAAACATTTGAAACTGGAAAAGGTGCAGGGTCGTGGGGAAAGGGGAGGGCAGTGGGATTAGTTTTGGATTTCTCTAGCAAAGAGTTGGCACAGGTATGATTGGCTAGATGGCCTCCTCTTGTGCAGTTAGCTAAAGCAAATAGGGCATTAGGTTGTCTTAATAGAACCATTCAGTACAAGTCATTGGACACCATTCTGCCATTATACATGTCCTTGGTTGGACTGGAACTGGAGTAATGTGCCCAGTTTTGGTCCCTTCACATGGTGGGTGATATGGTGGCCTTGGAAAAGGCTTAGAGGAGACCTACAAGTATGAGTCCAAGCTTAAGAAACCTTAGTTACTCAGAAAGGCTTAAAGAGCTGGGTCTATTTACTTTACAGCAGAATAGACTTAGAGGCGATCTTATAGAGGTATATAAAATAACACAAGGGCTGGATTATGTGCCTATTGATTGCAAAGCAAGTGTAATAATTGATTGGGTGTCATAGAGTCATAGAGTTATACAGCACGGATAGAGGCCCTTCGGCCCATCGTGTCCGCACCGGCCATCAAGCCCTGTCTACTCTAATCCCATATTCCAGCATTTGGTCCGTAGCCTTGTAGAGTGTGTAGAGGAAATGATCAAGCATGATATGAATGCAAGTCTTTCTTTTGACAGTTGCGACTTAAAATGTTACATAGAACTATAGAGATTTACAGCATAGAAGGCCATTCAGCCCTCGTCTGTGCCATCTCCCTGCTAGAGCAATCCAAAACTAATCCCACTGCCCCACTCTTTCCCTATAGTCCTGTATCTTCCTCTGTTTCAAAGATATATCTAATTTTACCATAAAAGATGCAATGGTCTTTGCCTCAGTCACTCCCTGTTGGAAAGCATACCATGCTCCAACAACTCCCTACGTAAAGAAGTTCTTCCTGGCTGACTCCCCAACCAGAGTTATTGACTGTATCAAAACCTTTCATAATTTTAAAAAACCTGTATTAAATTTCCTCAGCCTTCTCTGCTGCAGTGGAAGTAGTTCCAGTATCTCAAGTCTCTCCTCATATCTATCATTTCCAATGCCTGGCATCATTCTACACTCTAAGATTTCTCCAATACTAACACGTCTGGTTGTACACCATATTCCTGTGCCATATGACATTAGCCACTTATGGCTAACTATGAATGGCCTTTGATTCTATTTTTCCCATTCCATTGGCATCAGAATTCGTGATCTTCAGAATTTGTAACAAGGCAGCTGTTATGTTCCTTCATTTGAAAATGAAAGTGCCCCCACAAATGTTAATTGTATGATTTATATCGGTGAGTGTTAATTGTATTCAGGTGGTGGGTATCAATTGAGGACTCTCTTGTATCCTTTTTATAGGAGAGCTTATCTAGGGTGTGGTGTGTGTGTAAGGGGAATCTCTATGAATAAAGGCTTGGAAACAACTAAAGCCCAGGCTCTAGTATTCTATCCTTCACCACATGGCTATCCAAGTATAACATTAAACATTGTTCACTGCTTCTCTTTATTCTTAATCTGTCAGACTATTTTCAGCCTGAATATTCCAGCAGTATTTTGTTCCTTTTATTCTTGTATTTTCTCAGGTTCTTACCGTTTCTCCCGCAAAAGCTTCTGTTGAAGCCGGTTTTGTTCACTTTTTGGGAAATTTCCTTCGTGGTCCCATGATAAAGAATCTGCTCTGCATTTAGCCCAGGATTCTTTCTTTCCACTGTTTCTTTCCTGACAGAATAACTTTGCCAAAGCTTGCGATTCTGGATCCTTTCGATCTAGATGAGACATTTACACAGCATTAGATTTTAAAGTAAAAATAAATAGATTAACAGTATTCAGGTATTTTAGTAAAATGCATTCCATGTGAAGTATTACTGAATCTCACAGGACCTTAAGAAAACAAACATTCTTGGCCTGAAATTCTGAAAGGGGCCTGAATCGATTGATCAGAACAGGGGCGGATAATGAGGTAGAATCCAATTCCGCTGGGATTTCATCCAGTTACTACAGCGGAGCCATTTTCCAATACAGGGGAAGAAGTGTTCTCAGAGGTCAGGTTTGAGGCAGATTTTGGATGAAATGGCATGGGAAAACATACATGAGAAAGGGAAGGCCCTGGGTACTGCAGACTGGCAGGTTTTCAGGAGGAGAATCATGGTGCAGTGTAGGTTGTACCATTCCATTTTACTGGTTTTAGTGCCCTAACACCACCCGAAAGCAGTGGTATATTGAAGGCAAATCTAGCCAAGGGTTTTTAAGAATATACCAGTCGATCGTTCTTGG
Organism: Heptranchias perlo; assembly: GCF_035084215.1. Classification (NCBI taxonomy): domain Eukaryota; kingdom Metazoa; phylum Chordata; class Chondrichthyes; order Hexanchiformes; family Hexanchidae; genus Heptranchias; species Heptranchias perlo. The sequence continues at coordinate 19,948,691 of NC_090331.1, forward strand.
CAGAGTCGAGACCAAATGCACTCTTCAGGTGAAGCAGGGTTAGTGTGCAGGGTATAGATAGATTGATAACTGGACCAGGGCATGAGGATGTAATTCAGTCTCTATTTTAAAGTGGTATATTCTGTCCTTATTTTATGTACTTTGGTTTTACATGATAATTTATAGTTAAATAGTAAAATTTACAGCAATTTGGGAAGCAGACAGGCAGAGTTAGTTGGAGCATAGGCATTTCTCCACAGTGCAGTCTGATGTAAAACTGGGAGATGTAAAACTTGAGATGGTATAGTTCCACGACTGGGTGTGAATACAGTGCTGCAAGTTTACATAGGCAGTTTTCATTACAAATGTGGCACCGGGAAATGCATGCAGAGATAAGATTTTTTAATATATTATAGATAGATTGATATGTGGATGGATGTCACACCAGAATCCAGGAGGAATTACATCATGTGATCTACAGTGAAACCTGTACAAACGACTCCTCCAAAAAACGGGCACTCATTGACAGTCCCAAAAACTTATATTGTAAAATATACTAGCTGCACCTTGAAACAAGGGACACTCGCAAATTACAAACTACAGCCTTTAATGCACCATGTCCATTTACAACTTGAAACACAGTACATGCAAGGCAACAACTGGTGGGAAAAAAAAGCTTATGTGTTATGGAGATCTCTTTACCCAGCGTGCACAATGGCAGAGAAACCACTCTATCTTTGGGGAGGGGTGGATCAGTGACATTGGGTGGGGGGTGGGGGAAGGGTTGATCATTCCGGGTACTGTGGATAGATTGGGAGCGGAGTCGGAGGCATCAGTGGAGGGGGGCATGGATAGATCGGTGGGGAGGGTAACGAGACTTCGGTGGTGGGGGGGGGGGGGGTAGGACATGGTGGGGGTTGGCTGTGGATAGATGGGGGGTTTCCGAGACATCAGGTCCCTGAAATCGTGGTTTGGGGGGGGGGCCCTGAAATCATGGGAGGGGGGCCACGAAATTGCAGGGATGGTGGTGCCTTCAAATCGGGGGGGGGGGGGGGCGAGGAAAACTGGGGAATGGGAGGTCGGGGGAGAGGGAGAGTTGGTTTTGGGGGCTCCGGGAGAAAGGTAGGGAATCGCAGCTCAGGGTGGGGGAGGGAGACCGGGAACTCGGGGGGAGGGATTGAGAGAATTGTTTCCCCTTTTCCCCACCCTTGATTTCTCCTCTTCGCCTCCTCACGGGTCGCCTCCTGGTTCTTGGAACTTCTCACACAACAGAGATCTCCTCGGCATTCCGGCTCTGCAGCAGTCACCTCACCCTGTGGAGGCTGCCAACGTAGCAAATCCCAGCTTCAAGACATCCCTCCCTCAAAGGAAAAGGACCCTGGGATGACAATGAACTGGGAAACCCAACGAAAAGAAAATGAACAGAAATTGCATCCTGCTGGCAGGGCTCCAGAATTAGGCACGATCACAGGTGAGGGTGCAAAATAGAGGGAACGTTGCAGGAGATATAGCCGATCCCGGGATATTTGGCTCGTTCGGTTTACCATACGTATTGTGACCGCTTTGAAAATAACAGCACCTGGAAATAAAGGACACCTGATGCAAGTCCTTTAGGTGTCCCTAATTTACAGGTTTCACTGTATTCCATCAATCTTAACTATCAATTTTTATATTAAGTCTCTAGAACATAAGAACATAAGAAATAGGAGCAGGAGTAGGTCATAGGGCCCCTCGAATCTGCTCCGCTATTCAATAAGATCATGGCTGATCTTCAACCTCAATTCCACTTTCCTGCCCGACCCCCATACCCCTTGATTCCTTTAGAGTCCAAAAATCTATCGATCTCAGTCTTGAATATACCCAACAACTGCCCTCTGGAGTAGAGAATTCCAAAGATTCACAACCCTCTGAGTGAAGAAATTCTTCCTTTATCTCAGTCCTAAATGGCCCCCTTATCCTGACACTATGCCCCCGGGTTCTCGACTCTCTAGCCAGGGGAAATAGCTTCTCAGCATTTCCTCTGTCAAGCCCTCTCAGAATCTTACATGTTACAGTGAGATCATATCTCATTCTTCTAAACTCCAGAGAGTAAAGGCCCATTCTACTCAATCTTTCCTCATCATTCCTCTAAACCCAGGAATCAATCTTGTGAACCTTCGTTGCACCGCCTCTAAGGCAAGTATATCCTTCCTTCGGTAAGGAGACCAAAACTGTACACAGGTGTGGTCTCACCAAAACCCTGTACAATTGCAGCAACACTTCCTCTTGTACTCCAACCCCCTTGCAATAAAGACCAACATGCCATTTGCCTTTCTAATTGCTTGCTGTACCTGCATGTTAACTTTCCGTGTTTCGTGTACAAGGACACCCAAATCCCTCTGAACACCAACATTTAATAGTTTCTCTTAGTTTAAAAAATATTCTGTTTTTCTATTCTTCCTACCAAAGTGAATAACCTCAAATTTTCCCACATTATACTCCATCTGCCACCTTCTTGCCTGTCTATGTCCCTTTGCAGACTCTTCCTGTTCACCTCACAGCTTACTTTCCCACCTAGCTTTATATCGTCAGCAAACTTGGATCTAATACCTAATCTTTAGTATGGGTCTTAATAGTTTGCTTTACAGGATAAAGTTGAGTGAAAAGCAATGATCATATGAAATCAAATGTTATTGAACATGCTTACCTTGATTATGTCAACAGTTGTTTTCTGACAAGATTTCCTGAACGTCTCTGCTACTTTATTGTATTCTGGAGTATCTCTCTGTAGAGTAATCATCACAACTTCCTGATTTTTCATATCAGTCCAAGTTGCTGGGAGTTCAATCATAGCTGGAACATAAAATAGATGCAAATGTAGTAAGAAAGCACATCCTGATTAAAGTTAACTTAAAAGTTTTGCTTTTCATTTGTAAATGATCTGTTTTTGCCAATCAGTTCAATTTAGATACCTGCCTCACTCTCACCAACAAATATTAAAGTAAGACAACATGGTAAAAACACTCACTCTGCTCACGGAGACATACACATTTGGGGCATTATGTAAGCTTTCAAGAAGAAAAATCTTGACATTTCCTTCAGGCTCCTCAAGATACTTGAGCAAAAACTCCTAGATATCAATCTGACATTCCAGTCTACATTACACTATAGAAAGCCTCCAAAAGCTTGTGATTTTCAAATAAAACTGTTGGACTATAACCTGGTGTTGTAAGATTCCTTACATTTGTACACCCCAGTCCATCACCGGCATCTCCATATTATTATTCAACCCTGACCACTTGCATTCCACTGATGATATTTCAATGGTCATAATAGGGCAGAACCATTGTGCTCTCAAATATTTCACCATCTGTAAATAACCTCATGCTTTCAGTCTTGATCTTAACCATGTCCGTGCTGATCGCACTGAATGAAGAAAATCTTAGCTCATCCATCTAAACAATCTACCATCGTAACATCCAACTTTCTCTTAAGTGACAACTGAGTTTTTTCCTCCATTACCCTACCAGGAATCCTACGCTAAGTGTTAATCACATTGCACTAGGAAGCCATAGATGCAAAATCAACTGAGGTGTTTAAATGGGAGTCAGAAACTTACTTGGAAGTAACAGTGTTAAGAGATATGGAAAAAGAAACAAGGAGTTGCAATTTAAAAAGATGGAGCTGCCTTGGACAACAAAAAGGTGCAGCAGGCACAATGGCCTGAATGGCCTATGTTCCTATTACTCTTTGTACAAAGCAGAACTTCCTGATGTTGGTTCCAAATTTACCTTTCACCATTTTGAGCCTGTGCCTGTTTTTCTTACTTTCATAGCATACCTTGAAGTATCTTGTTCTGGATTTACCTTTTTGTTAACATTTAGTATCTTATATACCTCTACAGGGACCTCTCTTGGTCGCCTTCTTTCAAGACTGACAAGCCTTTCCGAATAATTCAATCCTCTGACACTGTGAATCAGTCTAATGACTTTTCTCTATACTTCCTTCAAAGGTTGAACATTTCCGTTGTGTTTCACTGACTAGAACTGGACAAAACATTCAAGATGTTGCCTGACCAGAGTACTGTACAATTTAACTATGAAATGTTTCAAGGTATATTCTACTGATTTTGCGATAAATACTTTCTATTTCTTTTGTTGGGCTTGCTACTCTTCAGTGACTGGACATTTTAAATGTCAAGTCTAGCTTTCTTTCAACTTCACCATTAACTTAATACCATTCATAGAGTACTCCTTGTCACGGTATGTATGGAGTTAAAAAAACAGATTCACTCACAGAGAATATTCCAGCTTGTTTTGATATACAAAGCTCAAGAATGTAGAGATTACGTCTGCTCAGGTATCCAAAGGTGAGGCTAAGCCACTCAATTCAAATTCAAACATATTGTGGGGTTTGTCTGTATCTATATTTGATTGACAGTTCTTTCTGGCCATTTTTTAAAGCTATTTCTCAGTTTATCATTAAAATGGGTAACATTTATGACACCCGTTTTTTCTTCTGATGTGCAGAATTGTTGCTCTGAATTCATCTGTCACTATTTAACGCCCATTGATAGATTTTATCAACCTCCTCTTGTAGGTTCTTGGGAGCATCATCAGACTCGACCTCTTCTCCATTCTCCCTCCTTCCTACTTTAGTGCCATCCAGGAATTTGACCAATTTCCCCACTGAGTACTTGAGTTCAGATCAGTGACTAAATCAAAAGCAGCACTGATCCTTGGATACTTCTTCCCTAAACCGACATCACTTGTCTAACAAGTACCCACTATTTCTTTTCCTTCACTTAATTTATTATCCAATTCCAGGTTTTGTCTTGAATTTCTACTGCAATAAGCTTAAGTAGCAGCCTTCATAGTATCATATTAGGTACAGCAACATGAGGGGGCCATTCGGTGACTTTTCCACTTTGAGTATTGCCAATCTTTTAAGTACCTCCTCTTTATCTATTTTTATCCGATCCAATATCGCCACTACCTCCTCCTTTACTGCTACAATGGCAACATCCTCTTCTCTAGTGAAGACGGAGGCGGAGTATTCATTTAGTATCTCAGCCGTGTCCTCTGCCTCCTTTTTTGTCCCTAATCGGTCCCACCTTTCCTTTGACTACCCTTTTACTATGTATATTTTTATAAAAGACTTTTGGGTTCCCTTTTATGTTAGCCGCTAATCTATTCTCATACTCTCTTTTTGCCCCTCTTATTCCCTTTTTTAGATCTCCTCTGTAATTTCTGTATTCAGCCTGGTTCTCTATTGTATTATGAACCTTATATACATCATAAGCCTCCTTTTTCTGTTTTATTTTAATCTCTATATCTTTAGTCATCCAGGGAGCTCTAACTTTGGAAGCCCTTCCTTTCCCCCTAATAGGGATGTGTCTACTCTGTACCCGAAGCAACACCTCTTTGATGGCCTCCCATTGTTTAATTACTGTTTTGCCTGCCAATTTTTGATTCCAATCCGCCTGGGCAAGATCTCTTTTTAACTCACTGAAATTTGCCGCCCTCCAGTTAAGCATTTTCACATTTGATTGTTCCTTGTCCTTTTTCATAACTTTTCTAAATCTAAAGATATTATGATCACTGTTCCCCAAATGCTCCCCCACTGTGCAATCATCAGCGAACATGTTTCAGTGTTCAGTTCCATTCACAACCCCTCAGTCCGTGCCTGCATGCAGTAAGACCTGGACAACATCCAGGCTTGGGCTCATAAGTGGCAAGTAACATTCGTGCCAGACAAGTGCCAGGCAATGACCATCTCCAAAAAGAGAGAGTCTAACCAGCTCCCCTTGACATTCAACGGCATTACCATCGCCGAATCCCCCACAATCAACATCCTGAGGGTCACCATTGACCAGAAACTTAACTGGACCAGCCACATAAATACTGTGGCTACAAGGGCAGGTCAGAGCCTGGGTATTCTGCGGTGAGTGACTCACCTCCTGACTCCTCAAAGCCTTTCCACCATCTACAAGGCACAAGTCAGGATTGTGATGGAATACTCTCCACTTGCCTGGATGAGTGCAACTCAAGAAGCTCGATACCATCCAGGACAAAGCAGCCCACTTGATTGGCACCCCATCCACCACCCTAAACATTCACTCCCTTCACCACTGGCGCACTGTGGCTGCAGTGTGTACCATCCATAGGATGCACTGCAGCAACTCGCCAAGGCTTCTTCGACAGCACCTCCCAAACCCACGACCTCTATCACCAGGACAGGGCAGCAGGCACATGGGATCAACACCATCTGCACGTTCCCCTCCAAGTCACACACCATCCCAACTTGGAAATATATCGCCGTTCCTTCATCGTCACTGGGTCAAAATCCTGGAACTCCCTTGCTAACAGCACTGTGGGAGAACCTTCACCACACGGACTGCAGGGGTTCAAGAAGGCAGCTTACCACCACCTTCTCAAGGTCAATTAGGGATGGGCAATAAATGCTGGCCTTGCCTGCGACGCCCACATCCCATGAATGAATAAAAAAAAATGCTCAACCTACTCCACTTCATTCCCTAGCATTAGATCCAGCACTATTTCCTTCCTGATTGGGCTGGAAACACACTGTTCCAGAAAGTTCTCTTCAACACATTTCAGAAATTCCTCCCCCTCTTTGCCCTTTTCACTGTTACTGTTCCAGTCTATATTGGGATGATTGAAGTCCCCCATTATCACTACTCTATAGTTCTTGCATCTTTCTGTAATTTGCCTGCAAATTTTCTCCTCTATCTCCTTCACACTATTTGTGGCCTATAGTATACACCCAATCGTTCCTTGTGTGAGGAACTTTGTCCAATGCTTTCTAGATATACAACACGATAAGATGATTCACATTCCCTTAAAAGATCAGAGAAGTTGGTTGGATAGGATCTTCCAGAGGGAAAGAACATAAGTGTCATGGTCCAACAATTGGTTTGTTTACATCACTTAGATTTGTCCCACCTGTATTAGCATGTACAATTCTAGTCATCATACTAAGTGGGAACATTCTGGCTTTGGAAAGGGTACAGAAGAAGGCAACTAATACCGGTGAGACAGGGTACCGGAGCAACAAGGAGAGACTAAGGAGACTGAGAGTATTTACATTGGAAAACAAGAGCTTAAGGGAGACCTTATCAAAGCTTTCACAATACAAATAGGTATAAGTAACTGAACCCTCATAAATTGTCTGACAGAACCACAAATGCTGTAACCAGAGGCATGGACTCAAGATCAGAATTTAAATTTATTTGTTTTTATATACAGAGGCTGTGGAGCAGACTGGCAAGGGAGACAATGGAAGTGCAAAGTGTTAGGAAATTCAAAGGGTAGCTGGATAGCAAAAGAAGTGTTTGCAGGATATAAAAGAGAGAGTACACTGGGATTTTTTTTTAACTTCCAGACCAGCCAGATATCCTGCAAAGGTATTTTCTGGTCCTTTGCATTGCTATACACAGCATCTTGGCTGCTATTTATTAGGTATTACCGTACAGGAAATCCTTAACGTTGCTCCAAATAATCAGTTGTATTAGCTTATCAGTTATGTAAGACCAATCTGTAGTTGCCCAGATTTGGTTTCTTCATGTTCTTTGAATATGGATATGACTTTTTTTTAGAGCAGTTAATTACACAATTAACTCCAACACCTTATCCTAGTGATTATTCTTTATGTGTAAGTCAACTTACAGTGAGTATGGACAGGTTATTCAATCATGAGCAGCGTTATAGCAATACCTGATCCTATCCTTACCAATGTTCACATGCCATTACTTTCTATCCAGGATTATTTGATAGTGTTCAGGGTGGACACATGGGGCTAGCCCCTTCTCTTTTATGCAACTGACCCTGTCCCCAGAATTTGGATGGGTCTTTGCTGGGGCAGACTAGTGGCGGGAAGTCCCGCCCCACCACCCTTCCAGCGATGCAGCAGATTAGCCAAGGTTTCTAGGCTTCTATCTTCAGACATACTCAAAAAGGGGAACTTGCTGCTATTCAAAATACAATTTAAATGAAAATTAACAAAGAATTTAAAAGAAATTTAAGAACCCTCAGCATGATGTGTGCATCAGGTTCCCAGCATAATTCTTTCATAAAGATAACCTTTTGTTTTGACATACCTCCTTCAAGAAGCCTTCTCTTAATATCCATTACATTTCCTTTAGAATCTGTTTCTTGCATTTTGTCAAAGTTAACAGTGTGCATTTGTCCTTTTTTCATGTAAACTAAGGTTTTTTTATCCTGGTAAGCTCTCTCAAGGTCGCAGTTTAAAGACTGATCATAAGGTTGAACTGTTTCATTATTCACAGTCTCCCACTGGACAAATTTCTTCATCTGAGCCTCTTCCTGCTTTCTATCCTCTCTTTCTTTGGCAGACTGAAGCATAGAAGTCAGTTCTAAAACGGATTCAAGAACATCATCAGTGTTTCCATCTATTGTTATTTTCTTTTGCTGGATTTCAACTTTCAATTGCTGTTTATCACAGAGATCTGTGATCCGTTGCCTTTGTGCGTCTGACAAACAGGCTGCACATTCATTGGATATTGTTTTGCTTGTACAGTTTTCTTTAATTAGATCTTCAACATCCTTCTGAGCCATAGCAATGGCATTCTTTGTCATGCCATATACCTCTACTGTGCCAATCAGACACTTTGCTGCCCTCAGGGTGATTGGAAAATCAGGTATGATTGGATATACAGCTTTGACTGGCAAAGTTGGTTGTGCTGAAAAAAATAAATTAAAATTTATATTACATATATGTATATAATATATTAAAAATCTTGTGTCTGTGCACACGCCCTGGTCCAATTATTCCATGCCCTCTAACATCGCTTCTCCTGAAGATTATACCTGATCTTGACTCCTGGTGGGGGTGAATTCCCACAGTGCTTCTCCCACTCGTCCACCATAATTTTGGCGGAAGAACTGCAGAAACACTTCAAAGGTGGCGTGAATGTCATTCACGCGATCTTTCTCGGATTTCCACAGCTCTTTCGCTGAAGTTATGGCGGATGAGTGTGAGAACCACTGTGGAACTTCACCCACTTTCTCTTGTGCAACCACCGGAGATCGACAAGTATTTATTAAATAGAAATTGCTTAAGACTTTTTATGTCTTGATATCTCAACTATTAAATGGCGAGAGTCGCTTTATTATTGTAATCCTAACATTAAATCATAAAAACAAACATATGCAATTCAATTATTGAAAATAAAGAATTTTAAACATTTTAGGATCGAGTTTCCGCTTGTTTCCACTAGTAATATCAGTGCAATCTGGGCAGAATCAGCCGAACCAGTGCAAAAGATCCGGGGATTTCAAACATAAGTAAATTACACTCAAAGCCACTTACATTCATGTCTTCCATGATCTTTTATGCTGGTTCAAGATTCAATTTGTTCGAAACTGGCCACGCCCCCAGATCATAATGATGAGATTCTGCCCATTGCGCTGGTTAGGGAAGGCACTTCAAATTGTGCTCATTTTCTTAGGCACACAGGCACTAGTAGGCAGGTTTTAAATGTCATTTTCAGTGATTTCAAATCAGGTTACTCACAGGTGGAGGAATGGACACCCTTATTAAAAATGCTTATTTCTGGTGATAAACCCTTTTTCAGCTGTATTAATAAAACTGCACCATGTTAACACTCTTAAATATATCCAGGAATACTTTTTAATGGAATGAAGAAAAAAAGAAACAATTATGTTCTATAACTCTGCCCAATTTCCTGATTGCACCCAAATTGGATATTCTACCCCTTTAATTGTGCTCACTCACACTTTCTCCCCATTCTCTCTTCTTTCCTCCTTTTTGCTTTAATTTTAACGACTTTTTTCTTTCTAATGTAACATAAGCTACCTTCTATGACCTATTTCTAACATTAATATTTATTTGTGGTCTTTGGAGTCTGAGTTTGCCAAAGTAAGTAAGCTGAATTGTGGTGCTTTAAAGGTTAATCAAGTATACTCCCAAATAGCAATCCCAATCTCTCTCTAACTCAGCTGGAAACACAGATATGATAAGCTCTACAATATAGCAAACACAGAAATGTTAAAATTCCTGCAGAAAGCTTCACCACTGACCACGATAAACCCCAAACAGCATCCCCTTCTGAATATACCAGTCATTAATTTGACTGACAGTATCAAAATATTTGTAGATTTTTCCCAACGTGAATAGCTACAAATTGCTAACATCATGATATATATTTCAAAAGGTGAAAGTACAATAAAAATGGGCTAGAGCACTATTTTTTGGCTTCCGCGTAGTTTTGAACCCAGCCCAGAATGATGAGGTAACATTCCTTTCTGTCTGCTGCCGGTAAGAGTCTTGCTTGGAATGCGTTTGGGCAGTCTCAACCCAACTCTTAGTGGTTTCAACCCACAGCACAAAACTAACCACAATCTGACACTAAATTAGTTGTCTTGTTCCATGAGGTGACAAGACTGGTTAGTATCGCAAATGAGAATGTTATACTGGCCCCACGGGGGGCCCTTCTGAGGTTATGGCACATTGTGCGGCAGCAGTGGATAAAACTGACTTCCGACAACTTGACACTAACAGTGCAAAATTGGGGTAATTACTGAAATGGTTTTCAACATTATGGAAAACACCTGCAGGATCATCGGGCTGACTTTAACTAAAATAGTTCCTCACCAGCAGACTGTGTAATTTTGAAACGCTGCTCCATACACTGGCGAAACTGTTCCATCATTAGTGGTTTGAACAAAATAATCCTTATCAGAGACAGTGAAGGTTGATTGAAGCCTCCCACATAATCATTTATTGCATCCAGCAGTGCATTGGCAACATCACTGGGATTCAATTTTCCTTTCCCTAAACAAAAAGGCAGCAGATTTGTGTGGTTAAATACAGTGCAATGAGAAAGTTCAACAAAACAAAGGCTGTAAGGTAATCAAACTATTAAAATCCTTGATTACATTGTTTTGCCATCAATTATTTCTAATGTATTTTGATTTTCAATTTTTACTGTAATTTTCTCCCCTCCCATCCTCCTCTTCTGAAGGCATTGACTCTTCAATGGGGTACAGTTCCACAGACTGCAGTTAACTTACAGTACTTCGCTCAACTGACCATTCTTCATATGTAAGCCTAAACAGTGAGTGACAGCATGCTATTTGGTCATGGAGGGTGGAACCACAATAGAACCTTATCCTGTAACAATCCAGATTTCACACTTTCTTTTTTTAAAATTCGTTCATAGGATGTGGGCATCGCTGGCAAGGACTGCATTTATTGCCCATCCCCAATTGCCCAAGAAGAAGCCATCTTCTTGAAACGCTGCAATCCATGTGGTGAAGGTTCTCCCACAGTGCTGTTAGGTAGGGAGTTCCAGGATTTTGACCCAGTGACGATGAAGGAACCGCGATATATTTCCAAGTTGGGATGGTGTGTGACTTGAAGGGGAACGTGCAGGTGGTGGTGTTCCCATGTGCCTGCTGCCCTTTACAGCTGCAAATTTTAAAATGCTGGGTGCTTCTGAGCTGCAGCCTAAAACTGACAAACAAATTCTAAACTGTAAATTTGCCTCACCAAACTACTAAACTCGGACTCTGTTTACTTTTAGCAATTGCACGTTATGACCTTAAAGTAACAAGTCAGCTTAAATGGCGTCCAGGGCTGCGAACTGCTTGGGGAAAAGATGGAAGTCAACTTTTAAAAAAAGTTTTAAAAACAGGGATTTTAAAGCTTTACAGAATCTTAATTTCTCCACCAATTTGGATTTTTTTCTTTACTATTGTCAACTACTTTGCGACTGGCCCTCTTACCTTCTCCCTGGGGCTGCCTCCCCGCTTCAGAGAGAGCACAAATGAGTTTCCCATTATGGATTACCCTTTAACTTAGCTTCATGAATGAAAAGGAATAGGAAGATACAATTTTACAGCATAGATGGAGGTTAATCAGCTCATCATGACTGTGTCAGCTCTCTGAAAGAGCTATCCACTTAACTCTATTCTCTTGCGCTTTCTCCTTGTTTTTTTTTCCTTTTCAAATATTCCACTTTCCTTTAAAAGCTACTATAGATTCTTCTTCCTTTGATGGATTATTCCATGTCCTAGCAAGCTACTGCGTTTTAAAAAAAAAATCTCCTAACCTCTCCCTTCATTCTTTTGGTGGTGATCTTAAATTTATGCTCTCTGGTTACCAACTTATTGACCAGTGGAAAGAGTTTTTTTCCCTATTTACCTTATCAAAACACTTCATAATTTTGAACACATTTATCAGATCTCCTAATAATCTTCTCTAATCTTCTCTGCTTTAAACGAAAATAACATGAATTGACAACTGAAGTTTTTCATCCCTGATACATCTCAGCGAATCTCTTCTGCGCCCTCTTCATTTGCAGAATCTACCAACCTGTCTGTTCTCCAAAATCCGCATTAACTCTTCACAGTTAACCATGTTCTGTAGGCAGTGAACACAGGAAGAGGAACAGAGCGAGGCCAATCTGAAGAGTCTGCACTGGAGACCCATGCCGCCTGCCCACCAGGACCCACATGTGAGGATACAGGGCGAGGTACAATTACCTGCCAAAGGAGAAGCAACTAGCAGCCTGAAGAGGGCAACCTTTTCCTGGCTGCAATTATTAAAGTCAGGCTGACCCCTAATACTTCTGTGGGGTCAACACACTTGATTTTGGGCAGGCACTAATGGGGCCACGCTGTTATTCCACTTGGGTTTTTGCTTGAGCAGAAAATCTAGATTTAAAGCTTTAATTTCTCTAATGTTTTCTCATAGCTCATTTCATTTACAATTGGGCCCAGTCTTGTACTTCTCTGTATGCATATATGGCCTTTTTTGTAGCATGATGAGTGAAAATGAACAACCTACACAACACGTTTTTAAAATTCATTCTCAGGATGTTGGCATTGCTAGCAAGGCCAGCATTTATTGCCCATCCCTAGTTGCCCTTGAGAAGGTGGTGGTGAGCCTTCCTCTTGAATCACTACAGTCCATGTGGTAAAGGTGCTTTCACAATGATGTTATGTAGGGAGTTCCAGGATTTTGACCCAACGACCCAGTCTGGCAGCTCTGTTCTTTTGGATTTGGCTAGTGAAATTGAAGTCAATGCGAATCAGGGGGAAACCTCTCCAGTGGTTGGAGTCATACCACAAAGGAAGATGGTAGTGGTTGTTGGAGGCCAATCATCTCAGCCTCAGGACATTGCTGCAGGAGTTCTTCAGGGCAGTGTCCTAGGCTCAACCATCTTCAGCTGCTTCATCAATGACCTTCCCTCCATCATAAGGTCAGAAATGGGGATGTTCGCTGATGATTGCACAGTGTTCAGTTCCATTCGCAACCCCTCAGATAATGAAGCAGTCCGTGCCCGCATGCAACAAGACCTGGACAACATCCAGGCTTGGGCTGATAAGTGGCAAGTAACACTCGCGCCAGACAAATGCCAGGCAATGATCATCTCCAAAAAGAAAGAATATAACCATCTCCCCTTGACATTCAATGGCATTACCATCGCCGAAACCCGCACCATCAACATCCTGGGGGTCACCATTGACCAGAAACCTAACTGGACCAGCCACATAAATATTGTGGCTACAAGAGCAGGTCAGAGGCTGGGTATTCTGTGGCGAATGACTCACCTCCTGACTCCCCAAAGCCTTTCCACCATCTACAAGCCGCACTTGCCTGGATGAGTGCAGCTCCAACAACACTCAAGAAGCTTGACACCATCCAGGACAAAGCAGCCCACATGATTGGCACCCTATCAACCACCGTAAACATTCATTCCCTCCACCACCAGCGCACAGTGGCTGCAGTGTGTACCATCCACAGGATGCACTGCATCAACTCACCGAGGCTTCTTCGACAGCACCTCCCAAACCTGCGACCTCTACCACCTAGAAGGACAAGGGCAGCAGGCACATGGGAACAACACCACCTGCACGTTCCCCTCCAAGTAACACACCATCCTGACTTGGTTCCTTCATCGTCGCTGGGTCAAAATCCTGGAACTCCCTACCTAACGGCACTGTGGGAGAACCTTCACCACACGGACTGCAGCGGTGTTCAAGAAGGCGGCTCACAACCACCTTCTCAAGGGCAATTAGGGATGGGCTATAAATGCTGGCCTCACCAGCGACGCCCACATCCCAAGAACAAATTTTTAAAAAAGCTTGGTTAGTGGTTGTACTACTGAGCCACTCTTGGTGATGGACATTGAAGTCCCCCACCTTTGCCTTTGATACCCTCAGTGAATCCTTTAAGTGGATGCGTGTTGATTCATCAGCTGAAGGAGGGTGGTAGGTGGTAATCAGTAGGAGATTTACTTGCCCATGTTTGACCTGAAGCCTTGAGACTTCATAGAGTCCAGAGTAAATGTTAAGGACACCCAGGGCCACTCCCCCTGACTGTTTACCACTGTTCCCTCACCTCTGGTGGGTCTGTCCTGCTGGTGGGACAGAACATACCCAGGGATGGTGATGGAGGAGTCTGGGATGTTGACTGATAGATGTGATTCTGTAAGCATGACTAAATCAGGCTGTTGCTTGACTAGTCTGTGAGACAGCTCTTCCAACTTTGGCACCAGTCCCCAGATGTTAGTAAGGAGGACTTTGCAGGGTTGACTGGGCTGGGTGTGTCTTTGTAGTATCTTGATTCGATGCCTAGGTCACCACCGAGTGGTCGGTCTGATTTTATTCTTTTGTTCATTTCTAGCAGCTTGATACAACTGAGTGGCTTGCTAGGCCACTTCAGAGGGCAGTTAAGAGTCAACCACATTGGTGTGGGAGCTGGAGTGACATATAGGCCAGACCGGATAAGAACGGCAGGTTTCCTTCCCTAAAGGACACTAATGAACTAGTTGGGTTTTCCACGATTTGACAGCTTCGTGGTCACTTTTACTGGTCCCAGCTCTTTTTTTATTTCCAGATTTTGTCGTTTTTTTTAATTGAATAGTCAAAGAGGCTGGGACTATCCCTCATGGACATTTTCCTGGAAACTTTCAATGTCACCACTTGGTTCTGTGCTTTAACTGTGTGGGAAAGAGATATCTTCCAAATGATTTCCTGGATTGTGCAGCTGAGAATAGTAAACAATCAGCAGGAGGCCTGAGTGTAAAAAGGAGCAAAGATTGTGTTTCAAACTTGTGTTTTGTACTTGGGAGTACAATAGTGTCACACTGGAGTTACTGGATCATCTTATACTATATATTTTCTATAACACAAATGTTAGTATAAAGGCACTTGATATACCACATACATTTTGTACTAAAACCTACCTGTTCCCATTGCTGGGAAAGACACAGAACTTATTTTTAGCTTTTCACATTCCTTCAGAATCTTGCCAATAGATGCTTTTATATTTTTCGTTTTAGTCCACCCAACCAAATGTAGAATGTATTTTACTCGAAGATTTCCTGCCTTTGTGGTTATAATATTATCACAGCTTTGGTCTCCTATGACGGAAAAAAGATAAATCTGACTTAGCTCAAAATTACTTCCATTGTCATCAATTCAATAACACGTTGGTAGCACATAGTTAATCTCACTCTGTAAATTCAAAAGCTGATGAATGTGTTTCTAAAAAAGGTATTTCATCCAGAACCTCACAAGATCCTATGTCGTGGTCCATATTGGTACCAACGACAAAGGTAAAAAAAAGGGATGGGGTCCTGCAAGGTGAATTTAAGGAGTTAGGAGATAAATTAAAAAGCAGGACTTCAAAGGTAGTGATCTCAGGATTAACATAGCCACCCCACCTGCTAGTGTGTATAGGAACAGGAGAATAGACCAGATGAATGCGTGGCTGCAGGGATGGTGTAGGAGGGAGGGATTTAGATTCCTGGGACATTGGGACCGGTTCTGGGGAAGGTGGGACCTGTACAAGCGTGACGGGTTACACCCGAGCAGGACCGGGACCAATGTCCTCGCGGGGGTGTTTGCTAGTGCTGTTGGGGAAGGTTTAAACTAGAGTGGCAGGGGAATGGGAACCTGAGCGGGGAGTCAGAAGGGAATAAAGTTGAGAGCAGCAAGAGAGGGGAAGACCCAGGGGAAATCTACAATACAAATAGTACAAACAGTTGTTCAAGAACAAGTGAAAGGGAAAAGCGTAGAGCAGCGGAAAGAAAGTGTACTTTAGGCACGACAGATAAAATAAAAACTAGAAGGCGTAAGGCGATTAACCCAGCATCAAAGCTGTGGCAGGGGGTTGGGAACCTGAGCAGGGAGACAGAAGGTATGGAGTAAAAGGTAAAGTGTTAAAAAAGGAAAAAGCAGGAACTAAGTGTCACAAAACATATTTGAAAGTTCTTTATCTGAATGCACGTAGCATTCGTAACAAAATGGACGAGTTAACGGCACAAATAACTAAGTATGGGTATGATCTTGTGGCCATTACAGAAACATGGCTGCAGGGTGACAACGACTGGGAATTAAATATGCCAGGGTATTTAACAATCAGGAAGGACAGGCAGGAAGGAAGGGGAGGTGGGGTGGCTATGTTAATAAAGGAAGGAATCACTGTAATACAGAGAAATGATATTGGGACAAAGGATCAGGATAATGAAACAGTTTGGGTAAAGATAAGGAATAATAAAGGGAAAAAAACACTAGTGGGCGTAGTATATAGGCCTCCTAATAGTTGCAACTCTGCTGGAAGAAGTATTAATCAGGAAATTGTCGGGGCATGTAATAAGGGAACAGCTATAATTATGGGGGATTTTAACTATCATATTAACTGGACAAATCAAATTGGGCAGGGCAGCCTTGAGGAAGAGTTTATTGAGTGCATTAGGGATGGATTTCGTGAGCAGTATGTAACTGATCCTACAAGGGGGCAAGCAACCTTGGACCTGGTCCTGTGTAATGAGCCAGGATTAATTAATAATGTCCTAGTTAAGGATCCCCTTGGAATGAGTCATAGAGTCATAGAGTTATACAGCACGGATAGAGGCCCTTCGGCCCATCGTGTCCGCGCCGGCCATCAAGCCCTGTCTAATCTAATCCCATATTCCAGCATTTGGTTACATTCCATATCCAATTAGAGGGTGAGAAGGTTGGTTCTCAAACAAGTGTACTGAGCTTGAATAAAGGAGACTATGATGGTATGAGAGCGGAATTGATTAAAGTGGACTGGGAAAATAGATTAAAGGGTAAGACGGTACATGAGCAGGGGTGTTCATTTAAGGAGTTATTTTACAACTTTCAAAAAATATATATTCCACTGAGGAAAAAAGGGTGTAAAAGAAATGACAGCCATCCGTGGCTAAGTACAGAAATTAAGGATAGTATCCGACTAAAAACAAGGACATATAAGGTAGCCAAACTTAGTGGGAGGATAGAAGATTGGGAAGTCTTCAAAAGACAGCAAAAAGTAACTAAAGGATTGATTAAGAAAGGGAAGATAGATTATGAAAATAAATTAGCAAAAAATATAAAAACAGACAGCAAGAGTTTCTATAGTTATATAAAAAGAAAAAGGGTGGCTAAGGCAAACATAGGTCCCTTAGGGGATGAGACCGGGAAATTAATGGTGGGAAACATGGAGATGGCAAAAATGCTGAACAAATATTTTGTTTCAGTCTTTATGGTAGAGGACACTAAGAATATCCCAACACTGGACAAACAGGGGGCTCTAAGGGGGGGGGGAGGAGCTAAATACGATTAAAATCACTAAGGAATTGGTACTCAGTAAATTAATGGGACTCAAGGCGGATAAATCCCCTGGACCTGATGGCTTACATCCTAGGGTCTTGAGGGAAGTGGCAGTAGGGATTGTGGATGCTTTGGTCATAATTTTCCAAAATTCTCTGGACTCGGCAAAGGTCCCGGCAGATTGGAAAACTGCTAATGTAACACCCTTATTTAAAAAGGGTAGTAGGCAGAAGGCTGGAAATTATAGACCAGTTAGCCTAACATCTGTGGTGGGTAAAATTTTGGAGTCTATTATTAAGGAGTCAGTAGCGGAACATTTGGATAAACATAATTTAATAGGACAAAGTCAGCATGGCATTACGAAGGGGAAGTCATGTCTGACAAATTTGCTTGAGTTCTTTGAGGACATAACGTACAGGGTGGATAAAGCGGAACCAGTGGACGTAGTGTATTTAGACTTCCAGAAGGCATTCGACAAGGTGCCACATAAAAGATTATTGCTCAAGATAAAGAATCACTGGATTGGGGGTAATATTCTGGCATGGGTGGAGGATTGGTTATCTAACAGGAAGCAGAGAGTTGGGATAAATGGTTCATTCTCGGACTGGCAACCAGTAGCCAGTGGTGTTCCGCAGGGGTCGGTGCTGGGTCCCCAACTCTTTACAATCTATATTAACGATTTGGAGGAGGGGACCGAGTGGAACATATCTAAGTTTGCAGATGATACAAAGATGGGAGGGAAAGTAGAGAGTGAGGAGTACATAAAAAACCTACAAGGGGATATAGACAGGCTGGGTGAGTGGGCAGAGATTTGGCAGATGCAATACAATATTGGAAAATGTGAGGTTATGCACTTTGGCAGGAAAAATCAGAGAGCAAGTTATTATCTTAATGGCAAGAAACTGGAAAGTACTGCAGTACAAAGGGATCTGGGGGTCCTCGTGCAAGAAAATCAAAAAGTTAGTATGCAGGTGCAGCAGGTGATCAAGAAGGCCAACGGAATGTTAGCTTTTATTGCTAGGGGGATAGAATATAAAAACAGGGAGGTATTGCTGCAGTTATATAAGGTATTGGTGAGACCGCACCTGGAATACTGCATACAGTTTTGGTGTCCATACTTAAGAAAAGACATACTTGCTCTCGAGGCAGTACAAGAAGGTTCACTCGGTTAATCCCGGGGATGAGGGGGCGGACATATGAGGAGAGGTTGAGTAGATTGGGACTCTATTCATTGGAGTTCAGAAGAATGAGAGGCGATCTTATTGAAACATGAAGTGGCTTGATCGGGTGGATGCGGTAAGGATGTTCCCAAGGATGGGTGAAACTAGAACTAGGGGGCATAATCTTAGAATAAGGGGCTGCTCTTTCAAAACTGAGATGAGGAGAAACTTCTTCACTCAGAGGGTGGTTGGTCTGTGGAATTTGCTGCCCCAGGAAGCTGTGGAAGCTACATCATTGAATAAATTTAAAACAGAAATAGACAGTTTCCTAGAAGTAAAGGGAATTAGGGGTAACGGGGAGCGGGCAGGAAATTGGATATGAATTTAGATTTGAAGTTAGGATCAGATCAGCCATGATCTTATTGAATGGCGGAGCAGGCTCGAGGGGCCGATTGACCTACTCCTGCTCCTATTTCTTATGTTCTTATGTTCTTATCACAAGCTAGTTATGGATGAGGAATGCCATTCAGTCCAATTAAATTCATCCATCCAGAATAACCCCGAAATCTCCCCATTCCAGCATCCAATTGTTTCTTAAATGATCCAAAGGTTATTGACTTCACTGCTCCATCTGGAAGTCTATTCCATGTGTTGATCACTCTTTGTGTGAAGGAGAATTTCTTGATATCAGTTCCTCATAATAGTTTGACCTTCTAATAGTTTGAAGTTGCCTCTCCTTGTCCTATTCTTTCAATTTAATTTTATATAGTATTTTAGAATTACCATTTTCACTCCCTTAACTATCTTATATACCTCTATACGGTCACCTCTCAGCCACCTCCTTTCCAGGTTGAAAAAAACAACTTTCTCCCTTTTTTTCCCTCATAACTCTGACCTTCGACACTTGAGAATAGCCTTGTGGCTCCTCTCTGCACTGCCTCCAACTCTGGTCTGTAGTATTCATGGTGCCATCTGACCAGAGCACTGTATAGTTTGATCATGATTTCCTCTGGCTTGTATTCTGTTGGCTTTGTTGATTGCTGCTCTGCATTGGTAGGAAATGTTTAACATAGACTCTCCTAAGACTCCTAGATCTCTTTCAACTTCTTCCTTAGCTATCTCACCACCATTCTTGGAGTACATGTGTTGCCCATTTTTTCTTCCTATGTGCAGTAATTTGCACTTATCTACATTACATTTCATCTGCCATTGTTCGGTCCAGATACAAATTTCAAACTGAAAATGTTCCATTAAGCAAACAGAAAATGATACCTCAAGCCACGTTTTAGCTACTGCTCCTGCTTCAGAATATTTTTAGTAACAGTTGTTAATTGTGTAGATTTTCATTTCAATTCATGTTTTAAGAACCAACCTATATTATATCAAAGCCTTTATTGTAACTAGGTCTTCTGTATTCAAATGTAATTTTATAATATTGATTAAATCTCATTTAAAAATAATTTTAAAATGTCCTCTTGTACCTTCTGAACTTTGGGGCTGGTGCTAGTTTTATTTTTGAGCCCATTATCTTGCAACAGGTGGCTGCTAAACCACTATTCTTACCATAAAATGTTTCATGCTGAGCTTGCATTTACCCACAAGAAGAGACAGATGCCATGCAATTACTCACCGAGTTGCTCACATTCATCCACTAATGATTGGCCAGCTGCTTTTAGAATAGCATTAGAAACTCCTGCAAGGTAGAGAAGTTAATTATTGGTGCTGAAAGGCAATTACAATTTTTGAAAGATCTCAACTTTTGTACTTAACATCTGTATATTTCAATGGATTTTTACTCAGCAAAACAGCAAAGCAAAATAGTTACATACAAATTATGTGCATAAAATGAATCCCAGTCACTTAAAGCAGCATGTTCTCCAGGCATGTTTGACGGGGGAATTACCCAATCACCTTCATTCAGGCTGGGAATAGTGGTGTCACTATATGCAGCCCTTTTTTTCTGATGGTATATCAGTCTCCAATGAGGGCATGCATCCTCTTTTTTTCTCCATTCTCTGTCCTGGAAGGAACCCCTTTCTCTTGGTCAGATGTCTCCTGTAGGCAGCAGGCCAGGGTGGACAGCCTGCTTCCAGGCCACTGCTTTTAGCTGGCTTTAGCCTTGGGTTAGGGAGACAGAAAAATCAGCCAGCGTTCCCACTCCCAATAACTATCCTGTGACACCAGCTGGAGTGTGCATGTGTGGACATCAGATGAGGACAAGATTGGGCTTAACTGTGAAGCCCTCAGTGTATAATGGCTTGCCAACACTCGCTGTCAAGGCTGATGTACAAATACAGCATCTAATTAATGGATATTTTAGGATGTGTTAACGGTGTACGTAGTCTTGCATTACAAAGCGTATTTGAGATAAAACAGAACAGAAAGTATTCTGGCCTAAAATCAATGAGAAACTACATATCATTTGCAGCCTGATCTATCAGTTTTATACATAACATTCTCAGTAATTTTTTTTTGAAGGAAAGGTTATGCTTTTGACATACAGATGATGTAAATAACTAGATAGTTTGTACGGAAGAACAACTGCAACGATTTATCGACCAAGCCGTTGATCTTTATCTGCTCATTCCCCATCACCAGGGTGCATCACTGTGGCAGGCTAGGCACTGCGGCATCCAGTCAGAATAATTTCTCAAACTCTATGACTACATTATAAAACTTTTATTTAAATGATTAGTTTGTACAGGAGTAACTAGTCTGACAATGGATGATTCTGGGCTGGTTGAAATATGTCACAATTTTATACTTTCATGACTACTGACGTCTGAAACTTGCCTTTCTTCTTGTTAGACATCAAACAGATGTTATATTTGCATGTTAAATCCTTCAAATCCAGTATCTAATTTGAAAACTAAATAGTGTGAGCTCTGCCTCTCTGGACTGATACAACCTCATCTCAGATGTTGACTTGAGATCAAAGCTGCTTTGAAGTTTAGGCACTAAACTGGCAAACAGGCTCTACTGGACTCTAAAGAAAAGGATCTCACTCACTGTCCTTGATCACCCAAATAGCTTGTACTATTTTATCATTTGCTAATTTTTTTTTTGTAGTACCCAGGGAAGGTAACTGAAAACTGCTGCGTGGGAGGGTAAGTGAATTATGGGCTAGGGGAAGAAATGATGGGAGTGATCACGAATGGCCTTTCCCCCGCCCCCCCCCCCGCCCCGCCCCAGATATACAGACTCACAGCGCCACCCTTAGTATAAACTGAGTGATTTTACAAGCCAGTAGAGGCATCAGAACAGGACATCCAAAAACTCCAAATGGGTATTGGGCCAAGATGTTTCTTCACAAGGTAGCCTTCCTATTCACCTAAACTCTACTCCATTGCACCAAGATCTTTTAATGTATGGGAACAACAATATCTTCAGGATGGTGTTAGGGACAAGACAGGAAAGATAACGGTGATGGGCGCTCCTGTCTATAACTATGTCAGTAACTGTCATCTTTGAAATCAACTCTCTTCATAGTTTAACACAATTGAAGTGGCAACACTTTTTCAAAACACATTTTAAGCTTTTTTCATGGTGGCAAACCATAGAAGAGCATATTGCATTAACAGCTCAACTGCAATAGGCCTCTAAAAAAAACAAACACTATCAGACACTGCATGTAATCATTTGTCAGGTTGGCTCAGTTGGTAGCAATCTCGCCTGACTCAGAAAGCCATGGATTTAAGACTCACTCCAGGACTTAAATGCACAATCTGGGTTGACAATTTGGGGTAATACTGAACGATTGCTGTACTGTCAGAGGTGCTGACTTTTGGACGGGATGCTAACTGAGCTGCCATCTACTTGTCTAGGTTCACATTAAAGATCATATGGTACTACTTAAAGAAGAACAGGGTGCTCTCCTGGTGTCCTGGCCAACATTCTTCGCTCAATAAACAGCATCAAGAACAGATTAAAGGGTCTTTTTATCATTTATTGTATGTGGGACTTTGTTGTGTGCAAATTGACTGCCATGTTTGCACACAAAACAGCGGTGACTACACCTCAAAAGTAATTCATTGGCTGTTAAGTGCCTTACAATGTCCGAAGGGCATTATATAAAAGCAAGTCCTTTCCTTAACCAACATACGTGCAGTAATTAAGTGAAGCTGAACCAATGGCAGACAATGTAGTTGCAGGTTACATTTTGCTGTTTGGGGGACCCTGTTTTACACAAACAAGCTGTTCCTTTTGCCTACATATAAGCAGTGAATACACTTCAAAACTAATCCATTGGCTCTGAATTGCTTTTCTGTGACCTGAGGGCATGAATGATGGCATATCAATCTAAAATCTTTCTTGAATCAGTATCTGTATAATATTCAACCCCTCCATCGCCGGTGCACTGTGGCTGCACTACATACTATCTACAGGATGCACTGCAGCAACTTGCCAAGCTAACTTTCACAGCACCTCTCTCCCCAGCAGCATAGAATTACACAGAATTTACAGCACAGAAACAGGCCATTCGGCCCAAAAGGTCTATGCCGATGTTTATGCTCCACAAGAGCCTACTCTCACCTTACTTCATCTCAGCCTATCAACATATCCTTCTATTCCTTTCTCCTTCATATACTTATCTAGCTTCCCCTTAAATGCATCTATGCTATTCGCCTCAACTACAACAACAACCTGCATCGACATAGTACCTTCAATGCAGCAAGAAGCTTTCATGTACCACCAAGAGCATCAATGTCATGGGAACACCATTACCTCCAAGTTCCCCTACAAGTCACGCACCATCCTGACTTGGACATATGCTGATGTTCCTTCATCAACTTTGGGTCAAAGTGCTGGAATTCCCTACCTTACACCATCATGGGAGCACCATCACAACCAAGACTGCAGTGGCTCAAGAAGGCCCACCACCACTTTGTCAGGACAACTAATCATAAATCCAACACAGCCATTGTTCATAGAATAGAATCATAGAAAGGTTACAGCACGGAAGAAGGGCCTCAGATAATGAAGCAGTCCGTGCCCGCATGCAGCAAGACCTGGACAACATCCAGGCTTGGGCTGATAAGTGGCAAGTAACATTCGCACCAGACAAGTATCAGGCAATGACCATCTCCAACAAGAGAGAGTCTAACCACCTCCCCTTGACATTCAATGGCATTACCATTGCCGAATCTCCCACCATCAATATCCTGGGGGTCGCCATTGACCAGAAACTTAACTGGACCAGCCATATAAATCTTGTGGCTACAACAGCAGGTCACAGGCTGGGTATTCTGCGGCGAGTGACTCACCTCCTGACTCCCCAAAGCCTTTCCACCATCTACAAGGCACAAGTCAGGAGTGTGATGGAATATTCTACACTTGCCTGGTTGAATGCAGCTCCAACAAGAAGCTCGACACCATCCAGGACAAAACAGCCTGCTTGATTGGCACCCCATCCACCACCCTAAACATTCACTCCCTTCACCACCGGCGCACTGTGTCTCCAGTGTGTACCATCCACAGGATGCACTGCAGCAACTCGCCAAGGCTTCTTCGACAGCACCTCCCAAACCCGCGACCTCTACCACCAAGAAGGACAAGGGTAGTAGGCACATGGGAATAACACCACCTGCACATTCCCCTCCAAGTCACACACCATCCCGACTTGGATTATAACGTCGTTCCTTCATCGTCGCTTGGTCAAAATCCTGGACCTCCCTTCCTAACAGCACTTTGGGAGAACCTTCATCATACGGACTGCAGCGGTTCAAGAAGGCGGCTCACCACCACCTTCTCAAGGGCAATTAGAGATGGGCAATAAATGCTGGCCTCGCCAGCGATGCCCACATCCCATGAACGAATAAAAAAAAAATTTGGCTCAACAAGTCCGTGCCAGCTCGATGCAAGGGCAATCTAGTTAGTGCCACTCCCTCGCCATATCCCCGTAGCTCTGCCAATTTTTTCCTTTCAAGTATTTATCCAGTTCCCTTTTGAAGGCCATGATTGAATCTGCCTCCACCACACCCTCTGGCTGTGCATTCCAGATCATAACCACTCGCTGTACAAAAATTTTTTTCCTAATGTCACCTTTGGTTTTTTTGCCCTTCTGCCAATGGGAACAGTTTCTCTCTACTTACTCTGTCTAGACCCTTCATGATATTGACTATGTCTATCAAATCTCCTCTCAACCTTCTCTATTCCAAGGAGAACAACCCCAGCTTCTCCAGTCTATCCAGGTAACCAAAGTCCCTCATCCCTGGAATCATTCTAGTAAATCTCTTCTGCACCCTTTCTAAGGCCTTCACACCCTTCCTAAAGTGCGGTGCCCAGAACTGGACAAAATACTCCAGTTCTGGCTGAACTAGTGTTTTATAAAATTCATCATGACTTCCTTGCTTTTATACTCTACGCCTCTATTTATAAAGCCTAGGTTCCTGTATGCTTTCTTAACTGCTTTCTCAACTTGCCCTGCCACCTTCAATGATTTGTGTACATATACCCTTAGGTCTCTCTGTTCCTGTATCCCTTTTTTGAATTGTGCTTCCTAGTTTATATTGCCTCTCCTCATTCTTCCTACTGAAATGTATCACTTCACATTTTTCTGCGTTAAATTTCATCTGCCATGTGTCCGCCCATTTCACCAGCCTGTCTATATCCTCTTGAAGTCTATCACTATCCTCCTCACTGAGTTATAGTCCAACAAATTTATTTTAAATTCCACAAGCTTTCGGAGGCTTCCTCCTTCCTCAGGTGAACGGTGTGGAAATGAAATTTTCGAATCCTTCGCATTTGAAAATCACAGAACAATGCCTGGTGATCACTGCCCGTTGCCAGAGAGGTGTCACCTAAAAGGCCACCGAATATACAAACCCCCCAAAAAAAAGAGAGAGAGAGAGAAGGAAGACAGTCAATGACCCGTTATATTAAAAACAGGTAACATTTGTTCGCTGGTGGGGTTACGTGTAGTGTGACATGAACCCAAGATCCCGGTTGAGGCCGTCCTCATGGGTGCGGAACTTGGCTATCAATTTCTGCTCAATGATTTTGCGTTGTCGTGTGTCTCGAAGGCCGCCTTGGAGTATGCTTACCCGAAGGTCGGTGGCTGAATGTCCATGACTGCTGAAGTGTTCCCCGACAGGGAGAGAACCCTCCTGTTTGGCGATTGTTGCGCGGTGTCCGTTCATCCGTTGTCGCAGCGTCTGCATGGTCTCGCCAATGTACCATGCTCTGGGGCATCCTTTCCTGCAACGTATGAGGTAGACAACGTTGGCCGAGTCACAGGAGTATGAACCGTGCACCTGGTGGGTGGTGTCCTCTCGTGTGATGGTGGTATCTGTGTCGATGATCTGGCATGTCTTGCAGAGGTTACCGTGGCAGGGTTGTGTGGTGTCATGGACGCTGTTCTCCTGGAAGCTGGGTAATTTGCTGCGAACAATGGTTTGTTTGAGGTTGGGTGGCTGTTTAAAGGCGAGTAGTGGAGGTGTGGGGATGGCCATAGCGAGGTGTTCGTCATCATTGATGACATGTTGAAGGCTGCGGAGAACATGGCGTCGTTTCTCCGCTCCGGGGAAGTACTGGACGACGAAGGGTACTCTGTTGGTTGCGTCCCGTGTTAGTCTTCTGAGGAGGTCTACGCGATTTTTCGCTATGGCCCGTCGGAACTGTCGATCGATGAGTCGAGCATCATATCCCGTTCTTACGAGGGCGTCTTTCAGCGTCTGTAGGTGTCCATCGCGTTCCTCCTCGTCTGAGCAGACCCTGTGTATTCGCAGGGCCTGTCCATAGGGGATGGCCTCTTTGACGTGGTTAGGGTGGAAGCTGGAAAAGTAGAGCATCGTGAGGTTGTCCGTGGGCTTGTGGTAGAGTGAGGTGCTGAGGTGCCCGTCTTTGATGGAGATTCGTGTGTCCAAGAAAGAAACTGATTCTGAGGAGTAGTCCATGGTGAGCTTGATGGTGGGATGGAACTTGTTGATGTTATCGTGTAGTCTCTTTAGTGATTCCTCACCGTGGGTCCATAGAAAGAAAATGTCGTCGATGTATCTGGTGTATAGTGTTGGTTGGAGGTCCTGTGCAGTGAAGAAGTCCTGCTCGAACTTGTGCATGAAAATGTTGGTGTATTGGGGTGTGAATTTGGTCCCCATGGCTGTTCCGTGTGTTTGGGTAAAGAACTGGTTATTGAAGGTGAAGACATTGTGATCCAGGATGAAGCGGATGAGTTGTAGGATGGCGTCTGGAGATTGGCTGTTGTTGGTGTTGAGTATTGATGCTGTCGCAGCGATGCCGTCATCGTGGGGGATACTGGTGTAGAGTGCCGAGACGTCCATCGTGGTGAGAAGTGTTCCTGGTTCAACAGGTCCGTGGGTACTGAGTTTTTGTAGAAAGTCTGTAGTGTCGCGACAGAAGCTGGGGGTTCCCTGCACGATGGGTTTCAGGATGCCCTCGATGTATCCAGAGAGGTTCTCACACAGGGTTCCGTTGCGTGATACGATAGGACGTCCGGGTGTGTTGGCTTTGTGTATCAGACGCTGCGACAACGGATGAACGGACACCGCGCAACAATCGCCAAACAGGAGGGTTCTCTCCCTGTCGGGGAACACTTCAGCAGTCATGGACATTCAGCCACCGACCTTCGGGTAAGCATACTCCAAGGCGGCCTTCGAGACACACGACAACGCAAAATCGTCGAGCAGAAATTGATAGCCAAGTTCCGCACCCATGAGGACGGCCTCAACCGGGATCTTGGGTTCATGTCACACTGCACGTAACCCCACCAGCGAACAAATGTTATCTGTTTTTAATATAACGGGTCATTGACTGTCTTCCTTCTCTCTCTCTTTTTTTTTGGGGGGGTTGTATATTCGGTGGCCTTTTAGGTGACACCTCTCTGTCTGCTCACTGTGGTTGCCTTGGCAACGGGCAGTGATCACCAGGCATTGTTCTGTGATTTTCAAATGCGAAGGATTCGAAAATTTCATTTCCACACCGTTCACCTGAGGAAGGAGGAAGCCTCCGAAAGCTTGTGGAATTTAAAATAAATTTGTTGGACTATAACTTGGTGTTGTAAAATTGTTTACAATTATCCTCCTCACTGTTCACTACACTTCCAAGTTTTGTGTCATCTGCAAATTTGGAACTTGTGTCCTGTACACCAAGTACAAGTCATTAATATACATCAAGAAAAGCAGTGGTCCTAGTACCGACCCCTGGGGAACACCACTGTACACCTCCTTCCAGTCTGAAAAACAACCATTCACCACTACTCTCTGTTTCCTGTTTCTTAGCCAATTCTGTATCCATGCTGCTACTGCCCCCTTTATTCCATGGGCTTCAATTTTAATCACAAGCTTATTATGCGGTACTTTATCAAACTTTTTGAAAGTCCATATAAACCACATCAACTGCATTACCCTCTGTGTTACCTCATCAAAAAGTTGGTTTAACATGATTTGCCTTTAACAAATCCGTGCTGGCTTTCCCTAATCAATCCACACTTGTCCAAGTGACTGCGAATTCTTTCCTGGATTATCGTTTCTAAAAGTTTCTCCACCACTGAGGTGAAACTTACTGGCTTGTAATTGCAGTTGTAGTTGTTGGGTTTATCCTTACACGCTTTTTTGAACAAGGGTGTAACATTTGCAACTCTCCAGTCCTTTGGCACCACCCCGGTATCTAAGGATCTTTGGAAGATTATGGCCAGTATCTCCGCAATTTCTACCCTTACTTCCCTCAGCAACCTAGGATGGATCCCATCTGGACCGGGTGACTTATCTACTTTAAGTACAGCTAGCCTTTGTAGTACCTCCTCTTTGTTAATTTTTAGCCCATCCAGTATCTCACTTACATCTTCCTTTACTGAGATTCTGGTAGCAGATGCAAAGTACTCATTTAGTACTTCAGCCATGTCCTCTGCCTCCATGAGTAGATCTTCTAACTATAATCTTTCAAAGTTCTCTAGATTCAGGAACTGTCCCTCTTGATTGGAAAATTGCACATGTCACTCCGCTTTTTAAGAAAGGAGAGAGAGGGAAACCGGGGAATTATAGACCAGTTAGCCTAACATCTGTTGTGGGGAAATTGCTGGAATCTATAATTAAGGATAGGGTGACTGAACACCTCGAGAATTTTCAGTTAATTAGGGAGAGCCAGCATGGATTTGTGAAAGGTAGGTCGTACCTGACAAACCTGATTGAATTTTTTGAAGAGGTGACTAAAGTAGTGGACAGGGGAATGTCAATGGATGTTATTTATATGGACTTCCAGAAGGCATTTGATAAGGTCCCACACAAGAGACTGTTAGCTAAGTTAGAAGCCCATGGAATCGAGGGAAAAGTACGGACTTGGTTAGGAAATTGGCTGAGCGAAAGGCGACAGAGAGTAGGGATAATGGGTAAGTATTCACATTGGCAGGATGTGACTAGTGGAGTCCCGCAGGGATGTGTCTTGGGGCCTCAATTATTGACAATATTTATTCACGACTTAGATGAAGACATAGAAAGTCTCATATCTAAGTTTGCCGATGACACAAAGATTGGTGGCATTGTAGATAAAAACATAAAATTACAAAGGGATATTGATAGATTAGGTGAATGGGCAAAACTGTGGCAGATGTAATTCAATGTAGACAAATGTGAGGTCATCCACTTTGGATCAAAAAAGGATAGAACAGGGTACTTTCTAAAATGGTAAAAAGTTAAAAACTGTGGATGTCCAAAGGGACTTAGGGGTTCAGGTACATCGATCATTGAAGTGTCATGAACAGGTGCAGAAAATAATCAAGAAGGCTAATGGAATGCTGGCCTTTATATCTAGAGGACTAGAGTACAAGGGGGCAGAAGTTATGCTGCAGCTATACAAAACTCTGGTTAGACCGCAGCTGGAGTACTGTGAGCGGTTCTGGGCACCGCACCTTCGGAAGGACATATTGGCCTTGGAGGGAGTGCAGCGTAGGTTTACTAGAATGATACCCGGACTTCAAGGATTAAGTTACGAGAAGAGATTACACAAATTGGGGTTGTATTCTCTAGAGATTCGAAGGTTAAGGGGTGATCTGATCGAAGTTTATAAGGTATTAAGGGGAACGGATAGAGTGGATAGAGAGAAACTATTTCGACTGGTTGGGGATTCTAGGAGTAGGGGGCACAGTCTAAAAATTAGAGCCAGACCTTTCAGGAGTGAGATTAGAAAATATTTCTACACACAAAGGGTGGTAGAAGTTTGGAACTCTCTTCCGCAAACAGCAATTGATACTAGCTCAATTGCTAAATTTAAGTGTGAAATAGATAGCTTTTTGGCAACCAAAGGAATTAAGGGATATGGGACAAAGGCAGGTATATGGAGCTAGATCACAGATCAGCCATGATCTTATCAAATGGCGGAGCAGCCACGAGGGGCTGAATGGGCTACTCCTGTTCCTATGTTCCTTTGTTCTTTTTGTACCCTAATCTGCCCCACCCCTCCTCTCACTAACTGTTTACTGTTTATATGTTTATAGAAGACTTTTGGATTCCCTTTTATGTTAGCCGCCAGGCCATTCTCAAACTTTCTCTTTGCCCCTCTTATTTCCTTTTTCACTTCCCCTCAAAACGTTTTATATTCAGCCTGGTTCTCACTTGTGTTATCAACCTGACATCAGTCATATGCCCCTTTTTTCTGCTTCATCTCTCTATCTCTTTTGTCATCCAGGGAGTTCTGGCTTTAGTTGCCCTACCTTTCTCCCTCATGGGAATGTACCTATACTGTACCCGAACCATCTCCTCTTTAAAGACCGCCCACTGTTCAATTACAGTTTTGCCTGGCAATCTTTGATTCCAATTTACATGGGCCAGATCTGTTCTCATCCCACTGAAATTGGCCCTCCTCCAATTGACTATTTTTACTTTAGAATGGTCCATGCCCTTTTCCATAGTTATTCTAAACCTTATGATACTATGATCACTGTTCCCTAAGTGTTCCCCCATTGACACTTGCTCCACTTGGCCCACCTCATTCCCTGGAACCAAATTCAGCAATACCTCCTTCCTCGTTGGGCTGGAAACGTACTGGTCAAGAAAGTTCTCCTGAACACACTTCAAAAATTCCTCCCCCTCTTTACCCCTTATATTATTACTCTCCCAGTCTATATTAGGATAGTTGAAGTCCCCCATTATCATTACTCTATGGCTTTGCATCTCTCTGTAATTTCCCTGCAAATTTGCTCCTCTATATCCTTCCCATGAGTTAGTGGCCTATAGAATATACCCAGTTGCGGTCATCCCAAGAACAAATGAAGAAAAGATAAGTGAAGCTGAACCAATGACAGATCAAGTAGTTGCAGGTTGCACTTTAGAAAGTGATGGCACATAGATCACAAGCAAATCTACAGGAATTGATTTTAAAGAAATGAAAATCTGAAAAACAGATGTGTGAACAAAACAAAACTTGTCACTCACCAGTGTTTCGGTTAAGGTTGTTATTAGTGCTGTTTACAATCGCATCAGTCCGTTCTGCTGTGATGTCACCGTGAACAGCCTGCACTTTTACTTTGCCAATGTTTATTTCTATAGTGTTCATTTTCTGAAGGGAAAAATGGTGAATTTTAAAATTATTAGAATATTTTGTGTCCATGTTATTTTTTTTCTTTACATTTGTGCTTCATTCTGACCAAGAGAGCAAGCATTCAATCTGTTCTCGGGCTTCCACTATAGAAACACAGGACTCGATCTTAACTCTCGAGTGGCAAAGCGACCTGCTGGCCCACCGGCCCACCGGCCCACCCAGGAGCGATAGCAGGGAGGTTCGGCTGATTTTAACGGCTAGGCCTCATTAACATGGCACTTGCCGACTTCCCGACCAATATAGCTGTTAAAATCAGGTGGCGTGATGCTGCCGCTGAGGACGCAGGGGAATGGTCCTCGACACAAGGTAACTGCTCCGAGAAGGGAAACCCGGTCAGGGAGAGGGAAGGGAAACTCGGGACAGGGAAGGTTTCGTCACACGACCCGGAGGAACACTTCTGATCCTCCTGCCCTACGATGAAACTGCAAAAAAATGTAAACAACATATCTTGCTGGGCCTCTTCGGGCCCTGGCTCCTGTTCCAGGAAGCTTTGGCCTGGTGGAGACGCCACCATAGAATCATAGAATCATAGAATCATAGAAGTTACAACATGGAAACAGGCCCTTCGGCCCAACATGTCCATGTCGCCCAGTTTATACCACTAAGCTAGTCCCAATTGCCTGCACTTGGCCCATATCCCTCGATACCCATCTTACCCATGTAACTGTCCAAATGCTTTTTAAAAGACAAAATTGTACCCGCCTCTACTACTGCCTCTGGCAGCTCGTTCCAGACACTCACCACCCTTTGAGTGAAAAAATTGCCCCTCTGGACCCTTTTGTATCTCTCCCCTCTCACCTTAAATCTATGCCCCCTCGTTATAGACTCCCCTACCTTTGGGAAAAGATTTTGACTATCGACCTTATCTATGCCCCTCATTATTTTATAGACTTCTATAAGATCACCCCTTAACCTCCTACTCTCCAGGGAAAAAAGTCCCAGTCTGTCTAACCTCTCCCTGTAAGTCAAACCATCAAGTCCCGGTAGCATCCTAGTAAATCTTTTCTGCACTCTTTCTAGTTTAATAATATCCTTTCTATAATAGGGTGACCAGAACTGTACACAGTACTCCAGTGTGGCCTCACCAATGCCCTGTACAACTTCAACAAGACATCCCAACTCCTGCATTCAATGTTCTGACCAATGAAACCAAGCATGCCGAATGCCTTCTTCACCACCCTATCCACCTGTGACTCCACTCAGGTCTCAGGTTAAAATAGCAGATCGGGCCTGAATGACCCCACTGGATTGGGGCAAGTATTCTTCCCAGATAGGGGCAGGAAAGGAATGGGTAAGTTCCTGTGCTTCATTTTAAATGCCCCTCTGCCTGGTTTCTGCCAGGTAGGGGGGAGTTAAAATCGACCCCTATAGAGTCTTAGCATGGGGCTAAAGAGGGCTGATTTTACACAAGCTCATTTTCTTGTTTTCTCCCCATATTTTTAAATTCTTCTGCAAATAAATAATTAATCCGTATCTTTTTGTTGTAATTGATTTAACATTGATTACCACTTGTGGTAAAGCTTTCCACAGTCCGGTATTTTTTGGCATGAAAATATTTCTTCAGATCTCCTCCTGTATTATTTACTGCTTGTCTTGAATATCATGGCTTCTTGTATTCAATTTACCTACCAATGAAACTAATCTGTCCATTCCTTTAATCATTTTCAACATCTCTATTAAATCACCTCTCAATCTTAGTTCTAGAGAGTACAGTCCTTGTTACTCTAGTCTTTCAGAATCCTCATCCTTATCCATTTATGTTGCTTTTCAGCCACTAAGTGACTGACAAAAGTGACATGGGGTGACTGTATCTCCGATTTTCACTCCTTTTCTCTGAAGAAGTAATCTGCCTTTTCATGGTGCATCCATAAAGAAGTCCTCTTTACTATACAAGGTATCTTCGACATGATCGCTGCCTTATTACGTTGTGGTGTATGCATCAATACACTAATATGCTCTGTAGTCAGACCCTATCTATTTGTATTCATTACATTTGTATGTTAACAATTTGCATTAAAACATATCGGTCTAAAAAATCGACTGCGCAGCACCAAACAACTTCCTAAACCTCCAATATGGAGGGCAGGTAGTGCACACTCATTACAAGCTGGAAGTGCAACTCCCCCCATATTGGTGTCAGCAAAAAAATAGGTGTCCAGGGACAATGCCTGAAAAAGGCGTTAGACACATTGCAAATTCAAATAAGGGGCCTAATGCCCGTTTGAAGTCCCCTCTGCAATATTGGGTTGCCCTGAACACAGCCGATGCCGGGCTGGCTGCGTTCAGGAAAACCAGGTCTAACAGGTGGTCCTTAAAGGGACTGCTGCAGGCGCAACCAACAAGGTAACTGTTTAAAATATATTTACCTGAATGTGGAGCTGGGAGCGCAGGAGTGATTCTCCTGACTGCACATTAAAAACACGCAGGCCACTGCTGACCACCGCTCCCACTCCAAGACCCTGACACTCTATGCCCCCTCCCCATCCCAATCACTACCGCTACCCTCCCAAACCCGGCATCTATCCTCTCTGATCCCGACGTCTACCCTCTCCGATTGCTTCTGACTGCTGCCCATCATTCCCAATCCCAATCACCACTACCCTCCTTCCTGATCGCTGCCCCCCCCCCGGATCGCCCCCCCCCCTCCCGGACTCTTTTATGGACTTACCTGAGGGACGCTGCTGGTGTCACAGCAGCTTGATCTTTGAGTCCTCTTCTCCGGTGTGTTGCCTGAGAATGCCCATTAGGTGTCCACAGTTCAATGATAGTGAGGCTCAAGGCCCAATATTACGTAAGCCTCGGGCCTATCCATTTAGACACGGGGATTGCTCCCTGCGCGCCCATTTTTGGGCATGCTAGAATTTCTAGGCCATCATATATTACTAGATCCAGTATATGCAAATATTCTGTATTAACCATAAAACTACTTATATCACCATGAAATTTCAGTCCCATTGGACCAGTGATGTTTTTGGATTTTCAATTCACACATTACAGCATCATAGTAACAGTTATTCAAATGGCAGCAGTAACTATTGCCATAAAATTAACCTTGCATAACTAGAATATTTTTGCTGGGGGGAGGCCTAAGCCATTTGGCGTCCTGCTGTAGCACATGGGTTCTGACCTCGCGCAATGTCGGGCGGCTTGCACAATGAGGTGGCCCACGGGTAAGTCCGGGAAAGGGAGGTGAACCTGGAGGGGGGTTGAGCCTGGGCCAGGAACGACTCAGTATTTTTGTGGAGCCTGGAGGGGCACTTCTGCTCCACTCAGTTCCACAAAAATATAACAGAAAATAAAATTTAAGAACCACTGCTTAGGCCGCTCACTGCCCAATACAATAAGGGCGGAGTCTGCAGGGTGCACACTCTATCCATTTGAATCTAAAAATTTAATCGGGTTGTTTTGTACATCATAGGACTTCCATTTCCATACTTTAATGAGACTCCACTTGATTCAGGTGGGCAGATGGGCCGCCGTTGAAAAGGCCCTGGGAAAAAGGCCATGGGTAGGATCAGAGCAGGAATGGGATGGTGAGTGCCGCACTCGGATTTTAGGGCTCCTACCGCCCAGTGGACCAAGTCAAAATTGGCTCTCTTAACTCTGAAACTGGATTCCTGAAGGGTAGATATATGAAGATAGAAAGACTTATTTTCATAAACCTGGATTGAACACCCAAGCGGAATATACTGGCTATGACTACTTTCGTTATAAGATTGTAAAATGAAATAGTTAATTTTAAACTTAGTACCTGTCGTGATTTTTGTTGCAAGACATCAAGAAAGACATCGTACACTTTAGGCTCGAAGACAACAATGTAAATGAGTCTAATGGCTGATGGTTTGTTTTGTGACAAATGATTTTCAAATCCAGTCAACATGCTTTCCATAGTGTCCTGTGGCTTGACTCCTCCTATACCTGTAGAAAGGACAAGGTCTTAGCAAAATTAAATTAAAATGGACTGCAACCAGAAGAGGATGAAATTCACTGTTAGACATGTTCAAATTAGTGGGTTCAATCATAGGTATCACATTCAATGGGATGCTAATTTGGAACCTCTTTAGCCTATTTATTATTGAACACTGAGCAGGAAATACCAGGCACACAGCTCATGATTTGAGCAGTGTTAACATTATGCATTTTATCCAATGAGAAAGTCTGTAAAAAAAAAGTTCTAACTTGGAAGCTGAAGATAGCATGGAAGCAACATTAGCACATGTAATTAAACACTAACATAAGAATGTAAGAAATAGAAGCAGGAGAAGGCCAAATGGCCCCTTGAGCCTGCTGCACCAGTAAATAAGATCATGGCTGATCTTCAACCTCAACTCCACTTTCCTGCCCTATCCCCATATCCCTTGATTCCCTTAGTGTCCAAATATCTATCAATCTCAGTTTTGAATATACTCAATGAGTCATCATCCACAGCCCTCTGGGGTAGAGAATTCCAAAGATTCACAACCCTCTGATTGAAGAAATTTTTCCTCATCTTGGTCCTAAATGGCAGACTCCTTATCTTGAGACTATGACCTCTGGTTCAAAACTCTCCAGCCAGAGGAAACAGCCTCTCAGCATCTACCCTGTAAGCCCTCTCGGAATCTTATAGGTTTCAATGAGATCACCTCTCATTCTTGTAAACTCCAGAGAATATAAGCCTATTCTACTCAATCTTTCCTCATAGGACAACCCTCTCATTCCAGTAATCAATCTAGTGAACCTTCGTTGCATCACCTCTAAGGCAAGCATATCCTTCCTTAGGTAAGGAGATCAAAACTGTACACAATACTCCAGGTGTGGTCTTACCAAAGCCCTATATAATTGCAGCAAGACCCCCTTACTCTTATATTCCAACCCCCCTTCCATTTGCCTTCCTAATTGCTTGCTGTACCTGCTTGTTAACTTTCTGTGATTCGTGTAAAAGGACACCCAAATCCCTCTGACTACCAACATTTCTTAAGTCTCTTACCTTTTAAAAAATATTCTGCTTTTCTATTCCCACCAAAGTGGATAATTTCACATTTCCCCACATTATACTTGATCTACCACCTTCTCGCCCACTCACTTAGCCTGTCTATATCCCTTTGCAGCCTCTTTGCATCCTCCTCACAGTGTAACTTCCCACCTAGCTTTGTATCGTCAGCAAACTTTGATACGTTATGCTCGATCCCCTCATCTAAGTCATTGATATAGGTTGCAAACAGCTGAGACCCGTTTATTCCTCTCTGTTTTCCATTAACCAATCCTCAACCCATGCTAATATATTACCCCCAATCCCATGAGCCCTAATCTTGAGTAACAACCTCTTGTGTGGCACCTTATCGAATGCCTTTTGAAAATCCAAATATACGACATCCACTGGTTCCCCCTTATCTACCTTGCTAGTTACACCCTCAAAAAACTCTAATAGGTTTGACAAACACGGTTTCCTTTCATAAAACCGTGTTGACTCTGCCTAATCATATTATGATTTTCTAAGTGCCCTGTTACTATGCCCTTAATAATGGATGCCAGCATTTTCCCTATTACTGATGTCAGGCTAACTGGCCTACAGTTCCCTGTTTTCTCTCTCCCTCCTTTCATGAATAGCGGGGTTACATTTGCTGTCTTCCAATCCACATGGACTGCTTTGAATCTAGGGAGTTCTGGAAGATCAAAACCAATGCATCCACTATCTCTGCAGCCACCTTTTTTAAAACCCTAGGATGTAGGCCATCAGGTCCAGGGGATTTGTCGGCTTTTAGTCCCATTAATTTCTCCATTACTTTTTCTTGACTAATCTTAATTGCTTTAAGTTCCTCACTCTCATTGCTTTAAGGTCCCCCACTATATGTTTTTTGTGTCTTCTACTGTGAAGACGATATAAAATATTTGTTTTTATCGTCTCTGCCATTTCCTTATTCCCCATTATAATTTCTCCCATCTCTGCCTCTAAGGGACCCATGTTTACTTCCGCAAATCTCTTCCTTTTTACATTCTTTAGAAGCTCTTACAATCTATTTTTATATTTCTTGCTAGTTTACTCTCATTCAATTTTCTCCCTCTTTATCATTGGTTACAGACCAGGTAGGCCCCTGCTTTGATCTCCTGTCTGTGCTGAGTTAGTTGATCTCAGCCAAGGCAGCAGTGGAGATGCTAAAATTGGCCTCAGCACCCTTGGGTTAGGATGGTGAAAAATTTGCCAGAGTTATTACACCTGATTGTTATTGGGGACAACAGCTGCTGTAAGTGCGCATGGGTTGGATAAGGAAAGAATTACCTCCGGCTGTGACATCACTAAAGTTGAATAACCAGATGATGCTCACTGTCAAGAGTCACACATGAATAAAGGACATTTGTGAGAGGTGCTGAAAGGCAACTGTACACCAGCAAGAATCAATACCTTCAGGAGAGGAATGATGTGGAGGAGAGGAAATTGGCAGGAAAAAAAATACTAATGGTCTTGACCGCAGTTACCTGTTCCTAAAGCAGGGAAAGATACTGTAGTAATCTGGTTTTTTTCACATTCTTGCAATACTTTTTCTACGGAGGCTGTAATCATAACTGGATTTGTTTGACCGACCATATGTATGATGTAATCGCAGGTAAGATTTCCACTTCCGGTAACTACAACACCACCGTTAGGCTGAGAACCTAAAGAAATCATAGGCACAAAGTTAAATAAAAACTACATTTATTTTCTATACCTATGAAAGCATCACATTTAATATCAGCAATACATTTAAATAGCTTCTACAACTGCCGGCTAAGAAAATAATTATTATTCTTTTAGCTCCGCTTTAAGTATATAAAAATGTAGCTGATTATGAATGAATATATGTATCTGGGAAAGCAAGTCAGCAAGCATCTCCAAATACTAGATACAATTAACATGTATCACTAGGCTGTTACACTACAATCTAATCTAATCAGGATAGCCACGTATAGAAAGCACTTGTCAAACACCGTAAGTGGACATCGGCATGCCTTTGTGTATGTGTTAAACAGGTTATTGTCTATTGTTTGAATAAATATTTCTGTCTGGTAGTTTGGGGTTGGGGCTAATATATTAGCATAGATAGAGGTTTGGTTAACAGAAAGAAAACAGAGTAGAAATAAATGGGTCATTTTCAGGTTGGCAGGCTGTAACTAGTGGAGTGCCACAAGGATCAGTGCTGGTGCCTCAGTTATATACAATCTATATTAATGACTTAGATGAAGGGACTGAGTGTAATGTGTTCAGGTTTGCTGACGATACAAAGCTAGGTGGGAAAGTAAGCTGTGAGGAGGACACAAAGAGTCTGCAAAGGGGTATAGATAGATGAAGTGAGTGGACAAGGTGGTGGCAGATGGAGTATAATGTAGAGAAATGTGAGAAAAATAAGAAACATAAGAAATAAGAGCAGGAGTAGGCCATACGGCCCCTTGAGCCTGCTCCGCAATTCAATAAGATCATGGCTCCACTTTCAACTCCACTTTCCCACCTGATCCCCATATCTCTTGATTTCCTTAGAGTCCAAAAATCTATCGATTTCAGTCTTGAATATACTCAACGACTGAGCATCCACAGCCCTCTGGGGTAGAGAATTCCAAAGATTCATAACACTCTGAGTGAAGAATTTCCTCCTCATCTAAATCACCTACCCTTATCCTGAGACTATGTCCCCTAGTTCTAGACACTCCAGCCAAGGGAAACAGCTTCTCCGCTTCTACCCTGTCAAGCCCTCTAAGAATTT
This sequence comes from Heptranchias perlo, assembly GCF_035084215.1. NCBI lineage: Eukaryota > Metazoa > Chordata > Chondrichthyes > Hexanchiformes > Hexanchidae > Heptranchias > Heptranchias perlo. Next base: position 19,987,697 of record NC_090331.1, read on the forward strand.
TATATGCTTCAATGATATCACTTCTCATTCTTCGAAACTCCAGAGAATATAGGCCCATTCTACTCAATCTCTCCTCATAGGATAACCCTCTCATCCAATTTGGTAGGAAGAATAGAAAAAGACTATTTTTTAAATAGTGAGAAACTACTAAATGTTAGTGTTCAGAGGGATTTGGGTGTCCTTGTCCACGAAACACAGAAAGTTAACATGTAGTTATAGCAAGTAATTAGGAAGGCTAGTCTTTATTGTAAGGGACTTGGAGTACAAGAGTAAGGAAGTCTTGCTGCAATTGGACTTTCGTGAGACCACACCTAGAGTACTGTGTACAGTTTTGTTCTCCTTATCTAAGGAAAGATATACTTGCCTTAGGAGCAGTGCAATGAAGGTTCACTAGAATGATTCCTGGGATGGGAGGGTTGTCCTATGAGGAGAGATTGAGTAGAGTGGGCTTATACTTTCTGGAGTTGAAGAACATACGAAATAGGAGCAGGAATAGGTCATCCGGCCCCTCAAGCCTGTTCCGCCATTCAATCAGATCGTGGCTGATCTTCTACCTCAACGTCATTTTCCTGCACCATCCCCATATCCCTTGATGCCTTTAATATCTAGAAATCTATCGATCTCTGTTTTGAATGTACTCAATGACTGAGCCTCCACAGCCCTCTGAGGTAGAGAATTCCAAAGATTCACCACCCTCTGAGTGAAGAAATTTCTCTTCACTCAGTCCTAAATGGCCTATCTCTTATTCTGAGACTGTGACCCCTGGTTGTAGACTCCCCAGCCAGGGGAAATATCCTCCTTGCATCTTTCCTGTTGAGCCCTGTAAGAATTTTGCATGTTTCAATGAGATCACCTCCTATTCTTCTAAGCTCTAGAGAATACAGGTCTAGTCTATTCAATCTCTCCTCATACGACAATCCCGCAATCCCAGGAATCAGTCTGGTGAACCTTTGTTGGACTCCTCTATGGCAAGCATATCCTTTCTTAGGTAAGGAGACCAAAATTGTACATAATATTCGAGGTGCACTCTCACCAAGGCCCTATATAATTGCAGTAAGACATCTTTACTCCTGTACACAAATCCTTTTGTAATAAAGACCAACGTACCATTTGCCTTCCTAATTGCTGGTTACATCTGCATGTTAGCTTTCATGCACAAGGGCACCCAGGTCCACTTTGCATCCTCCTCACAACTCACATTCCCACCTAGTTTTGCGTCATCAGCAAACTTGGAAATATTACATTTGGTCCCCTCATCCAAATCATTGATATAAATTGTGAGTAGCTGGGGCCCATGCACCAATCCCTGCGGTACCCCACTAGTCACAGTCTGCCAACCTGAAAAAGACCCGTTTATTCCTACTCTCTGTTTTCTGTCTGTTAACCAATTCTCAATCAATGCCAGTATATTACCCCCAATTCCACGTGCTCTAACTTTGTTCACTAACCTCCCGTGTGGTACCTTATCGAAAGCCTTCTGAAAATCTAAATACACCACATCCACTGGTTCCCCCATATCTATTCTACTAGTTACATCCGCAAAGATCTGCAATAGATTTGTCCTACATGATTTTCCTTTCATAAATCCATGTTGACTCTGCCAAATCCTATTATTATTTTCCAGGCATCCTGTTATCACATCTTTTATAATAGATTCTAGCATTTTCCCTACTACTGATGTCAGGCTAACAGGTCTGTAGTTCTCTGTTTTCTCTCTCCCTCCTTTCTTAGTTAGTGGGGTTATATTTGCTACCCTCCAACCTGCCGGAACCATTCCAGAATCAATAGAATTTTGGAAGATGACAACCAATGCATCTACTATCTCTATAGCCACCTCTTTCAAAACCCTGGGATGTAGATAATCAGGTCCTTGGGATTTATTGACTTTCAGTCCCATTAATTTCTCTAGTACTATTTTTTTTATTAATACTAATTTCTTTCAGTTCCTCATTCTCGCCAGATCCTTGGTTCTCTAGTATTTCTGGGAGGTTATTTGTGCCTTCATCCGTGAAGACAGACACAAAGTCCCCGATATTACCAGGGAGGCGGGATGGCAGCAGGGGGGCGACTGGGCACGTGGGTAACCCGCCCAGTGAAATCGGTTCGTTCCCCACGCGATCGCGGGTAAATTGAAGGCACTTACCTGGCTTCCAGGTTTCGCGTCGTCAACCTGTGCAATGGGCAGACTGCGCACCCGCATCACAGGCTGTCAGCTGGAGGAGCCCTATTTAAAGGGGCAGTCCTCCAATGCTGCTCCTGCAGCAAACAACCAAAAGTACAGCATGGAGCAGTCCAAGGGAAAGGCTGCTCCCAGATTTAACAATGCCTCACTCCAGGTCCTACTGGATGGGGTGAGGAGGAGGAGGGAGATTTTCTACCCAGCAGACGGGAGGAAGTGGCCTGCCTCTGCCAGCAAGAAGGCCTGGCTCGAGGTGGCAGAGGAGGTCATCAGCAGCAGCAACACCTCCAGCACATGGATCCAGTGCAGGAAGCGCTTCAATGACCTAACTAGGTCAGCCAAAGTGAGTACACTTACTCATTCTCCTACACTCCGTCTTCCACATCATCGCCCCCACCCCACAACTCCTTCTGCGCTGCCAACACGACTCTATCACATCACTCCTCACAACCACGCAAAGCTCATCCTCAACTTACCTGCACTTACTCACCTCCCCAGTACTCATCCCACCACTACCACTCAACCCAATCCTCATACAATGTCATGGCTCTGTCTCATACTCACCCTCTGATGCATCTCTTTCACGGTCAGCCTCACCCAAACCAATGCATTCAGCGGCTGGCCACGTCACCATCCCTCACTCACGCCCCTCTACTTTCTCCCCTTATAGGAGAAGAGAGCCCAGAATGCACGGGAGAGGGTGAAGACCGGAGGGGGGCCACAACATCAGGTCATCCTCACGGACGCGGAGCAGGAGGCTCTGGAACTAATCCACACCCTGGAGTGCCTGTCCGTCGGGGACGCCGAGACTGCCACCCGACAAACAGCTTGTGACAGAACTTTGACATTCAGCACTCACAATAGCAAATGATGTTAACATGCCTTGCCATCTTCAGCACCTCAACATCTGTCATCATGCTTCTGTTCTATTGCCTTCTCATGCTATTGCCATATGTTCTCTTACAGGGCCTTCAGCGACCACCGTGACAGCGGAGGGCGATTCCTCAGAGGACCTGCCAGCCTCTGAGGGGCCACCGTCACATCTGAGTGAGCCATTCACCAGCGCAGATACACACACCTTGGTGGATCCCCGTTCTCAGTTAGTTGGGATCACACATGGTGAGTCACCACACACATGTGAGCATGAGCAGACACTGGTGGCAGGGGCAGCTGTGGAGAGTCTGCACAGTGGGAGCACTCTTCTCCAGGCTCTGCTCTGCTGGACACAGATGCTGACCCCTGGGGGCCATCCTTTAAAAGGAGAATGTTCGAGGGGCAGCAGCACATTTGCGAGGTGCTGGAACAGGTGCCACGTGCACTCTCCACAATCGTGCAGAGGATGGAGGAGTCCAACTCCTGCATGAGTGGAATGGTGGCACAGGTACAGGAGGGAATCTCTGAGATACTGTCGCAGGGACATGAGGGCATCTCTGAGATTGTGTCGCGGGTAATGTCTGCGATGGAGGGAAAGCTAGCCTCCATCGAGCTTCAAGCATGACTCACAAATGAGTCCATTCAGGCCCTGACAACGGCCCTTCGGACTCAGGGTGAGCAACTTTCTGCCGCCTTAGGCAGGCAGATACACGAGCACTGGCCTTACAAAGCTTCACACATGTCCTCCAAACTGTCGTCCAGCAGGGTGGTAGGAGTGATGTAGGCCTGGCCGAGGAAAGGGATGATGGTGAAAGGGGACATGGAAATGGGGATACCACTCAAAGCGCTCCCACGTCTCACCCATTGCCCCCCTCTCAACCAGTACCCGCAATGCTGCCTCCTCTCCAGGTGGTCGAGTCTGCCCCTGCACAGGTGCAGCTGGAGCAGTCTTTGGAGGGGCCCTCACGGACACCAAAACCCAGAGGGCGTAGGCCCAAAGCATCTAATCGGTCAGGGCATGAACAAGAGCAACCTGCCACTACCTCTGCTGCAGCCACAGGGGAAGCACCACGTAGGAGTAGTAGGAAGTGTAAGGCAAAGGTTTTGTGAGCACAAAGCGGATGCACAAGGGTGTTTGACGGTTTGTCATGTTTTTTATTTACATTTGATTTTTGTTAATGGCACATTAAATATTATTATTGTCACCACTACTGCCACGTCTTGCCCATTCTTGACTGGCTTGTGTAATAAGTCCCTTTCATGAGGTTCACCATGAACACCCACACTTGATGCCACCCAATGGGTCATTCTACAGTGGGTGTATGTGTAGTTGCACGACTATTTTGTGCAGGTGCCTGTGGCACAGCACTGTGTTGTGGAGCTCCACGTGGCAGAGGTGGACGGTGTGCCTGGCGAGGCTGGTGATGTTGCTCGTCCTCGGGTGAAGTGATGAATGCAGCTATGGCACCCCCATCCTGACGGTGTGAGTTTGAGGGGGTCCACAAAGTAGGTAAATATGTTTGCACAGCAGAGTTTAGGGCATAAATTAATAATTTTGAGTGGAAAGACATAGGTGTTGCAGCCAAAACTTTTTGTCTGAAGTGACAGAGTGCCCTGCTGCAATAAATGAGCTATTCCCCCCAACTGTCAAATAATCCTTTGCACCTCCCACTGGCTGCCGACTGAAAAACTTCTGCTCCAACAGGGAATGTTTCCCACAGCACGGATCCTTCAAAATTGCACCCCTGCCAAAATCTCCAGTCAATGAGGTCTGTCAAGTACCTCAAATATCTAAATAACTATCTAAAGCAGCATCCCGCCGGCTTTAACTGCCGGTGGGATTCCCGCATGCGGGAGCTGCATGCGCACCCGAACGCATCATTGGGGAACCCAGAAGTCAGCGGGTTGGAGCCGGGCTTCGAACCCGTTCCGGGATTCCACCATTTTAGGAACCCCTCTGCCCCCAACGCACCCGCTCGGCCATCCGAAAATTGGCCCCAAAGTATTTGTTTAATTTCTCTGCCATTTCCTTATTCCTCATTATAAACTCTCCCGTCTCTGTCTGTAAGGAACCCACATTTGCCTTCGCCTTTTACACACCTATAGAAGCTCTCACAGTCAGTTTTTATGTTTCTCATTAGTTTACACTTATATTCTGTTTTCCCTTTCTTTATCAATTTCTTGGTCCTTCTTTGCTGAATTCTAAAATGCTCCCAATCCTCAGGCTTACTGCTTTTTCTTGCAACTTTATATGCCTCTTTCTTTGACTTAATACTATCTTTAATTTCTCTTGTTAGCCACGGTTGGACCACTTTTCCTGTTGGGTTTTTGCACCTTAAAGGAATATATATTTGAGAAGAATGAGAGGTGATCTCATTGAAACATATAAGATTCTGAGAGGGTTTGACAGGGTAGATGCTGAGAGGCTGTTTCCCCTGGCTGGAGAGTCTACAACTAGGGGGTATAGTCTCAGGATAAGGGGTCGGCCATTTAGGACTGAAATGAGGAGAAATTTCTTCAATCAGAGGGTAGTGAATCTTTGAATTCTCTAGCCCAGAGGGCTGTGGATGCTCAGTCATTGAGTATATTCAATGTTGTGATCAATAGATTTTTGGACTCTAAGGGAATCAAGGGATATGGGGATCAGGCGGGAAAGTGGAGTTGAGATCGAAGATCAGCCATGATCTTAGTGAATGGCAGAGTAGGATTGAGGGGCCGTATGGCCTACTCCTGCTCCTATTTCTTGTGTTCTTATGTTCTTATGGCTTTTCACAGATAAGACTGTATTTAAAGTTTCAATGGATATTAGAAAGAAGCAAGAGTTGCATTTATATAGTGCCTTCAAAGCTCAGGATGTCCCAAAGCGTTTCACAGCAAATCAACTACTTTTGAAGCATAGGCGTTATTATGTTGACATTTATGGAATACCAATTAGTTACAATTCTGCTCTATATGGAAAAGGAACAAGTGATTTCATAGCTCAGAATGTCTGTGTAATTCCCAGAAAGACAGTAACTGGGCAGGATCAAGAAATTACTCCTTCCCACACATGTTTGTTTGAAAGATCTGCAAAAAATGCTTTTCAAAGGAGCACATCTGACCAGTTTGTCTAATTAACTCTTTCATTATGTGGCTCCAAACTGCTCCTCTATTTGGACTAACCTCAACAATTCACTGTTAAACTTGCCGCTGTAAATGACTCTATCTGCTAATATAGCTGATTGGTCGTTTAGTCTGCTATGAAAGTACCTGGCAGTACTGACATTAACCATTTTGAAATGACCTGGGCACATGGTGCAATTCCCACATGTAAATCAGAGACAAGAAATGTGTTTATTGTTCTCCCAGGGCATGCTATCCCAGATTAACTTGTGCATTAGGTGTTGCTTAATGGCTATGGGAGCTGATTATTTTTGTTGGACATGAGAAAGTCTGAATTGTGATAGGATATAAGAGTATATCATGATATTTTTTTGAACTTGTGACCAGGCATTTGGACCACAATGGGGACAATGGTCATTCCTGGTCAAATCCTGCCTTTCAGTGTTTCAAACAGCCATTCTAGATTCGGTTTAACTAAAATTAATTGCTAAATAGCAAAAAGCAAAATACTGCAAATGCTGGGAAATCTGAAATAACAACAGAAAATGCTGGAAACACTCAGCAGGTCAGGCAGCGTTCTGTGGAGAGAGAAACAGTGTTAACGTTTCAGGTCAAGGACCTGTCGTCAGAAGGTTCACGTCGATGATCTTTTGTCACAGCATTCTGACAGAAGATCATTGACCTAAAACGTTAACCCTTTATTTCTCTCTTCATAGATGCTGCCTTAATTGTTAGGTAGTTCACTTCAATAGTCACAAAGAACAAGTGTACAACAATGTTAAAATTTGAAATTTATGTACTGACAAAGACCATGACTAATTGTGCCTAGGTTGACCACTCTAACCATGCCAACAGGTCACCATGACCACTACTAGAGAAAAATAAATCTTGCTCAATCAACCTTCAATTCTGTTCACAAAGGTCAAAATTTTGATAATTTAGAGATTGATGATATAAATTGTATGTCTCACGAGTACTCAAAGCTCTAGTACTCTGGAGATGCTTTTTTAATATTATGCATGTCAATATATATCTGTAACTTACCCAATGTCTGGCATTCATCCCTGACAGTACTGCCAGCTGCTGCAAATATTGCCCCAGAGACGCCTGAAAAACAATGGCACAACAAAGTTTGTGGATATCTAATTCATTTTTAATCATGACAAATAACTTTGGGCGAGCTTTCTGCCCGTCCATAGTCAATGCCCAGAACATGCAGCGCTTTCATTTTTACGCTTATATAAAGTGCTGTTACTACAAAGAGATGAAAGAAACATATTGAAGGTATAATGGTTTGATCAGGAAACTCCCCTGAGTTTCGGGTCTCAATCTGAGCAGAGGCCAGGAACTTCCCAAAATGAGGGAGGGAAAATTAAGAGAGTCATCGCCAGGAGAGGCATGTACCTCCTATTATCCAGCTTATAATGGCATCACCTCTGCCACTGTTGATGAATACCCTGAGATCAGGGTGAAGAATGGCATGGAATAAAACAATGAAGGGAGTTTACCATCAATTTGAAAAGAAAAGAGTAAATGGAAGGAAGAAAGAGCCAGAAAGAAGCTTTCTGAAAACTCCACTCAAAACATTGGCTATAATTCTGAGTATGAATCGAAGTAGTTTTTTTTTAATTAAGTAAAATGCACTATCACTACAACCCTGCTCCATTTAATTTCCAAACCATGGCAATTCCACAAGTGCAGTGACAATAATCGACAAATTAATCCAGTTAATACATTCATACCAGGGAACATCCACCTTATCTCCAAAAAGCAGTCGCAACCATTATTGAAGAAAATAAGCCTTCACATAAGACAACAGCCAGGCATGCCCCAGAAAATTCCTTTGAAAGAAAATAATAAGTTTTTAGAAGCTACTATTTTGCACATATTTATCATATATAATTTCTTTGGGGACAAACTAAGGCTGGGAATTTCTTTGGAGCTGCTCCTGTCCCACCGCTGTAATGGGGTTTCTGCCACATATCTGGCGAAGTTATGGTGACAGAGTGGGAGCAGCACTGAGGAAATTCCTGGCCTAAATGAGCTGACTCAGAATGGAAGCTAACAGCTCATTTAAATGTTTTCTGCCTCATGCTTTTGCACAACAAACAATGGGAGAGAGTAATATCTGATTGGTTCCAGTTCACCCTCCAACCTGTTTGCTTCTGATAGATTCTGAGCCTACCTTCCAAATGGTCTGACTATTTGATACTGACAACCTCAAATCCAAGTAGAAAAAGCCTATTTTTCTTGTAAAACACTGACAAGCTGACATATGGCAGTGGGTAAGGAAAATACTATCTATTCATTTTCCAGTAACCAATCAAAAAGCACTTTGCTGTCTATGAGGTGATCTCTCATAAACTTTTTTCACTGGAGATATGCATCGTTCCACAACTCCCACAACCCACCTTGTAACAGTGTAAACTTTGGCTCACTGTGATCAACATCAAGTGGGGTAGACAATGGGTAATTGTATTTCAAGTGCCAAGGGCAGAAAAATACAACTCCCATAGATTCAAATGAAATCACACCGACAGCCAATTTTCAGATCCCAGAGTCTTAATGGAAGTTTTGAATTTCATACTCGTAGATTTTGATATTCCTTGATGTGGAGATGCCGGTGATGGACTGGGGTTGACAATTGTAAACAATTTTACAACACCAAGTTATAGTCCAGCAATTTTATTTTAAATTCACAAGCTTTTCCACATCGTTCACCTGAGGAAGGAGGTAGCCTCCGAAAGCTTGTGAATTTAAAATAAAATTGCTGGACTATAACTTGGTGTTGTAAAATTGTTTACAATTGATATTCCTTAACTGATCAATCAGATTACAGGATTGACTGTTTTATTCATAATGTTCAAAGATCTTACAAAATGAAATTCTATGATCTAAGGGGTTAATTACAAAGAAAAAGTTATCTTACCGGAATTCAGATCCAGTGATGTATTTGTGGAATTCACTATTGCTTTCACACTTTCCTGGGTTATGTCTCCATGCTTCACCTCAATAATGACATTACCGATTTTCAGCTGTGCAGGCAACAGTCCTCTCTTTTGAACTGGAGAATAACAAAGAGATTTGTTTTCACTGAACACCAAAAATACAGTCAGTTCACGTCAAGAACTGTGCAAAGGATACTATCGAATTTTTGTATAACTTTCAAAATGGAGCCATGCACCTAGAGAAGGGCAGACAATTTTTAAAAAGTGATAGATTATTCTGGATCCAGATTAACCACATATTTGGAGCTTACAGACTATCAGAATTTTGCTACAGCTTAGATGTGGAATTTGGGTTCAGAACTGTTGTGTACTTTAGTTACTTGCTAAAGTTAATACAATTAGCTTCATGAAAAATGTCTTTAAAGACTGGTTTGCAGTTTTACTGTACTATTGATTAGGGCATGGTCATTGGTGAGACAGGACAATCGGAAAGAAATATGTAAAAATATACATCGGAGGTTTTCTGTGAGGCTCATCACAAATACATATAATCATAGAATAATACATCACAGGAGACCATTCGGCCCATCACGCCTGTGCTGGCTCTTTGAAATTAGTCTCAGTCCCCTGCTCTTTCCCCATAGCCCTGTAAAATTTCCTTTTTAAGTAAATATCCACTTCCCTTTTGAAAGTTACTATTGATTCTGTTTTCACTACCCTTTCAGGCAATGCATTCCAGATCATAACAACTTGCTCAGTAAAAAAAATTCTCATCTCCCCCCTGGCTTTTTTGCCAATTAGGAACATAGGAACATAGGAACAGGAGTAGGCCATTCAGCCCCTCGTGCCTGCTCCGCCATTTGATAAGATTATGGCTAATCTGTGATCTAACTCCATATACCTGCCTTTGGCTCATATCCCTTAAAACTTTGGTTGCCAAAAAGCTTTCTATTTCAGATTTAAATTTAGCAATTGAGCTAGTACCAATTGCTGTTTGCGGAAGAGAGTTCCAAACTTCCACCACCCTTTGTGTGTAGAAATGTTTTCTAATCTCGCTCCTGAAAGGTCTGGCTCTAATTTTTAGACTGTGCCCCCTACTCCTAGAATCCCCAACCAGCGGAAATAGTTTCTCTCTATCTACCCTATCTGTTCCCCTTAATATCTTATAAACTTCGATCAGATCACCCCTTAACCTTCGAAACTCCAGAGAATATAACCCCAATTTGTGTAATCTCTCCTTGTAAATTAACCCTTGAAGCCCAGGTATCATTCTAGTAAACCTACGCTGCACTTCCTCCAAGGCCAATATGTCCTTCCGAAGGTGCGGTGCCCAGAACTGCTCACAGTACTCCAGGTGCGGTCTAACCAGAGTTTTGTATAGCTGCAGCATAACTTCTGCTCCCTTGTACTCTAGTCCTCTAGATATAAAGGCCAGCATTCCATTAGCCTTATTGATTATTTTCTGCACCTGTTCATGACACTTCAATGATCTATGTACCTGAACCCCTAGGTCCCTTTGGACATCCACAGTTTTTAACTTTTTACCATTTGGAAAGTACCCTGTTCTATCCTTTTTTGATCCAAAGTAGATGACCTCACATTTTCTACATTGAATTACATTTGCCACAGTTTTGCCCATTCACCTAATCTATCAATATCGCTTTGTAATTTTATGTTTTTATCTACACTGTTTACAATGCCACCAATCTTTGTGTCATCGGCAAACTTAGATATGAGACTTTCTATGCCTTCATCTAAGTTGTTAATAAATATTGTGAATAATTGAGGCCCCAAGACAGATCCCTGCGGGACTCCACTAGTCACATCCTGCCAATGTGAGTACCTACCCATTATCCCTACTCTCTGTCGCCTTTCGCTCAGCCAACTTCCTAACCAACTCCGTACTTTTCCCTCGATTCCATGAGCTTCTATCTTAACTAACAGTCTCTTATGTGGGACCTTATCAAATGCCTTCTGGAAGTCCATATAAATAACATCCATTGACATTCCCCTGTCCACTACTTTAGTCACCTCTTCAAAAAATTCAATCAGGTTTGTCAGGCATGACCTACCTTTCACAAATCCATGCTGGCTCTCTCTGATTAACTGAAAATTCTCGAGGTGTTCAGTCACCCTATCCTTAATTATAGACTCCAGCAATTTCCCCACAACAGATGTTAGGCTAACTGGTCTATAATTCCCTGGTTTCCCTCTCTCCCCTCTCTTAAAAAAGCGGAGTGACATGTGCAATTTTCCAATCTAGAGGGACAGTTCCTGAATCTAGAGAACTTTGAAAGATTATAGTTCGGGCATCTGCAATGTGCTCACCTTCTTCCTTTAAAACCCTGGGATGGAAACCATCTGGTCCTCGGCATTTGTCACTCTTTAGTGCTATTATTTTCTTCATTACTGTTGCTTTACTTATATTAATTTTATCGAGTCCCTGTCCCCGATTCAATATTAGTTTTCTTGGGATCTCCAGAATGCTATCCCCTTTTTCTACTGTAAATACTGACGCAAAGTAGTTGTTCAACATGTCTGCCATTTCCCCATTGTCAATGACAATATCCCCACTTTCAGTTTTTAAGGGGCCAACACTGCTCCTGACCACCCTCTTTTTCCTAATGTAACTATAAAAGTTCTTCGTATTGGTTTTGATATCCCTTGCAAGTTTCTTTTCGTACTCTCTTTTTGTAGCTCTTACTATCTGTTTTGTGACCCTTTATTGATCTTTGTATCTTTACCATTCGCCAGGATCTGTCCCATTTTTTGCCTTTTTGTATGCCCTTTCCTTATGTCTTATACTGTCCCTTACCTCTTTAGTTGTCCAGGGCTGTTTTTTTTGGCAAGTAGAGTTCTTGCCCCTCAGGGGTATAAACCGATTCTGTATCACATTAGGGTTTAAACTAATTTGGGAGGGGGTGTAGCATTAGAAAAGAGAAACAACGTGCACAAAGGATCGGGAGAGACAGATAGCACTAGAGTAAGAAACAGTACAGTATTAGGTGGGATCAGACTAAGAGAGAATACGAGACGGTCTAAGATCGGTTTAGAGTGCATGCGTGCAAACCCACAAAGCGTAGTAAATAAGGTTGGTGGGCTGCAGGCGAAAATAGCCAAATGGGAATATAATGTGGCGGTGATAACGGAGCTGTGCTCAAAAAAGGGCAGTATTGGGTATTAAATATTCCTATATTCAAGGTGTTCAAGAAAGATAGGGAAGGAAAAATCGTGGGGGGTGGCAGTATTGATTAAGGAGAATATTGCAGTGCTGGAGAGAGACGATGTCCTTGAGGGATTAAAGACAAATGTGTTTGATTAGAGTTAATAAACAATAGAGACGCCATTACATTACTGGGTGTATTCTGTAGGCCACCAACTAGTGGAAAGGATATAGAGGAACAAATTTTCAGAAAAATTACAGAGAGGTGCAAGAACTATAGAGTAGTGATAATGGGGGACTTCAAATATCCTAATATAGACTGGGATAGTAATAGGGTAAATGGCAAAAGGGGGAAGAATTTCTTAAGTGTGTTCTGGAAAACTTTCTTGATCAGTATGTTTCTGGCCCAACAAGGAAGGAGGCATTACTGGATCTTGTTCTGGGGAATGAGGTGGGTCGAGTGGAGCAAGTATCAGTGGGGGAATATTTAGGGAACAGTGATCATAGTATCATAAGTTTTAGATTAGTTATGGAAAAGGACAAGGAGCAATCTAGAGGAAAAATAATTCATTGGAGGAGGGCCAATTTCATTGGGTTGAGAATGGATTTGGTCCGGGTAAATTGGAATCAAAGATTGGCAGGCAAAACTGTAATCGAACAATGGGAGGCCTTTAAAGAGGAGATGGTTTGGGTACAGTCTAGGTGCAGTCCTACGAGGGAGAAAGGTAGGGCAACCAAAACCAGAGCTCCCTGGATGATGAAAGAGATAGAGAGTAAGATGAAGCAGAAAAAGAGGGCATACAAATGAGAACCTAGCTGAATATAGAAAGTACAGAGGAGAAGTGAGAAAGGAAATAAGAGGGGCAAAGGGACAGTATGAGAATAGACCAGCGGCTAACTTAAAAGGGAATCCAAAAGTCTTCTATAGGCATATAAATAGTAAACAGTTCGTAAGAGGAGGGGTGGAGCCGATTATAGATCAAAAAGGAAATCTACACTTGGAGGCAGAGGGCATGGCTAAGGTACTAAATGAGTACTTTGCATCTGTCTTTACCAAGGAAGAAGATGCTGCTAAAGTCACAGTAAAGGAGGAAGTAGATGAAATACTGGATGGGCTAAAAATTGATAAAGAGGAGGTGCTAGAAAGGTTGGCTGTACTTAAAGTAGATAAGTCACCCTGTCCGGATGGGATGCATCCTCGGCTGCTGAGGGAAGTAAGGGTGGAAATTGCAGAGGTACTGGCCATAATCTTCCAATCCTCATTAGGTATGGGGGTGGTGCCAGAGGACTGGAGAATTGCAAATGTTACACCCTTGTTCAAAAAAGAGTGTGAAGATAAACCCAGCAACTACAGGCCGGCCAGTTTAACCTCGGTGGTGGGGAAGCTTTTAGAAATGATAATCTAGGACAAAATTAATAGTCACATGGACAAGTGTGGATTAATAAAGGAAAGCCAGCATGGATTTGTTAAAGGCAAATCGTGTTCAACTAACTTCATAGAGTTTTTTGATGAGGTAATATAGAGAGTTGATGAGGGCTATGCGGTTGATGTTGTGTATATGGACTTTCAAGAGGTGTTTGATAAAGTGCCAGATAATTGGCTTGTCAGAAAAACTGAAGCCCATAGAATAAAAGGGGCAGTGGCAGCGTGGATCCGAAAGTGGCTGAGTGACAGGAAACAGAGAGTAGTGGTGAACGGTGGTTTTTCAGACTGGAAGAAGGTATACAGTGCTGTTCCCATGGGGCGGTACTAGGACCATTGCAGAGAAGTGCAAAGTGATACATTTTGGCAGGGAAGAACGAGGAGGGGCAATATAAACTAAATGGTACAATTCTAAAGGGGGTGCAGTGGGTATTTGTGCACAAATCTTTAAAGGTGGCAGGGCAGGTTGAGAATGCGGTTTAAAAAAGTATACAGGATCCCGGGCTTTATAAATAAAGGCTTCGAGTACAAAAGCAAGGAAGTTATGTTGAACCTTTTTACAACACTGGTTCGGCCACAGCTGGAGTAATGTGTCCAATTCTGGGCACCGCTCTTTAGGAAGGATGTGAAGGCCTTAGAGAGGGTGCAGAAAAGATTTACTAGAATGGTTCCAGGGATGAGGGACTTCAGTTACGTTGTTAGACTGGAGAAGCTGGAGTTGTTCTCCTTAGAGCAGAGAAGGTTGAGAGGAGATTTGATAGAAGTGTTCAAAATCATGAAGGGCTTAGATAAAGTAAATAAAGAGAAACTGCTCCCATTGGCAGAAGGGTTGAGAACTAGAGGACACAGATTTAAGGTGACTGGCAAAAGAACCAAAGGCGACATGAGGAAAAACTTTTTTACACAGCTAGTAGTTATGATCTGGAATGTGCTTCCTGAAAGGGCGATGGAAGCAGATTCAATCATGGCTTTCAAAAAGGAATTGGATAAATACTTGAAGGGAAAAAATTTGCAGGGCTATGGGAAAAGAGCAGGGGAATGGGACTAAATGAATTGCTCTTACAAAGAGAGGCATGGGCTTGATGGGTCAAATGGCCTCCTTCTGTGCTGTAACTATTCTACGCTTCTATCTGTGTTCTTTGGTTGCCGACCCACCTGCTTCTGGAAACATATTTAAATGAACACCATTTATGAAAAAGTAAAATATAAAGTTTAAATTTAACCTCTTTATAGAATTAGCTCAGGGGTTAGTTTACAGGTATGTTGAAAGAATAGGATTAGTTTGCACAGAAGAATGGAGTTGACCATTACCTGGTGGTGTAAAAATATGCTGCAGGAAGGAGAGCTGTGGATTCGCAATCATCTGTGCTGTGCCCTAAAATGTTAACATTTTAAAAAAAGAAAGATTATTTAATATAATTCCTGGAGTACAGAGAGGGTTGCTGAAGGTAGTGCAGTAGATGTTATATATATGGACTTTCAAAAGGCATTTGATAAAGTACTACATAACAGACATATTCGGAAAATAGAAGCTCATGGTATTAAATGGACGGAGGTACCTTGGGTACGTAATTGGCTAAGGGATAGGAGGCAGAGAGTAGTGGTGAACGGATGTTTTTCTGACTGGAGAGAAGTATGCAGTGGGAAGATCCAGGGGTTGGTATTAGGACCATTGCTTTTCTTGTTATATATAAATGATCTGGACTTCGGTGTAGGGAGTACAGTTTTGAAGTTTGCGGATGATACGAAACTTGGCAACATAGTAAATAGTGAGGATGATAGTGGTAGACTTCAGAAGTACATAGACAGACTGGTGAAATGGGCAGACACGTGGCAGATGCAATTTAATGCGGATAAGTGTGTACTTTGGGAGGAACAACATGGAGAGGCAGTATAATCTAAATGGTACTATTTTCCGGGGGGCTGTGAGAGCGGAGGGACTTGGGGTGCACATTCACAAATCTTTGAAGGTGGCAGGGCAAGTTGATAAGGTGGTTAAGAAAGCATATGGGATACTTGGCTTTGTACATAGGGGCAATGAATACAAAACCAAGGAAGTCATACTAAACCTTTACAAATCACTGGTTAGGCCTCAGCTAGAGTATTGTGTACAATTCTGGGCACCACACTTTAGGAAGGACGTTAAGGCCTGGGAGAGGGTACAGAGGAGGTTTACCAGGATGATATCAGGGATGTGGGACTTCAGTTATGTGGAGAGATTAGAGCAGCTGGGATTGTTCTTAGAGCAGAGAAGGTTAAGGGGAGACGAAGTAGAGGTATTCAAAATTATGAGGGGTTTTGACGGAGCAATTAGGGGGAAACTGTTTCCTCTGGCAAGTGGGTCAATAACCAGAGGTCATAGATTTAAAATAATTGGCAAAAGAACTAGCGGGGAGATTTTTTCACAGAAGGTTGTTAAGATCTGGAATGCACTACCTGAAAGGGTGATGGAATAGGAACTTTCAAAAGGCAATTGGACATGTACTTGAAGAGAACTAATCTGTAGGGTTATGGGGAAAAAGCTGGGATGTGGGACTAAATTGAACAGCTCTTTCAAAGTGCCGGCACAGGCATGACAGGCCGAATGGCCTTCTTCTGTGCTGTAAGATTCTATGATTCTAATAAATAAAACAGAAATCTTTAAAACATGTTACTCTGTGATATTAAATAAATTCAGCATCAATACATTGTAATAGCTAAAATAATTATCTTTGAGATGTCAAAAATTCCTAAATGTAACAGTTTCAGAGAGACTGAAAATTGTTTGGGATGAACAAACAATTTCTCGAGTTGAAAAAGTGGTTGCAACAGGTTTGTACTCCCAGTGCTTTACTGTGCAAAATTTTGTTGATTTCATCAAAATCTTTGAATTGTTTCGATTCAGTATTAAATCAAAAGCATTGCAAAATAAAATAGAGTTTATATATTGTAATGTACAAATATTGTCTTATTCTCTACTTCGAGTCTCTCTGTTTACCTAGTCATTACAACACACGGTACCTTAAATAAAATTTATACTCCTGGTGAGTCGATACATAACAAATTAACAAACTTTTCAAGTTACTGGTAACATTCCAGAAATGTCTATCACTTCATGATGGTGATGATTCAGAAAATATGGTGTGTTGAAAGTGCCAGATTTGCCTTATATTTAATTCAGGTTTCAGACTGTGGTATATATTTCCTGACACTAACTGAAATGAAGAACATATAAGTGTACACTTACATAACATCTGTAGCACTCATGGGAAGCAGCTGTGCTCTGCGCTGATGTAACAGTTATGGTGTAAATGTAACCTAAATCCAAAACCTAGAGTCAAGGCCTAAACTGATACTGCAGCAAAGTGGGGACTCCCTGCAGATGGAAGTGTTACTCTACATTGTTCCAGAGTATCTGGCTTAAATTTAGTCATTCTGGAATAAACAATTTGCTGAAATTCCTCAAAATAACAGCTTTGCATAACTGAAATGTTAAAGTTATTAGTTCCTACGTTTTAATGTGTTATATTAAAAGCGGGCGGCTGCTGAAAATGAAATCCCTCCAGGGTGCAAAGATTACCATTGCGTCCAAACCGGAGTTCTGCTTCTTTGTATCAAACACATCAGCAAAAGCATCATAAACATTTGATTCAAACGCAACAATGGAAATGGCTTTCATGTTGGACGATGCAATGTTCAAGAAATAATTCTCCAATCCATTGAAGATTGCGTTGATGGCAGTTTGGGAACTGATTCCACCTTTACCTGAATAAAATCCAAAAACTCGTTAGCAAACCTCAGAAGAAAACAAATCGAAGTAAACAACGAATCACAGAATAAATTGGCCAAACCGCTCAAATGGGGGAAGAGGTTACCTGTTCCTATGGCTGGGAATGCAGCAGTAGAGATATTCCGCATTTCGCATTCCTCAAGGACCTTTCTTACTGATGCTGTGATGCCAGCTGCTGTTCTCGGCCCAACCATGTGGATTATATATTTACACTGAAGCTGACCACCTCCAGTAACTGCGACACCAGCATCTGGCTGGGGACCTAGGAAAGAAATGGGTGGAAGAAATTCACCTTCATTAAGCTCCATCTGCAGCATTACCAAGAATATTTGTTTACTGCCCAAAGTAGCAAATAAACAACTTTGAATCTTCTCCCATATTAGAAGCTGCAGTAGATATTCTCCCAGCTGAGAGATATACCATGCAAGGGGAGGTTGGGAATACTTGTTGGGCATTGGATAGTAAGCTTTGGCAAAGGTTTGCCTGAAACAGAATTTTTTTAGCTCTGACAGGAGAGCTACCACAGGCTAATCATTTTTAAGTAAGCATGTACTGCATTTTTAGGACAGGCAGCATATGATAGAGCCCTGTCCTGCAGGACATCATTAATCACACCGCACAACTGAGAATTGGAAGGAAGTGACTTGTGGTGTCCCACAAGGATCTGTGCTGGGGCCTCAACTATTCACCATATTTATTAATGACTTAGATGACACAATAGAAAGCCATATATCCAAATGTGTCAATGACACAAAGATTGGTGTTGTCAACCCCAGTCCATCACCGGCATCTCCACAAAGATTGGTGGCATAGTAAGTAGTGTAGACAGGAACATAAAATTACAAAGAAACATTGATAGATTAAGTGAGTGAGCAAAACTGTGGCAGATGGATTTCAACGCAGGTAAGTGTGAGGTCATTCATTTTGGACCAAAAAAGGATAGATCCAAATGGTGAAAAGCTAGGAACTGTGGAGGTCAAAAGGATTTAGGGGTCCATGTACACTGATCTCTAAAATGTAGTGGTCAGGTACAAAAAGTAATCAAAAAGGCTAATGGAATGTCAGTCTTTATAATTAGACGGCTAGAATATAAAGGGGAGGAAGTTTTGCTACAGCTATACAAAGAGCACATCTGGAGTACTGTGTACAGTTCTGGACACTGCACCTTAGAAAGGGTCTTTTGGCCTTGGAAGGAGTTCAGCGCAGATTCACCAGAATGATACCAGGGCTCCAAGGATGACCCTTGGATATGAAGAGAGATTACATAAACTAGGCTTGTGTTCCCTGGAATATAGAGGCTAAGGGATGATTTGATTGAGGTTTATAGGATTTTGAAAGGAATTGATAGGGTAGATAGAGATAAAATTTTTCCACTGGTGGGGGATTCTAGGACAAGGGGACATAACCTTAAAATCAGAGTCAGGCCATTCAGGAAAGAAGTTAGGAAAGACTTCTTCATGCAAAGGGTGGTAGATGTGTGGAACTTTCTCCCACAAAAAGCAATAGAAGCTAGCTCAATTAATAATTTTAAATCTGAGATTGATAGGTTTTTGCTAGCCAAGCGTGTTAAGCATTATGGAGCCAAAATGGGTGGATGGAGTTAGGAAACAGATCAGCCATGATGTCACTGAATGGCGGAACAGGCTCGAGGGGCTGAATGGCCTACTCCTGTTCCTATGTTCCCTGTGATGGCCAAGACTTTAGTCTAGAAACCCCAGTGGAAGTTCTGCCCACAACTGTCATCCCACCATAACCCTGTCCCAAAGCTGGGAGATGGGGTCATTTAAATAATAGGAGTGGGCACCTATGTCTGTAGCGGTGCAACAGGGGCATTTGCCCCATGGGGCCAGTGTAATCTTGGAGCAACCCCCTGCCACTGTGGAGGGGGGAGGCAGAGGTCAACTGGCAAATACACAAAGGTGCCAAATTTTCAAATAACTACTCTCCTGTGATGTGAGGCCCTTGTTCCAGCGGGATTGACTGTTGTTGATTTTATTAACTGTGGACTCATGTTGAGCCAAGAACCAAACCTGCCCCATCTCAGCAGACATAGGTACCACTGGGCCAACTTGAGGGGATTCCTGGAATAGCCCAGGATGCTACCCCCCTCCTCACCTAGACATAACCCCAAACTGTTGCCAGGACATTAGGGCAGCAAGCAGAAGTAGCCACCCAGCCCTCCTCCCAGCTGTTCAGGGTCATTCTGTTAAATAAGCTTCAGAGTAAATCACCTTCTTTTGAACAGTAAACAACATGAAGGTTTGGCATTTTTACTGTAATATAGATGCAACAGATATTGTAATAGCATCACCACTTTTCCCATTTCCATCAAAAGTTTCTTATAAACTTATCTCTTCAACCATGTCTTCAATCTCCTCCCTTAATCTCTCTAGTCCCTGCTCAGTGTCCTCTTTCTCCTGATTGTTAAGTGCCTTGAGACATTCTCCATGTGAGGGGTGCTATACAAATGTTAGCAGTTGTTGTATTTTCAGACTCGATATCCTCGAAAACCACAACCCTGATTGAGAAGTACCAGTACCTAGGGCCTTGCATTCATCCTGCACAGAACTACCTGCAGCTTTTAGTATCGCACCAGACACACCTACAGGTAAAAACAAAAAAAAACAGATGTTGAGAAAAAACAAGATCTTTGTTACATGGCGCATTAACTTCATAAGTCACACTTTGATCCTTTTTGCCTAATTTCTACCTTTGTCCTCTGGCTGATGCTGGGATACCATCCAGGGGTTTGTACCTGAAACCTTGTGTCTCTGTGTAGCTCAGTGCCTCAAGAGCTGTGCATTTATTTAACCTTTTGAACACTCACAATACTCAACAGTGGCTTATATGTGCAACTTTTAGCATTTGTGATTTTTTAAAAATCAAAATGATGCCTTAAAATACGGGAGACCCATCTGCACAAGTATGATTTATAATCCATATTTTACACTATAGCAAGTTTTAACAACTCCTGCCACAATATTTTTTGTTGAATCAATACTGTAATTAAATGAACAATTCATAAGGATGGTACAGCATTTTGAACATGGACTTAGATTGGCTTCAAATTGCACTTGTGATTGTCAGTAGATTCTGCCAAGTACTTAGGACAACAACAATTAACAATGATGACATATAATCAAAGATACAGGGCTAAAAATTCCGAGGGGGTGGAAGGATGAAATTTTAGTGATAGTGTAAAATAGTTGATGTCAAATTAGCCACCCATTATACACCACGCTCGATTTACGTCTCCATTGGGACTTGTGATGGGGGGGTGGTGGAGGGGTTGGGGGTTGGGGTGAGGTGGGTAAGCCTGGGGCAGGGAAGATCCAAACTTTCCTTGTGGAACCCAGAGGAGCACTCCTCCTCCTTATAGCCCCACAAGGAAAGTCAAAAAAAGTAGTACAACATACCTTTTTGGGGTTCTTCTGGTCCCGAATCATCATCCTGTTAGGTTGGCCTATCGGGAAAGTCACAATAGCTTCCCCGCGCAGACCTCTGGTTAAAATAGCAGTCGGACACTGATAATATCATCGGAGCCCGATCTGCATATTTAAAGGACCCACCGGTTTCTCGCAAGTGTCCTTCCCGCCTGTTCAGAAGAACAGGTTAAAATCAGAACCTTTGGGAAATAAGCAAGACCTAGGCGGGTAAGCCCCACGGGTGATTTTAACTGCCCGCCCGGTTTCCGCCAAGGTTAAAATTGCCCGGTATAGTGGAAAGTTTACCGTTTAGTTTGCTATTGATATTTTATGAATACTTAGATTGATTATTTTTTAAACTTACCAGTAGTTAAGTCCAAAGTGGTGTTGGTAGAACTTACAATGGCATCTGTACTTTCTTGGGTGATATCACTTTTTTTCAGTTCTACTGTTACCCCACCTATTTGTACTGGTGGGACTGATGATTGTTTAGGCACTGCAGAGAGATTAAAACATAGTTTCCCTGAAACAAAGTAAAATATGTTACATAGTTAAACATTAAGCATTTTTGAGATAGAATCTTAAATGGCAGTGAATTACATTTTCTTCATGATGTTCAAAATTTTAACATTTTTTAAATGTTTCAACGTTGCAGCCCTCACGTAGAAACATCTGTGTGAGGACTTCATCTGTAACAAATGCCATTGACTTGGATTCCACTGCCACCTTATATACTGTTAACAGCTTTGGTTCTTCCAAGCAGTTGTTATAATTTTTTTGCCTCTCGCCTTCCTTCCTGAATGGGATTGGACACCATCCCGTTCAGACTACAATGGAACCTTGATGGGTTGGATTTTCCTGTGAAAATAACGGCAAGGCTAACAGGGCTCACCGTTATTTCTGTGCATCTGGTACAGCAACTCACGGCGACTGCACATGCGCAGTCAAATGTGGAAATCCGGAAGTTCCTGTACCAAATGCCCTGCCCCTCTGTAAATTTCGCGAGAATGAATGGAATGGTGTGAAGTTCCTGCACTGACCTAATAGATATGAAGTAATCTCGCCAAAAAGAGGTATGGCAAGTTATTAAAGTCTAAGCACACTATTAATGGGGTGGTAAGTCTTAATTACTGCCAAACAACCTCTCTGGCACTGAAAATTAACTTTTAAAAATGTGGAGTTTCATTCCTTCAGATTTTAATTGTTGCTGGACATTTAAAAAAAATAAGAATTTTTATTTTTTTACTTTTTCTTTCTGTCTCTTAATTCAATCTTTCTTGCCCTCTCTTTATTTCACTTTCTGTACCTGATTTGACGTTGAATTCATTATTCTAAGTTACACTTCCTGGTTCTGACTCTGCGCTACTTATTAACAATGCTTCAGTTTGATTGATTAAGGGGATACACAGTTGCTTGCCCAGTTCACCCAGCTCCCAAATGCCCTGTAGAGGGCGCCATTTTGGATTCAGCTCCGGATGAGAGGAACTTGCCGTGAGAAAAAAACAAGAAAAGTTTATGGGTAAGTGCAAGTCTAATGAGTGGTGGTTGCTGTTCGTTCGCCTCTCAGAGGAAAATCCGGGACATTAAGATTACTGATTGTTTAGCAAATAAGGTTTCCCATGAAAGAGTTCCATTTGCAGATGCTGCACCAGGGTTTTAATCCATGAACTTGCTCAGAGAGAAAAAAATTCCACATCTCAACTGAGTTAAATCCCTTCCCGCAATAGTGAGTCACTATGGTTCTGTTACGTTCACCTTAAAGAGGCCACTTACAAAGCACATGGACATATGTCACTTGCATATTCCCATGGCTATGCAGTACTTCTTGGCCATGGAAGGGTTGTATAAAAAAGAACAAAAGAATATATGTTAGAAAATGGAGGAACTTCTTGTAACAGGAATTTGATTACATATCATTGATTAAAGAAACTGCAATGTGAAACTAGGGGGTGAACTTTCAGGCTTCCAGTCCAGCAGAAACAAGGTGTGAATGCCCCGAAAATAGTGGCAAGGACCTACCGCCACATTCCTGCTGTCACTGTGGCTGCGGCAATGATCCCTGGGGTCTCCCGCTGGGTGGCTGAAGTGGCCCCTCTGAGTCAGGCGGTAGGCTCCTTTAAAATGGCGTATGTAGGATCCCAATTGCCATTTTGGACTGAACAGGGTGGAGCTTGTGCTGTGCACATTCCAGCCAGTATCAGCTGGCAGCTTGGCCAAAGAGGATTCCAAAGGTAAGTTCCTATTTCTTTTTGTGGGGCTGGGAGGAGCTGGAGTGCTCCTCCTGGTCCACAACTCCAGCATGGGCTGCTGCCATTGTAGCTCCCTCCTCCACACTTTGGGGGCCCCCCCCGCCCATGATCCTGCTTCCTTCCAGCTCACGGGCCGGTCGGGCCTCCTGATGTTATGTCAGCCCGGAACCTATGGGATGCCCTGGGGCTCTCGATCTCTGAAAACAGCCCACCACCTCGATGTTAATGAGGCCCGGCCCTCAAAATGGACCAGGCCTCCACCAGGACGATGGCCAGTTGGCCATGAAATACACCCCTTGGTCTCCATCTGCCAAGTTCCATGTTGAACAATCTTGAAACAAAGCTCATACCGTTAGACACCAAATGGACCTTTGCACATATTGTATAAATGGATCTTTGTACCAAAATTACATTGGCGGCATGAGTCAGATAACAGTAATATACAAAATAAGGGGCCGGGCTGCAGACAATGGCAGAGCAGGCACAACTTGAACCGAAAATCTAGGCCAGTGAGTAGCTCGAAAGTAAGTGAGCAACTTTTGGTTGACAGGCTGAGTGGAAGGAAGCACTAGCATGAACGATAATTTAGAAAATAGATCCAGCTGGGCCACTCAAATTCTATAATCACACAGTGTAAAGCATTGCTGTAAGGCCATGTGTATATATTAAATATGTATGTCTACATATATAGTATATCTTACCTTGAGTCAAAGGTACTGGTGGCATGAGGACTTGTTTGTGTTGTTCAATAACCTGAGCAGCAAAAGAAAAATGGTTAAAGAACAGACAGATGTGAATATTTTACCAACAATGTTTTTTCCTGCAATTTGTTTCACAAGTTCTGAATATCTATCAATTATAGAAAATATATTAAGTCCCATCCTCTGTCTGGAAAGCATATTATTCTATAGAGATTTGATTGATTCATGGGTTCCGCATAGTAGACTCATGACGAAGGTCAGAGCATGTGGAGTCAGGGGACAAGTAGCAGAATGGATAGCAAGCTGGCTACAAAACAGGAAACAGAGAGGTTTTTTTTATACGTTCATGGGATGTGGGCGTCGCTGGCGAGGCCAGCATTTATTGCCCATCCCTAATTGCCCTTGAGAAGGTGGTGGTGAGCCGCCTTCTTGAACCGCTGCAGTCCATATGGTGAAGGTTCTCCCACAGTGCTGTTAGGAAGGGAGTTCCAGGATTTAGACCCACGACGATGAAGGAATGGCGATATATTTCCAAGTCGGGATGGTGTGTGACTTGGAGGGGAACGTGCAGATGGTGTTGTTCCCATGTGCCTGCTGCTGTTGTCCTTCTAGGTGGTAGAGGTCGTGGGTTTGGGAGATGCTGTCGAAGAAGCCTTGGCGAGTTGCTGCAGTGCATCCTGTGGATGGTACACACTGCAGCCTCTGTGCGCCGGTGGTGAAGGGAGTGAATGTTTAGGGTGGTGGATGGGGAGCCAATCAAGCGGGCTGCTTTGTCCTGGATGGTGTCGAGCTCCTTGAGTGTTGTTGGAGCTGCACTCATCCAGGCAAGTGGAGAATATTCCATCACACTCCTGACATGTGCCTTGTAAATGGTGGAAAGGCTTTGTGGAGTCAGGAGGTGAGTCACTCGCCGCAGAATACCCAGCCTCTGACCTGCTCTTGTAGCCACAGTATTCATATGGCTGGTCCAGTTAAGTTTCTGATCAATGGTGACCCCCAGGATGTTGATTGTGGGGGATTCGGCAATGGTAATGCCGTTGAATGTCAAGGGGAGGTGGTTAGACTCTCTCTTGTTGGAGATGGTCGTTGCCTGGCACTTGTCTGGCGTGAATGTTACTTGCCACTTATCAGCCCAAGCCTGGATGTTGTCCAGGTCTTGCTGTACGCGGGCATGGAATGCTTCATTATCTGAGGGGTTGCAAATGGAATTGAACACAGTGCAATCATCAGCGAACATCGCCATGTCTGACCTTATGATGGAGGGAAGGTCATTAATGAAGCAGCTGAAGATGGTTGGGCCTAGGACACTGCCCTGAGGAACTCCTGCGGCAATGTCCTGTGGCTGAGTTGATTGGCCTCCAACAACCACTACCATCTTCCTTTGTGTAGGTATGACTCCAGCCACTGGAGAGTTTTCCCCCTGATTCCCATTGACTTCAATTTTACTCGGGTTCCTTGGTGCCACACTCGGTCAAATGCTGCCTTGATGTCAAGGGCAGTCACTCTCACTTCACCTCTGGAATTCAGCTCTTTTGTCCACGTTTGGACCAAGGCTGTAATGAGGTCTGGAGCCGAGTGGTCCTGGCGGAACCCAAACTGAGCATCGGTAAGCAGGTTACTGGTAAGTGCCGCTTGATAGCACTGTCGACGACACCTTCCATCACTTTGCTAATGATTGAGAGTAGACTGATGGGGCGGTAATTGGCCGAATTGGATTTGTCCTGATTTTTGTGGACAGGACATACCTGGGTAATTTTCCACATTGTTGAGTAGATGCCAGTGTTGTAGCTGTACTGGAACAGCTTGGCTAGAGGCGCAGCTAGTTCTGGAGCACAAGTCTTCAGCACTGCAGTCGGGATGTTTCGGGGCCCATAGCCTTTGCTGTATCCAGTGCATTCAGCTGTTCCTTGATATCACATGGAGTGAATCGAATTGAGTAGGGGTTAAAGGTAGTTACTTAGACTGGCAAAAGGTGGGAAGTGGTGTTCCACAAGGATCGGTGCAGGGACCACTGTTGTTCACCATTTATATAGACGATTTGGACTCGGGAATCGGAAGTACAATTTCAAAATTTGCGGAAAACTCCAAATTAGGGGGTATAGTTAATACTGAGGAGCAGTGCGACAAAATACAGGAAGACGTTACTAAACTGTACCATTTGCAGGATGCACTGCAGCAACTCGCCAAGGCTTTTTCGACAGCACCTCCCAAACCTGCAACCTCTACCACCTAGGAGGACAAGGGCAGCAGGCACATGGGAACAACACCAACTGCACCTCCAAGTCACACACCATCCCGACTTGGAAATATACTGCCGTTCTTTCATCGTCGCTGGGTCAAAATCCTGGAACTCCCTACCTAACAGCCCTGTGGGAGAACCTTCACCACACGGACTGCAGTGGTTCAAAAAGGCGGCTCACCACCACCTTCTCAAGGGCAATTAGGGTTGGGCAATAAATGCTGGCCTTGCCAGCGACACCCACATCCCATGAATGAATAAAAAAAACTTGCAGAATGGACATGTAATTGGCAAATCAATTTCAATGTAGATAAATGTGAGGTAGTACATTTTGGTAGGTAGAATATGGAGGCCACATACTCCTTGGATAATAAGAGTCTAAATGGCGTAGAGGAGCAGAGGGATCTGGGTGTACAGATACACAAAACAGTAAAAGTAGCAACGAAGGTTAATAAGGCCATAAAAAAAAGTAAACGCAGTACTGGGGTTCATTTCTACAGGGATAGAATTGAAAAGCAGGGAAGTTATGTTAAACTTGTATAGAACTTTGGTTACACCACACTCGAAGTACTGTGCACAGTTCTGGTCTCCATTGGTCTCCATATTTTAAAAAGGATATAGAGGCAAAGGTGCAGAAGAGATTTACTTGGATGATACCAGAACTGAGAGGTTATACCTATCAAGGAAGATTGAACAGGCTGGGGCACTTTTCACTGGAATAGAGCAGGCTGAGGGGTGAGCTGATCGAGGTATTTAAGATTGAGCAAGGGTTTGAAAGGGTAGACATAGATAAAATGCTGGTTAGAATGTGGAACTCGCTACCACAATGAGTAGTTGAGGCGATTAACATAGATGCATGTAAAGGGAAGCTAGATAAACACATGAAGGAGAAAGGATTAGAAGGATATGCTGATCGGGTTGGATGGAGAAAGGGGGGAGGAGGATCGTGTGGAGCATAAACACTGGCATGGACCTATTGGGCCGAATGGCCTGTTTCTGTGCAGTACATTCTATGTAATTAGTATTAACAGTTGCCTATGTACTAAAGACCAATCTACACTCTCCCATTCCACAGCCAGCCTTTCTGATGATCTGCCAGCCTGACTTGTAGATCAGGCCACTGCGATGCCAGCAGCAAACCCTCAGGTAAGTCGTTAAAGGGGACTAGGAGTGGGGGGGGGGGGTGATCAGGAAGAGGTGCAATCGGAAATGGGGAAGTCGGGTTGGGAGGAAGGTCGATCAGCGGGGATGGTAGTCGAGTCTGGGAGGGAGGTTAAAGGTGGACGGGAGGGGAGATCTGGTGGCAACTGGGAAGGGTGGGTAGTGGTCAGCAGTGATCGGGGAGGGCAAAGGCTGGGCTCGGGGGGTGGGGGTAGCGATGCGGGGGGGGGGGGGCGCAGTGGCTGGCAGTGGTCCGTGTGGTTTGAATATGGAACTCCTGACTCCACATCAGGTGAGTATATTTTGAACACTTACCTTATTAGCTGAAGCCTGCAGTGGTCCTTTTAAGGACCACCTGTTAGGCCACATATAGACCTGGTTTTCCTGAATGCAGCCGACCTGACATAGGCTGCGTTCTGGGCAACTCAACACTGGAGAGGGGGCTTCAGCAGGCGTTAGGCAGCTTACTTGAATATACAAAGGGCCTAATGCCTGTTCCACAAGTGGGCCCTGGATGCCGACTTTTTTGCCAATACCAATATGGCAGGCGGCACACTACCAGCTCTTAATGAGCGTGCGCTTCCTGCCCATCATATTGGATGCCCGGGAGGCCGTTTAGCGTCAGAAAAACTGGTGCTGCGTGGTCAAATTTCTTGGCCAATGACTTTAAAGGGTAACTTTCCTGCAAAGATGCGTATCACGTGCCCTGGTGCTTGGGTCCCCATTTGCTTTTTAACTTCATCAATCTCGTTCTGAATATCACAGCCTCCAGTAGCTAGAATCTCCTTTGCAAGCTTAGTGTCTAAGTCTAGACAATTATTTACTGGGCACAAAAGTTCATCTGACTTCTAGTCTAGTACATTGGTTTGCCGGATTGATAAGTTGAAGGCATTTGATAGTTTGTGTACACTTACAGGTTTTGGGATGCTTGACGAACACTGGCTTTCTTCCTTGGTTTTAATTAACAACATGCACCCATGTCCTTTAGCCTTGGCTTGTAGAGTATCCTTGTGCTTGGAGAGGGCTGTGGCTTCTCCTGGTTTGTGGTAAGTGTAGGTTTCTGACTGAACCAGTGATAACTGTTCCCTAATAGCAGAAACTGCCTCATTTATATGTTCTGCTACTCCAAATACCTTTAAACCTGGAGAAGACGTTCTGATGTATGATATGGTGATACCTTTGTTTTTGATTTCAGGCAGTTCTTTGAGAATCAAACAACTTTCCATATAGTCCACTTGCATCACCGTGGCAGCAATGAACTGTGTGATAAGCCGCTTATTGTCAAGATAATTATTTAGCATTTTTGCAGTATCTGCAACAATGTCTGAAAATCCTACAATTATTATGGTAGCTGGATTTTTCTCCTCTATGATTCTGCAGCCCTCACTGCTTGACTTGATTTCAGCTTTCAAATCATCAAGGAACCTTCTCCACTTGTCAGCATCAGTGACGTTGATTTGCTGTGGAGTGAAGTCAATCTTCACTTCCTGGAACAGCTGCTTTATTTTATCTTCTACTTTCTTTACATCTGCCTTGACAGCCAAGAGTTCAACAGATTGTCCAAGCACCAGTGTGGCCTTGATGTCATTTTGAACAAAGTGAGTTTGTACAAATTGCATGAGGTCTTGTGATCTTATAAAATCTTCTATATGTGAAGACTGATTGAGAGGCTTCCTTTCCAACTGGGACTGAAACTGTTTGATGACTTTGTCAGTTTGGCCAACTTCCTCCTTCAATCCTTTCAGTTTTAAGACTGGGGGAGCTATGTTGGTGGATATTTCCACAGAGGAAACTGTGCCTTTGACATGACTTTGCAGAAACTCCAACTCCTCGAGACTTTCCAATAGAATCTGTTCTTCGACAGTATTCCTTTCATGTTCTAATTCACTTCTTGCCTTTTCCAAAATTACTTCTAGCTTTCTGGAAGTGTCCGAAACTTTACTTTGTTCCCCAACAACAACAATCTTGTTTTCTGTAGAACAGTAAAGGACATCAAAGCCAGGTGCCTTTAGTCCTCTGCTTTTGTTCTTTACTTTTTCCCACAAGTCTTTATCTGTTTCAAATTCTCTGCAGTCAAACTTCCTGATGAATTTCCAAATTGCCTCTTCTGTGTGCTTCTTCCAGTCCTTAGCAATTTTGTAGCAAAGCAATGTATTTGCATCAAAAGAAGGCGTCAGAATCATTTGGTTTGAATTTGGAGAGTCTGTAAAGGTAATGCTACAATAAACAGCAGTTGCAATTTGTTCTAACTCTTGCTTATAGAAACGAGTCTTCCGGATGTAGCTTAGAAGTGAGGGATTGATGCAAATGTCACACTGTTCGGGCTGTTTGGTTTTCGGACCATTATCCCCAGACAAAGATAGTTGCAGACAATGGTAATAGGGACTAACAGTCAGCTGAAGACCCTTTAGGGCATGCTCCCTTTCAGTGACTCTTCTTACCACTGCAAAAATACAATTGGAAGAAACTAAATGATGTTAGTAAGTAGAAATAGATATATCTATTATCTATCCAGTCTTGTGCACACGTATGTCATACGCCAGAGTGTTACACTTTGTTACAGATGCAAAACAACTTTTTTTTTGAAGAGAAAGCCAGTCATTTCACACCAGGTCCTTCTTGCCTGGTGTCCGTATTACAGGAAAGATACCAAATTATTGAATGGAGTCCTACGAAATGCCACAAAACTGATTTCTCAACTTTAGAGGGCGGAGTTATGAGGAAAGATTAATTACTTTGCGACTTTGCTCTCTGGCGAAGAAGAGGAGGGGTGAAGGATATGACTGCGGTCTTTTCAGATTTTACAGGTATAGTTAATTTGAATCTGGGAAAGTTCTGACAGGATTCAAAGGCTAAGGGACAGAGTTTAAAGTGTCAAAAGAAAATATGAATTTTAGGCAGCTTTTTTTGAATTGATGACAGAATTATGGGTCAGAGTACCAGAAGAGTGGTGGAATGGAAAGCCATGCAAGGTTTTCAAAAAGCACTGGATGAATTCCTATTAGGAAACGAGTAAGGAAACTAATGGGAGGATAGGCTAGATGGACCAATGGTCCTCTCCTGCCCAAAACATTATTGTTAATACCTCACATGCCAAACATAGTGCTGGTGCAGGTTCTTTACAAAGAAAACTGCCTCCCCCCAATGACATCACTAAGATATGCGAATGCCTGACTAACCATTATGCTGGATGGTCCCTCAGGAGAACCCCAATCTCTGCATGTCATGGTACTGCATCAAAATAGGTATGTCAGGATGATCAAAAATCAGCACTGCTGGATTAACCACAGCTGCCATGAAAGCACCAGCCATATTTGAGATCCACAGAAGAAGACACCTCAAAGGAAGGGAATCCTTATCATGCGCTACATCACTCCCAAGCACGAGCACAGAGATTGGCACCCCAGCTGTGTTAGAGAATGAGTTAGAGTGGCTCAGTGATAGAGCTCTCGCCTCTGAATTAGAAGGTTGTGGGTTCAAGCCCCACTCCAGAGACTTGAGCACAAAGTCTAGGCTGACACTCCAATTCAATACTGAGAGAATGCTGCACTGTAGGAGGTGCCATCTTTTGGATGAGATGTTAAATTGAGGCCCCGTCTGCCCTCTCAGGTGGATGTTAAAGATCCCATGGCAATATTTTGAAGTAGAACAGGGGAATTCTCCCCAATGGCCTGGGCAATATTTATCTCTCAATCAACATCACTAAAAAAAAGATGATCTGGTCATTATCACAATGCTGTTTGTGAGACCTTGCTGCGTGTAAATTGTCTGCCGTAGTTCGTACATTACAACAGTGACTACACTTCATTGGCTGTAAAGTGCTTTGGGACGTCCTGAGGTCGTGAAAGGTGCTTTATAAATGCAAGTCTTTCATGTCTCTCTTTAGCCTATAGACCCTGTGGACCGAGTAAACCTTTCTATGAGCAGCTCCCCTCACATGCTGTCTTCTAACAGGCCCACTTACTGCTTGCCCTGGCTGTTGAGGCTGCTGTTGCTGCTGCTCCTCTTCCTCCAACTGTTCATGCATCCAAAGGAAAGAAGCAAAATCATCACCCGTGATACACAATGAGTGTTTAATCAGGGTAAGTAAAGGGAAAAATATCAGGAAAAAGCAAACTGCAAGTTCAGACTTGCCTTGGAAATGTACTACTCACAATAGTGCACAGATCCTAAAAACCTGAGTGCCTGCAGGTGAGTGTCCCATTAAATCCAGCTTCCAGTCATGTCTGTCAGTTTGTGAAGCCAATTGCACTAGGCTTCACAAGCGGGTTTGCCACTGGGCTGGACTTATGAATCAACGCCAGAGTTAAAATGGTGGTCGGCAGGTTTCCGGTGGGAAAGGGGTGGTAAGTCGATTTTCCTGATTTTAACTGCTCACCCACCTCAGTCATGTCGGGTGGGTTGGGTTGAAATCAAGGCCATAGACAGATATTATATGGCTTAAACTTAGAAACAGTGTGCTGGAAAACTAAATACTGTACCCTCATGATCTTGAAAACGAAGAATAGCCGTTCTTTCAGATCTTTTGACTTCGATTTCGGCGATTTCCCCACCACCACTGCGTTTGGTATTTGAAAAGTACAAGTCCAGGATTTCATTGGTCAGACTAGGATCAATTCCTTCTATCTGTACAGTATCTGTCTTGTCCAGACGGTGGACAGTGATATGATTCTTTTCAAATAACTTCTGACAACAATTCTGCTGAAAGGACTTGGCATCTACAAAAGCAAAATAAAGGGTAATTCTGTATTACTGCACACATCAATCACAAACTTCAATACAGGCCTCAATGAAACCATTTGATTCAGTTCCACACATCAATCACCGTGGCTTCACGTCCAAACATGCAAATAAATGATTTGCTATTAGCAAAAAAAGCAGAAAAGAATAAAATGCGAGAATACCAACCTATATCAGTTTCAAACGTGACAACCACCGTTTCACCATCTTGCAAAGGTTCAATATGATGCCCTGTGTTATTGCTGAGGCTGTCGATGTACAGTGAAATATGGTCTAACCTCGAGTTGTGTTCAAAACCCTTCAGAGCAAATTTATGGGACTCGCACTTTTCATCTTCTTTGCTTTTATCATATAATTGCACTTTCAGAGTTTTGCCTGCCAGCTCGTGCTGCTTTTGTGAAAGAATTTTTTCCAGGCCTGTAAACATAAACCAGAATGGCAAGATAATCAGTCAGTCAAATTTACCTAGGTATGAAGCTTACATCCCTTATATTACCCATCACAACTATAGCCCTCTTTAGAAATTGTGCAAAGTCCAACCACTTTGAGAATATAACTCGCTCTATAACCAGATGTAATAGGCAACAAAGTGAAAACAACACACAAAGGTATTTTACACTAACTCATCAATCGGTGTACCGCCAGAGGAAATGGAGTCACTAAGTTGGAAGTTTTACTGTGTTCACTACTTAAGGTGAAATCCTAAATGCCTTCTTCATACATAGGATTATGATATTCACTGCAAATAAAGAACTAAGGAAAATTCCCTCATAAACTATCAATTTAGCTTATCAAGCTCTTGAACATGGCTATGGAAAGTGAAAGAATTTGCCTTGGTAGGGTGCGCTGCTCTGAGATTGGAGCCTTACATACAAAGGAAGCCTTGCTTCCCTTCTAGCCAGTTGTTAAAACTGACCTGAGAATGTTTGGTGTGATACCAGGTGTCAAAAGGAGGGAAATGATACATCACCAATACCAAAAATAAAAACAGAAAATGCTAGAGAAGCTCAGTAAGTCAGGCAGCATCTGTGGAGAAAGAATGAGAGTTAATGTTTCAGGTCGAACCTTTGACCTGAAACATTAACTTTGTTTCTTTCTCCACAGATGCTGCCTCACTTGCTGAGCTTCTCCAGCATTTTCTGTTTTTATTTCAGATTTCCAGCATCCGCAGTATTTTGCTTTTGACATCACCTGTACTCACCTTGACGAGTGCAAAAACAACGGGTGATAAATTGGGCCTTGTAGCGCCCGTTGTTTTAGCGCTACACGGCCTCTCCGACATCCAAGATGGCATCTTGGATGCGCACGCACGTTTCCTGCGTGACGTGCGCCAGATGCCATCTTGGTATAGAAGTTTGCACAGGCGCAGATAACGAATGCTGGAATCATGTAAAGTAGGGAGAAAATGGCTTCAATCAGTGTGCAATTCTGATTTAAAGTGATAGGCACCATTTTGGGACTTAACTCTCAACTCAATGCACCATCTTAACCCTGACTATCTGAACGTGTCTTAGAGTGCCTGGAGGACCCCCCACCGACGCTATTTAAAGGGACCATGCAGGATTTACAGGTTAGTGGCTGGATTATTGCTTCTGGCCGTTGAGACATTTGTAACTGTTTTTGGAGGTCTCCTAGACTTCAATACTAGGACACAGGGACATAGCCTAACATTTAGAGCCAGGATGTGCAGGATTGAAGTATAGAAATGCTTCTACACACAAAGGGCGGGGGATGTTTGGAATGCTCTTCTGCAGACAGCAGTTGATGCTATCTCACTTGTGAGTGTTAAATCTGAGATTGATAGATTTCTGTGAACCAAGGGCATTAAGATGGATATATGGTGTTAGGTCAGAGGTCCACCATGATCTCACTGAATGGTGGACCAGGCTCGAGGGGCTAAATGCCATGGCCACTTGCTGCCTCTCGATATGCGCCACCTTCTCCTGTAAGAAAGCAGGACGTGTGCCTGGGTGATGTGCCTGTCATGGTTGGATAGATGCCAGTATGTGTGGCCTGTGAGTTGTGGGTTGGTGGCTTGATCAGTGGTAATGCATAAGGGTGAGAGGAAGCATCTGATTGGAAGAGTTGAGTACTAATGGAAAGAGTTTATTGGTATGTGGGGGATGGGGGGTCCAGTGCTTGGTGCAGTTGATAGGAGACGCCACTCAAGAGTTGACCTCACTCACCTTGACCACTCATGTCAAAGCACTAATCTTCTTCCTGCACTGCATCCATGTTCATGATGCAATGCGCCTGGTATTGACTTCGTCCCCGCTGCCTCTCACTGTCTTTTGAATATATGTCTGGAGGGCCTCTTTCCCCGCACCCCCACCCCCCGGATATAGGATGTCCCTCCTTCTGTCCTCCGCTTGCACCCAAGGTCTCTAGTGCATCAGCAGAGAACCTTGGTGCATGCACTCTCGCAAGCCTGGTACCAACTCAGATTGGTGAGGTCTGGTGTGCAGATTAGAGGATGTGGGATTTAGCAGCGCGCAACCTTTATTCAATGTTTTAACATAACTCATCAGTGTTTAAACAAAGTGATGGGACCTGCATCTGTGTTTTACGTGGGCGATGTCTGATCTCTGTTCAGACTGCATGCAGACAGTAGGCTGTTATTTTCAGCAAATAACAGGTACCAGCAACCTATAAGAGATTTCTAAGAAACATCCTCCCTTTAAGAGATTGAGCTCCTGCTGGTGGTGGAAAGTGCGAATTGCATTGATTCCACGTGCAAGGCCCGGAATGGAACGCCGATTGCAGGTAAGTGCTCCCTTGGGTCGAAACTTGCGTCCTGCCTGCGCAGGGTCCATCGGGCGCGGGGCAGTAGCCCAAAACGGACCCTTATTGAATTTTTTCCCCAACATATTTTATCGTCCCTTCATTCGGTTATGCATGCCATTGTGGCTATTCTAACGGCTTGTGGAAGAGATTGTCATGTTTTGGGATTTTTGATCAGTTTTGCTCTCACAAACAGGATTTTGGGACTGAGTTATGTTTAAGAGTCGTGTTTTTAAACATAGTGAATTTTCAGAAATTTAAAAAGAAGTGGCTAAAGGATGTAGACATTGAATAATGTGTATTAAAGGAAGATGAGCCAGATTGGGAGATGTCACAACTCACAGTCTATTTCAGACTGATACATTAAGGATCTGTTGTCTCATCCCAGGTCCGTTAGCCAGGATGACCAGAGACGTTAAGCATATCATCGTCTCATCTCAGATGGCCAAACAAGTATCCATTCAAATGAGGCCCAATCCCAGAAATGGTTCAGGGCTCCCAACACCAGCTTCAGGCAGGCAGGGTGGCTAACTTTGCACCTGTTACAGGTGGAAGTCGAAAATCCCCCTTCACCACCACCCCCCCCCCAACCCCGGGTGATAAGCAATTCAGATCACAAGGAGCTCCCACGGTTTCACCCGTAGGTTACACTATCATATAATGAGATTCTGGGCAGTACAGAGTACAGACACATTCCTCAACGTAAGACGCTCAGACCACTTATGGGAGTGACCAGCACTGCTGTACCCGAATGTCTAAGGCAGACTCAAAACTTCAAACAGAGGTGAAAAACATGGTTTACAGTTCAGTGGGTTGTTACAAAACATGGGAAGTGAGGTTATTCTAGCTTCTGAAGAAATGTGGCCTCTGATTGGTTGAAAGTCTGTTGATGCAGGAGGATTATGTGGATGGCATTCCCTCAATCCTCTCTCTCTTCCTCCCTTAAGTCAGGAAGTTGCCCTTGAATTGCAAAACATGAGACACCAACATTGACAATGTATATCAGTCTCCTGCTAGAGTATGTGCTATATAATGCAGAGAGTAACTACTTCTCTCAATATTTTTATTGAAAAATCTTAAGGCGTGCCTCATTTGTGTCATACAAACTCGAGCCTAGGAATTCCTGTGCACAACATTAGCGCACGAATGCTCAACAAAGTAATGTCATATGAAGTGGACATTCATGGACAAATATCACATGCAGTCATTTCTAGGCTTGTATTGTTTTCATTCCTGCCACATGTTCTGTCTGTCTGTCTGTCTTCCCCTCCCCCCCCTCAGATGTTACAGTTAATGATATAAACATTTACCATCTCTGCTAGTGCAGGTCACAAACCAAGAGCTTTCATCATTTACAGAGATTTCCGCATCTCGTGCAATTCTTTCAAAATACATTACAACTACATCCAAATCAAGTGGACAGTCACTGCTAACCAACAGCACAGGGTTGGAACTGCTTTCCTCTCTCTCGGAGGATTCCAAAACTGAAAGAGAAAAATGTATTTTTCCTCAAATAATGATTGTGCCACATAATGATTACCATGACAAGATGTACATTGATCTGCAGAGACAAAAGTCTGTACCTGACTCTTCCACTGGAACTGAGGATCCTTGGTTTTCAAATCTCTTTGCCAGACTCTGCTTGGGGAAAGTAGAAAAAGACTATTGTACACAATGGGCTACCAAATTGTTATGGATAAAGTAAAGGTGCATTCGACGTAAATTAAATTAAAACAAAGAATACAAATAAAACAAAAAATTGTCAATTCACATTCTATTTTTCCCCTAATTTTCTCCCCTGAATGTGTTAGCTCATTCTGAGGTATGATTTTACCACAGACTCTATTATACCTTTGGCATCCGATTCAAGTGGACATTCTTTATGTATGAGCAAAGATAGCAGTGCCATCAGCTATTTGCCTGTGAGAGCCATCACAGCTAAGCCCACTCGTATTCTCACCCAACAGTAACATATTCATACTTCCCAGTAGGTCTCACTGAATAGGGATCAGGAAACAAGATCATAAAATCATACAGTACAGAAGGAGGCTATTCGGCCCATCATGCCTGTGCCGGCTCTTTGAAGGAGCTGTCCAATTAAGATCCACTGCGCTGCTCTTTCCCCATAGTCCTGCAAATTTCTCCTTTTGAAGTATTTGTCCAATTCCTTTTTGAAAGTTACTATTGAATCGGCTTTCACCACCCTTTCAGACAGTGCATTCCAGATC
Organism: Heptranchias perlo; assembly: GCF_035084215.1. Taxonomy (NCBI): domain Eukaryota; kingdom Metazoa; phylum Chordata; class Chondrichthyes; order Hexanchiformes; family Hexanchidae; genus Heptranchias; species Heptranchias perlo. The sequence continues at coordinate 20,024,678 of NC_090331.1, forward strand.
GTAACAACGAATCTGCGGAAAATAAAATTCTCCTCATTTCCTCCCTGGATTTTTTGTCAATTATCTTAAATCTGTGTCCTCTCCTTACCGACCCTTCTGCCGGTGGAAACAGTTTCTCCCTATCTACTCTATCAAAACCTCGCATAATTTTGAAAATCGTAAGTGATTTTTCCCTCCTATGTATAAGAAATGACTTACCTGTTCATGTTTATTGTGTTTTTGTGAACGGGTCAGTAATTGACTTTGCACTATTGCTGGCTCTCTGTTGGTACCTGCTGTCACTCCAATGGGGCTCACAGAGCTTTCCATACAACCGTCCTCCTTATACAGCGTAACCTGTAGATGGATTGGCTCCGGGTCTGACAGCTGCACCATGTGGAACTCCTTCTTCACAACATGTTTCTGCACTAATAACACAGATTAAACATGAATCAGAATTTGATAAGAATAATCTCCCTTCATCCTTTAACAGTCGACTCACTGCTTCCAGTGACAGTCACCAAGGTGTGGTTTACATAAGAACATATGTGGTTTACATAAGAACATAAGAAATAGGAGCAGGAATAGGCCATTCGGGCCCCCGAGCCTGCTCCGCCATTCAATAAGATCATGGCTGATCTTCGACCACAACTCCACTTTCCAGCTCAATCCCCATATCTCTTGATTCTCCTAAAATCTATCTATCTCAGCCTTGAATTATACTCAATGACTCAGCATCCACAGCCCTCTGGGGTAGAGAATTCCAAAGATTCACAACCCTCTGAGTAAAGAAATTCCTTCTTATCTCAGTCTTAAATGGCTGACCCCTTATCCTGCAACTATGCCCCCTAGTTCTAGACTCTCCAGCCAGAGGAAACAACATCTCAGCATCTACCCCGTCAAGCCCCCTCAGAATCTTATATGTTTCAATGCGATCACCTCTCATTCTTCTAAACTCCAGAGAGTATAGGCCCATTCTACTCAACAATCAGCCTTTCATTGCATTTAATTATTAAAATTTGTTTTTGTCATTTTACTACCAAGATTACACTATTTTCAGCCAAGCTACATTAGGACCTGGACATTATCCAGGCTTGGGGTAACAAGTGGAGATAACATTCATGTCACATAAGGGTCAGGTAATGGCCATCTCAAGCAAGAAAATGCCCAACCCTCTTCCCCTAAACCTCAATGGCAGCATCATCATCAATTCCTCCACCGTCAACAGCCTTGATGTCACCAATAGTCAGACGTTTAACTGAATCAGCCATGTCATGTCTACAAGAGCAGGTCAGAGGCAGGGTACTCTGCAATGAGTGGTTCACCTGCTGACCCATCAAAGCCTCTCCACCATCTAAAGGCTGAAGTTAGGAGTATGATAGAATGCTCACCACTCCCCTGGATGGATGCAGCTGCAACAACACTCAAGTAGCTCAACACCATCCAGGACAAAGCAGTCTGCTTTATTGTCATCTTGCCACTGGACTCAATATCTTACGTAGAATTATATTGGGCCAGAAATTGCTCCTGAGCGGTGAATCGGCAGCGCTCATTAGATTTAAAGTCGCCCACTAAGTTAACGCGTTCTCTTTGGCGGCAACTTCCTTAAACCATGAGTTCAAAATAACATCAGCATTCTTTCCCGGGCTGTATGAGTGATGAAAGGATCTCTAAGGCCCCTCCATCAATCAACTTGAAGCAAGCCACGCTGTGAGAACCAGGAAGTGCAGTTCATACAAACAGCGCAGACTAAAAACCCAGATATGCCTGATAAGGTATTATAAAATGACATAGAGAAAGCGAAATGAAAAGAGGTCAGATAAAAAGACTAAAATAAAAGAGACAGAAAGAAAAAGTTTTAAAAAATGTAAATTTTTTAATTAAATATTTTTTTAAATGTCCAAAAACTATTAAAATCAAGAGCAATGAGACTCCACATTTTTAAAAATTAATTTTTAGTGCCAGACAGGTTGTTTGGCAGTTATTAAGACTTACCATGCTGTTAAAATTTAGTTTGGACCTAAAAAGACACAGTGTAGCTGCTTTGTAGCATGATTAGTTAGTTTCCAACTGGGCAGGAGAGCAAGTTGGTGCTGGTCCATTGATTCCAGTGATTGTAGCCGGTGAGTTCCCTTTACGGCGAAGCTGTCATATTGCCGGCGAACCAGGAAGAGCAAGTTTCGGATTTCTGCTTTTATCTGCGCATGTGCGGTCACTGGAACTTGCTCTTCGATTTCACTACTAATAGTGGTGAGCGCTGTTAGTCTCACCGTTATATTGAAAGCAATTTCTGGCCAATGAATGTACAGCATGGAAACAGGTCAATTGGCCCAAAAAGTCCAGGCCGATGTTTATGCTTCACACGAGCCTCCTACCTCCATACTTCATCCCACCCTATCAGCATATCCTTCTATTCCTTTCTCCCTCATGTGTTTATCTAGCGTCCCCTTAAATGCATCTATGCAAATCGCCTCAACTACTCCTTGTGGTAGCAAGTTCAACATTCTAACCACTCTTTGGGTAAAGAATTTTCTCCTGAATTCCCTATTGAATTTATTAGTGACTATCTTTTTTTATGGCCCTTAGTTCTGATCTCCCCTGCAAGTGATGTTTCCACCACTCCCTCCAGCACCAACGTATACGTACTATGTACAGGCTGCACTGCAGCAACTCACCAACCCTGTTTCAACAGCATCTCCCAGCCCTTCAATCATTACAAAAGCAGTGAGATCATGGGAACACCATCACCTCCAAGTTTCCTTCCAAGTCACACACTATCCTGTCTTGGGTCAAAATCCTCAAATTTCCTACCGAACAAAATTGTGGGAGCACCAACAACAGAAGGACTGCAGCGATTCGAGAAGAAAGCCCATCACTACTTTCTCAGGGCAACTAGGGACGGGCAATAAAATGCGGCTTTGAAAGCATCATCCACATCCTGAGAACAAATATATTTAAAAGAAATTTTAGAAAAGGTCACTCCAAAGCCTTTTTAATCGCTAACTTCTCAGCATGAGCCCTGTAATTTTAACAATGTTGCCTCAGATATGCTGTTATGCACATTGTCTACAGCTTCCTCCAAAATAAAGCAGCATTACACATGCACATGTCTGTATATTCTATGTCATGTATCAAGTTCATACTACAACATGTTACATATGTGCTGTTCCATGTGTCAAGTACATACTTGTGCAGGTAGTGATGATTCAAGTTTCAGAGGAACCACAGTTTAACCACATTCTGTGTAACTAGTTTAACCAATCAAAAAATCAGATTAAGGGTATGGTAGCCTAATAGTTATGGTACCGGACTAGCAACCCAGAGGTCAGGAGTTCATAATCCCACCATGAGTTCAACACATCTGGTAATTTGTGGGCTAGCACCAGGACAATTACCATGGATTATTGTAAAAACCCAACTGGTTCACTAATGTCCTTCAGGGAAGGGAGCTTGCTATCCCTACTTGTGTGCCAGTTCTGCCCACATCCCACAAACAAATACTAAAAGAAATAAGCATCTGCCTCCTGCCACATCCACTTGCCTGAAGGAGTTGCACTATTAGGTTGGTGTAATAAAGGCTCCCACACATCATGATGTGCACCGATATATGGGCTATGTATTATCTACAGATAACACGCTGGGGCAAACATATGCTTTGCCAATGCCGGACCATCATATGGGCTGGGTTTTGGTGGAGGTAAAAGAGCTGCTCTGAGATAGAGCAACAGCATACTGCAAAAGTCCTTGCCATACTTACATGGCCACAAGATACTAATATAACAATAACATAAGAGAGAAAACTTAAACTGAATCTCTTGTATTTATTTCAACATAAAGAACTTCAACATAAACCAAAATTAATATTCAATTACCAAAATAATCAGTTTGTGCAAGAATTTAAATCAGATTGAGAGAGCATGCCATACGGATCTTTAAACTGCTGAGAAACAGTGGATAATATAGATATAAGGAGGACAGTCAGCACAAGCAGGAGGATACAAGAGGATTAATTTTCCAATTGTGCATTCTCTCATGGAGTCTCACTCAAAATGTGCTGCATGCCCGCGATTTGTCAATATGGGCTCCCCGCAGGTAAGGCTCTCCACCAGGAATGCACAACCGGAAAAATTTACACTAAGATTGAGTTTTTTGAAGGGGTAACCAAGAAGATAGATGAGGGCTGTGCAGTAGACGTGGTCTACATGGACTTTAGCAAAGCCTTTGACAAGGTACCGCATGGTAGGTTGTTACATAAGGTTAAATCTCACGGGATCCAAGGTGAGGTAGCCAATTGGATACAAAATTGGATTGACGACAGAAGACAGAGGGTGGTTGTAGAGGGTTGTTTTTCAAACTGGAGGCCTGTGACCAGCGGTGTGCCTCAGGGATCGGTGCTGGGTCCACTCTTATTTGTTATTTATATTAATGATTTGGATGAGAATTTAGGAGGCATGGTTAGTAAGTTTGCAGATGACACCAAGATTGGTGGCATTGTGGACAGTGAAGAAGGTTATCTAGGATTGCAACGGGATCTTGATAAATTGGGCCAGTGGGCCGATGAATGGCAGATGGAGTTTAATTTAGATAAATGTGAGGTGATGCATTTTGGTAGATCGAATCGGGCCAGGACCTACTCCGTTAATGGTAGGGCGTTGGGGAGAGTTATAGAACAAAGAGATCTAGGAGTACAGGTTCATAGCTCCTTGAAAGTGGAGTCACAGGTGGATAGGGTGGTGAAGAAGGCATTCAGCATGCTTGGTTTCATTGGTCAGAACAATGAATACAGGAGTTGGGATGTCTTGTTGAAGTTGTACAAGACATTAGTAAGGCCACACTTGGAATACGATGTACAGTTCTGGTCACCCTATTATAGAAAATATATTATTAAACTAGAAAGAGTGCAGAAAAGATTTACTAGGATGCTACCGGGACTTGATGGTTTGACTTATAGGGAGAGGTTGGATAGACTGAGACTTTTTTCCCTGGAGAGTAGGAGGTTTAGGGGTGATCTTATAGAAGTCTATAAAGTAATGAGGGGCATAGATAAGGTAGATAGTCAAAATCTTTTCCCAAAGGTAGGGGAGTCTATAACGAGGGGGCATAGATTTAAGGTGAGAGGGGAGAAATACAAAAGGGTCCAGAGGGGCAATCTTTTCACTCAAAGGGTGGTGAGTGTCTGGAACGAGCTGCCAGAGGCAGTAGTAGAGGCGGGTACAATTTTGTCTTTTAAAACGTATTTGGACAGTTACATGGGTAAGATGGGTATAGAGGGATATGGGCCAAGTGCAGGCAATTGGGACTAGCTTAGTGGTTTAAACTGGGCGACATGGACATGTTGGGCCGAAGGGCCTGTTTCCATGTTGTAAACTTCTATGATTCTATGATTCTAAGTACAAATTAACAACCCTCAAGGAGGAAAGTGATTAGAAGAAACTGTTTTTTCCCTAAACAGTAATGGATTGTGGAATAGACTATCAACGACAACTTGTGTTAATTCATTTCAAAAGAAATAGATATTTTTCTGATCAGGAATGGGGGTGTAAAATATAATTATATAAATAGAGATGATCAGATACCTTTGGAACACAGTGCTCAAAATGTTATTTGTGCAAGTAATAAAGGCATGATGAAACCCTAGGTATTTACCAGGGGAATTTTGCAAAATTGTAAACACTTCCCTCTCTGTTTCTAACCTTTGTACCAGTGAAACTTTTAAATGTAAAACTAAATTTGAAAGCAGAGTGACAGTGTTAACTTTCAGCTAGAGTCTGTTCCCGAAACAGCCAGATGCATTTTGCCCTCAAGGCAACAGTACAGTACTGTCATACTGCTCACTGCCTTATTACTTTTATGATGTGGAGATGCCGGTGATGGACTGGGGTGGACAAATGTAAGGAATCTTACAACACCAGGTTATAGTCCAACAGTTTTATTTGAAAATCACAAGCTTTCGGAGGCTTTCTTCTTCGTCAGGTGAGTGACGAAGGAGAAAGCCTCCGAAAGCTTGTGATTTTCAAATAAAACTGTTGGACTATAACCTGGTGTTGTAAGATTCCTTACATTTATTACTTTTATAGCATTACATATGATCAGTATCTCAATGACGATCACCAATTGCAAATCTGTGCTTTTCTTTCGATGTAAACACGATAAAGTGTCTTGGCAGTAAATGACTTGGATGCTGAAACCAAGGGGTAGATTTTAACTTTCACCACAGATATTGCCAACCCAAACTGAAGTGGCTGGAAAGGAAAATCGGACATGGTGTATAATGGGCAGCCGATCCGCTACCGGCTGTTTTCCGCCAAGCAGCGAAAATTAAAATATACCCCAAAATGTCAGCTTGGCAAATTTTGCTGACAAACCTAAATTAGGAAATGCTATAGAGAAGTAGTGAAAAATCTGCAAAATGATTTAGACCAATTCCACAACTGGTCAGAAAAATTACAAATAAAATTTAACACTGAAATACAGGACAAAAAAAAAGTGTCTGACATATATAATGAATGGAACTGAATTAGCATGCAGAGACTGAGAAAGCAATCCTGGGACTGATCATGGGCTCATCACTTTTAAGGTTGGGACAACGTGGCAAAGAAATTAAAAAGCTACCAGAATACTGAGATGTAAACAGGATCATTTTCCAGCAGGGAGCCTCCTATGCTGAAAGCTCATATCCAAAATTCAAGACATGATTTTCTGACTATTAATTTAAATGGTCAGAAAATCGTGCACAGCAGCACCTGGATTTCCGATATGCACTTAAAGCAGGCATGGCTCCCAACACAAAGTCAACCCTACAGTCAGAAAGTAGGGTACGGTGATTAATAGAGTTCATGAGAAATATATTCCTCTAAAAAACAGGAACAAACTAGCCAATAATGTAATATCATGGATGAATAAAGAAATAAGGGTAAAATTGAAACTAAAAAAAATAAACAAACACTAAGTACATAGACAATAAAGGAATAAAGTTCCATTCGCAACCCCTCAGATAATGAAGCAGTTCATGCCTGCATGCAGCAAGACCTGGACAACATTCAGGCTTGGGCTGTAAGTGGCAAGTAACATTCGCGCTAGACAAGTGCCAGGCAATGACCATCTCCAACAAGAGAGAGTCTAACCACCTCCCCTTGACATTCAACGGCATTACCATCGCCGAATCCCCCACCATCAACATCCTGGGGGTCACCATTGACCAGAAACTTAACTGGACCAGCCACATAAATACTGTGGCTACAAGAGCAGGTCAGAGGCTGGGTATTCTGCGGCGAGTGACTCACCTCCTGACTCCCCAAAGCCTTTCCACCATCTACAAGGCACAAGTCAGGAGTGTGATGGAATACTCTCCACTTGCCTGGATGAGTGCAGCTCGACACCATCCTGGACAAAGCAGCCCGCTTGATTGGCACCCCATCCACCACCCTAAACATTCACTCCCTTCACCACCAGCGCACAGTGGCTGCAGTGTGTACCATCCACAGGGTGCATTGCAGCAACTCGCCATGGCTTCTACGACAGCACCTCCCAAACCCGCGACCTCTACCACCTGGAAGGACAAGAGCAGCAGGCACATGGGAACAACACCACTTGCACGTTCCCCTCCAAGTCACACACCATCCTGATTTGGAAATATATCGCCGTTCCTTCATCGTCGCTGGGTCAAAATCCTGGAACTCCCTTCCTAACAGCACTGTGGGAGAACCTTCACCACACGGACTGCAGCGGTTCAAGAAGGTGGCTCACCACCACCTTCTCAAGGGCAATTTGGGATGCCTACATCCCATGAATTAATAAAAAAAAATAAAAGGAAATATGAAGAAGTTAGGAATGAATTCATAAAAACAATTAGGAAAGCAAAGAGGAACTACGAAATTAAATTATCAAGGAATATAAAAACAAATAGTAAAGTATTCTACAGACACATAAATAACAAAAGAAAAATCAGATTAGGGAGAGAGCCCCTAAGGGATGCACAAGATAAACTCACAGGTAATGACATGAAATGGCAAAAATATTGAATAGTTACTATGCCTCAGTATTTACCAGGGAGACTAACAAGGTGTGTATGACATTAGAAGAAGATCAAAAAAAATAAAGACATTTAAGATAGAAAGAGAGGAGATAATTGATAAACTGATCAAACTTAGAGAGGATAAGACACCTGATCCGAATGGATTGCATCCACGCATATTAAAAGTATCTAGGGAAGAGATAGCAGAGGCACTGTTACATATATATAAAAATTTATTAGGAAATGGAATAGTGCTAGAGGACTGGTGGACAGCTAATATGATTCCTATATTTAAAAAGGGAGATAGAAAAGTCCAGGGAACTATAGACCAGTTAGCTTAACGTTGATGTTAGGAAAGATAATGGAATCTTTGCTCAAAGATGTAATGGAAAAACATCTAGAAACTGAAAATATAATATAGTCGGCACGGATTTCAAAAGGTAAAGTCGTGCTTGATCAACCTTATTGAATTCTTTGAAGAAGTAACAGAAAGAGTAGACAAGGTTAAGATAGTAGATGTAATATATTTGAATTTTCAAAAGGCCTTCGATTAAGTACTGCATAGTAGTCTCATGACTAAGGTCAGAGCATGTGGAGTCAGGGGGCAGGTAGCAGAATGGATAGCAATTTGGCTACAAAACTGAAAACAGAGAGTAGGGGTAAAGGGTAGCTATTCAGACTGGCAAAAGGTGGGAAGTGGTGTTCCACAGGGATTGGTGCTGGGACCACTGTTGTTCACCATTTACTTCAACGATTTGCACTCCGCAATCGGAAGTACAATTTCAAAATTTGCAAATGACACCAAATTAGGAGGTATAGTTAATACTAAGGAAGAATGTGACAAAATACAGAAAGACATTAATAAACTTGCAGAATGGGCATGTAAATGGCAAATATAGATAAGTGTGATGTGGTATATTTTGGTAGGAAGGATAAGGAGGGCAAATATTGCTTGGATAGTAAGAGTCTAAATGGGGCAGAAGAGCAAAGAGATCTAGAGGTACAGATACACAAATCACTAAAAGAGGAGATGCAGGTTAACAAGGCCATAAAAACTGGGATTCATTTCTAGAGGGATAGAATTGAAAAGCAGAGAAGTTATGTTAAGCTTGTATAGAACCTTGGTTAGACCACACTTGTACAACTCTGCACAGTTCTGGTCTCCATATTATAAAAAAGATGTAGAGGCATTGAAGAAGGTGTTACCAGAACTGAGAGGATATACTTATCATGAAAGACTCAACAGGCTGGGGCTCTTTTCTCTAGCAAAGAAAAGGCTGAGTGGTGATCTGATAGAGGTCTTTAAGATAATTAAAGGGTTTGATGGAGTAGACATAGAGAAAATGTTTCCACTTGTGGGGGAATCCAAAACTAGAGGTCATAAATATAAGATAGTCACTAATAAATCCAATAGGGAATTCAGGAGAAACTTATTTTCCCAAAGAGTGGTAAGAATGTGGAATGTGCTATCACAGGGAGTAGATGAGGTAAATAGAATAGATGCATTTAAAAGGAAGCTGGATAACACATGAGGGAGAAAGGAATAGAAGGATATGCTGATAGGGTGAGATGAAGGTGGGTGGAGGAGGCTCATGTGGGGCATAAACGCCAGCATAGACAAGTAGGGCCGAATGGCCTGTATCTCTGCTGTAGACTCTATGTAACTCTATTTAAATCTACAGAGGTTAAGCTACCACTTTGTAATAGACTGGTCAGACCATATTTGGAGTCTTCTGTGATCAGATCTGATCACCACACTACAAAAAGAGACACAGGCATTGAGAAGGGTTCAAAGATAGCAGCAAGACTGAGCTCTGTACCCTTTCCAATGCCAGTGCCTCTTTTTGTAGCAGATAAAGGGAATGAACTAGAGGGAAAAAATTAGACAAGATCAAGTCTAGAAAGAATGCAGGACCACTTCAAGGTTTATAAATTATTAAATGTTACAGATAAAGTCAACCCAGAATATTACTTCAAAGTAAGCTCAGGAAGTTGGACAGACTACATAAATTTAAATTGGTGAAAAGTCAATTTTAAACAGATTTCAGGAAGAATTTTTTACTCAAAAAGGTAAGTAGCTGGAATAATCTGCCAGACAAGTAATAAACAAATAGGCTCATTGAAAATGCAGTTGGATGGTAAAATGGGAGGAGGAACAAAAGGTGACCGAGTGAATTGACCCTTTCATGTTCATTCAAATAAAAACAAAATACTACGGCCGCAGGAAATCTGAAATAAAAACAGAAAATGCTGGTAACACTCAGCAGCTCAGGCAGCATCTGTGGAGAGAGAAACAGAGTTAATGTTTCAGGTCGATGACCTTTCATCGGAACTGGAAGAAGTTAGAGATTTAAAAGTTTATAAGCAAGTACAGAGCCAGGGAAAGAGGGGGTGGTGGAGGAGGGGAGGAAAGTACAAAACGGAAGGTCTGTGATAGGGTGGTGGGCAGAACTCTTTAAATGACAAAAGGAGTGATGGTGCAAGGCAAGAGGGAGTGGTATTGGGACAAGTAAAGAAGCAAAAGATGGGTCTAGAGGAGTTATAAATGGCAACAGCAGAACCATTACTAACATGTGCTGTCCTGCTGTTCTTGGTCATATCTATTTTTATCTTCCTTTTGTAATAAAGGTTTCGCGTAAACACAGGGCATGGTACACGGAACACCTTGGAATGCAACTGGCAGTCCTGCAGAGGAACATTACAGTCAGCAAAAATGTGTTCCAGGAAAGAAGATAAATCTTTGTTTTCATATCCAAATACTTTCAGTTCCTCTAATGCTGGTAAGCCAGATATATCCTAAATAGTTTCTATAGTTTTTATATATTTATATACGAAGGTAGATTTTCAACTTGCTGCTTGGCAGTAACATTGGCATTATGGATTGGCTGCCCATTACTGATTTCAATGGAAACAAAAATCAAGTGATTCCTATAATAGGTGGACGATTTACGTCAGTTTTACTCCCAAAAGGCAAGTTGAAAATCTACCTTGCAGTGTTTTAAGGACCACCTGTAGCTAGTCACTGATTATCACATCACATACTCTTTCTCTTGAATTTTTACAGTCAACGGAGAGAAAGAAGCACAATTTATCACAAGATATAACTGAATTTTGGGATACTTCACAGTTATAATACTGATATAAAGAGGAACAGTCATCTCTACAAATCCCGCAGGGGGATTAAGGAAGGAGTCCACTGGGAGCAATATAGGAAAATACAGAAATGGGTTAAACAGGTGAGCAGAGAGGGGCAAAGAGAGACCTGGAAACAAGCAGAGCAGCAGAGGCAAAACATAATAGTAAAAAATATATATTTCATTACCATAACATAAGAACAGGAGCAGGCCATTCAGGTCCTCAAGCACTTTTTTTAATATTTTAAAATATACTTTATTTCATAAAATTTAAAGATACGCACAGCTCAATGTAAAAGGACACAATTTCAAGCAATATAGTTCCAACCAACACAATGCAGATCGTACACACTATGATCTCATTATTACAATTCAAAACACAGAACATATCTTCGAAAACATTCTGTGCAATTCAAAGTGGGGTGGCTTTATACAGTGGCCTTTCCCAATACAGCCTTTGCATAGGCAGCACCTCGCTTCAGTACGTCCCGCAGCACATACTCCTGGACCTTGGAGTAGGCCAGTCGGCAACACTCGGTTGTGGACAGCTCCTTCAGCTGGAAGGTCAACAGGTTTGGGTGGACAAAAGGGCCTCCTTCATTGAGTTGATGGTCTTCCAGCAGAGGTTGATATCTGTCTCAGTGTGTGTCCCGGAGAACAACCCATAGAGCACAGCGTCCTGAATTATCGAACTGTTGGGGATGAACCGGGACAGATACCAATGCATCTCTCTCCGTACTTTCTGTGCAAAGGGGCAGTCCACCAGGGCATGGACGACAGTCTTGTCCCCGCCACAGCCTCGAGGACAGCTCGCGGTGGCGCTGATATTCCCTGCGTGTTGGAAGGACCGCACTGGGAAGGCCCTTCTCACTACCATCCAGGCTACATCCTGGTGCCTGTTTGTCAGTTCAGGTGACGAGACGTCCTGCCAAATGGCACTGACCATCTGGTCGGGGAACTGCCCAACCAGATCCACCCTTTCCTTTCCTTGCAGGACTGTTCTGACATTCAGTTAGATCATGGCTGATCTGTACCTCAACCCCCTTTGCTCCATATTCCTTGATACCCTTTGAAGTTGAATGAAGTTAAATCATTCGGATAAAATGATAGGCAGACTCGGTCCTTTATTTCAATGTTACAGTGCGCTAAACAGGATACAGTGAAGCCTAGGCACGAGCTCTTCAGACAGTATCATAGCTTTAATCGAATCATCCTTTTTCATACGTTCAAATCTTCTGCTTATTTCTCTTAACTCTGTGATTGGTCATAAGTTTGTGCATTGCCTTATATGGTACATCACCCTTTTCTCCGTTTGTGCTACCCTCAGCAGTCTCAGCTGCTCCCAGTTTCAGCCTGTGGTAAATGAGTTTTAACGCTGCTAATTTAATCAATTGCTGAGGTGATCAGGGCCTTTGTCTTCTGCTAATTTAATCACGTGTAAACAATTTTACAACACCAAGTTATAGTCCAACGATTTTATTTTTAATCCCACAAGCTTTTGGGGGCTTTCCCCTTCCTCAGGCGGTGTGGAAGTCACACACACACTAGTATAAATCCCAACTGTCCTTTCTGCTCATTTTCTACTTAATTCCTTTCATCCCATGTCTCAACATCTTACCTAACAAAAATCTATCGATCTCAGTCTAGAAAGCTTCAATTGACTCAGCACCCATAGAGTTTTGGGGGAGAGAGTTCCAGATTTCTACTATCCTTTGTGTGAAGAAGTGCTTCCTGATTTCCCTCCTGAATGGCTTGACTCTAATGTTAAGACTATGCCCTCTTGTTCTGGATTCCACAACCAGAGGAAATACTCACTAATCTGCCTATGTCCCTTTGTAACTTCCTGCTCCCATTCCTGCACTACAATAATAGGGCAGTCAGAGAATAGTGAAAACTATAAAAGATGCAAATAACACCAAAACATAGGATGAGCACAAATATCCTGAATGATTACTCACTCAAAGTAGCCATGATGTGGAGATGCCGGTGATGGACTGGGGTTGACAATTGAAAACAATTTTACAACACCAAGTTATAGTCCAGCAATTTTATTTTAAATTCACAAGCTTTCGGAGGCTTCCTCCTTCCTCAGGTGGACTATAACTTGGTGTTGTAAAATTGTTTACAATCACTCAAAGTATGCAGACTTGCGCTGCTTTCAAGTGCAAATTCCCAGTGGGAGCCTGGGATCAATGAATTTACTCTTCGATGTACATGAATGGTTCAAGTAAAACATGCCAGCGGTGGTAATGCTTGGTTTTAGTGGATGGCTGAGAACACTCAATATAACATCAAAAGGTAAATTCATTGATCGTGTGCTCCCAGCGGAGAGGGAGCCCGAGTTCGAGATGGGGCCGATTCACTGGGTGCGAGATCGGGTCATTTGCCCTCAAAAAAACAAGACAGTTAACAATAATGACACTCCCCAGATATCAGAAATTGCCTTATCGTTTGTTCTCAGAGCAGTAGCGACATAACAGGTACACCATTAAATTGACTTCGACGTAATCGCAAGTTGAGTAAGTGGTCAATAGTTCACAGTGGGAAATATTAAACTCCAGGACAATCTCGATGCCTGTCTAAATTTCTTACCTTGTTCATCTTTAAAATACACCAGGAATTTCCTCCGGTCCTGGTGCGCTTTAATCTCACACTCTCCTCCACCAGATTTCTTTTTACTTTGAAAATAAATGGCTAGTTTACTTTTGACAGAGTTCAGGTCGACAGGCAGCCCTTCGACTAACACGGGGAATCCAGCCATCCCTTGACTTTCCTCATTGAACAAAGATTCGGCCTCGACTCCTAGCGATCCCCGGAGCAAGGTCAATTGTTTCTTGGCTGTTTCCAACTGTTTTTTAAATGGGAAACCAATAGTTTTAATGTCCAGATCCTCTACTGAATGATGCTCGGAAATAAACTTCCGTGTGCCCAGCAAGAATCGAAAGTGAAAGGTTAGAAAAAAGATCTACATTTGGAAACTCCCTGTTAGATTCCAAATGTTCGAGTTATTGGCCTATTTCTAAATAACCTATTATTTCTATTCTGGACAGCAGTTTAAGGACATATATCGATCTCCTCAGTCTCCAGTTCATCCATTAGGGAATGGGTGTATTTTTGCTCCTTGTCTGTTAATGAAGAAAACTGGTTATCAAATGGCCGTTCACACTGACCACTTCCCCAATCTTAAAAGACTGATCTCAGAGCCTACACACATAGGTATGATGTTCCTCCAAACATCCTTTTCAGGCATGTACCCATGAGTTCTGGGTGTCATGGCTCATAGAATGATACAGCACAGAAGGAGGCCATTCGGCCTCTTTAAAAGACCTATCCAATTAGTCCCATTCCGCTGCTCTTTCCCCATAGTCCTGCAAATTTTACCCCTGCAAGTATTTATCCAATTTACTTTTGAAAGTTATTATTGAATGTATTTCCATCAGCCTTTCAGGCAGTGCATTCCAGATCACGACAACTCGCTGCATAAAATGTTTTTTCCTCATGTTGCCTCTGGTTCTTTTGCCAATTACCTTAAACTCCAAAATCGTTGGGGAGTCTTCTCAGTTTTTTTTTATTCGTTCATGGGATGTGGTCGTCGCTGGCAAGGCCAGCATTTATTGCCCATCCCTAATTGCCCTCGAGAAGGTGGTGGTGAGCCGCCTTCTTGAACCGCTGCAGTCCGTGTGGTGACGGTTCTCCCACAGTGCTGTTAGGAAGGGAGTTCCAGGATTTTGACCCAGCGACAATGAAGGAACGGTGATATATTTCCAAGTCGGGATGGTGTGTGACTTGGAGGGGAACGTGCAGGTGGTGTAGTTCCCATGTGCCTGCTGCTCTTGTCCTTCTAGGTGGTAGAGGTCGCGGGTTTGGGAGGTGCTGTCGAAGAAGCCTTGGCGAGTTGCTGCAATGCATCCTGTGGATGGTACACACTGCAGCCACAGTGCGCCGGTGGTGAAGGGAGTGAATGTTTAGGGTGGTGGATGGGGTGCCAATCAAGCGGGCTGCTTTATCTTGGATGGTGTCGAGCTTCTTGAGTGTTGTTGGAGCTGCACTCATGCAAGCAAGTGGAGAGTATTCCATCACACTCCTGACTTGGAGATGGTGGAAAGGCTTTGGGGAGTCAGGAGATGAGTCACTCGTCGCAGAATACACAGCCTCTGACCTGCTCTCTTAGCCACAGTATTTATATGGCTGGTCCAGTTAAGTTTCTGGTCAATGGTGACCCCCAGGATGTTGATGGTGGGGGATTCGGCGATGGTAATGCCATTGAATGTCAAGGGGAGGTGGTTAGACTCTCTCTTGTTGGAGATGGTCATTGCCTGGCACTTATCTGGCGCGAATGTTACTTGCCACTTATCAGCCCAAGCCTGGATGTTGTCCAGGTCTTGCTGCATGCGGGCTCGGACTGCTTCATTATTTGAGGGGTTGCGAATGGAACTGAACACTGTGCAATCATCAGCGAACATCCCCATTTCTGACCTTATGATGGAGGGAAGGTCATTGATGAAGCAGCTGAAGATGGTTGGGCCTAGGACACTGCCTTGAGGAACTCCTGCAGCAATGTCCTGGGGCTGAGATGATTGGCCTCCAACAACCACTACCAGCTTCCACTGGGCAGAGCTACATCTCCATGGGCTCGTCCTGTTCCTTCATGCTGTATGAATCACTCAGTGCCACATCATCACGAGCATTATCTAACCCCCACCTGTCCCGTCCCAGGAGATAGTCTATCAGCTGGTGCCTGGGGGAGAGGAAGGAAGTGCCACAGGTGGTAAGTTGGTGAGGGTTGAGGCAGAGGAAGACGGGGCAGGATGAAGCATCCTCGATTGGTGGGCAAGCTGGTCTTCATCGTCCTCTTGCTTATCATCATTGTCATATGCGATGAGATGAAAACTCCCCACTTCCTCCTCCTCCTCCTCCTTCTTGTCATTAACATCTTCAGCCTCCTATGTCCCTCCATTACTGTGCTGAATGTGCAGGAAAGGAGGGTAGAAGTTAAGAATCATCCAGTGTTGTTCTCAGACTGAAGCAGGCCGACATCACTCACATCGGTGTTTCAATGGGTCTTTAGGTTATCATGCTTTTGTTCAGGGTGGGGGGAGGAGAGACCCTGTTGGGGCTGTGGGGCTATTTCCACACTTCGATGTCAATGGTGGGTGAGAGATTGTGTTGTTCACAGGCAACATTCGCAAGTAACATTTGTGCCAGACAAGTGCCAGGCAATGACCATCTGCAACGAGAGAGTCTAACCACTTTCCCTTGACATTCAATGGCATTACCATCGCTGAACCCCCCACAATCAACATCCTGAGGGTCACCATTGACCGGAAACTTAACTGGACCAGCCATATAAATACTGTGGCTACAAGAGCAGGTCAGAGGCTGGGTATTCTGCGGCGAGTGACTCACCTCCTGACTCCCCAAAGCCTTTCCACCATCTACAAGGCACAAGTCAGGAGTGCGATGGAATACTCTCCACTTGTCTGGATGAGTGCAGCTCCAACAACACTCAAGAAGCTCGACACTATCCAGGACAAAGCAGCTCGCTTGATTAGCACCCCATCCACCACCCTAAACATTCACTCCCTTCACCACCGGCGCACTGTGGCTGCAGTGTGCACCATCCACAGGATGCACTGCAGCAACTCGCCAAGGCTTCTTCGACAGCACCTCCCAAACCCGCGACCTCTACCACCCAGAAGGACAAGCGCAGCAGGCACATGGGAACAACACCACCTGCACGTTCCCCTCCAAGTCACACACCATCCCGACTTGAAAATATATCACCGTTCCTTCATTGTCGCTGGGTCAAAATCCTGGAACTCCCTTCCTAACAGCACTGTGGGAGAACCGTCACCACACAGACTGCAGCGATTCAAGAAGGCGGCTCACCACCACCTTCTCGAGGGCAATTAGGGATGGGCAATAAATGCTGGCCTCGCCAGCGACGCCCACATCCCGTGAACGAATAAAAAAAAATTAGTGTATATTATCTCTCCTCATTCTTCCTACCAAAATGTATCACTTCACACTTCTCTGTGTTAAATTTCATCTACCATGTGTCTGTCTATTTCACCACTCTGCCTATATCCTCTTGAAGTCTGTTACTATCCACCTCGTGGTTTACAACATTTCCGAGTTTTGTGTTATCTGCAATCTTTGAAATTGTACCCTATACAATAAAGGTTTTGCGTAAACACAGGATGTCGCACACGGAGCAGCTTGAATTTCAACTGGCAGTCCTGCAGACAAATATTTCAGTGAGAAAAAATGTGTTCCAGGATTTCAATGGAAACAAAAATCAAGTGGTTCCTATAACAGGCAGACAATTTGCAACGCCAGTTTTAAACCCGAACAGCAAGTTGAAAATCTACCTCATGGTGTTTTAAGGACCACCTGTAGCTTGTCAGTGTTTATTACATCAATCCAAGAAACATACTCCTTCTCTCGCATTTTTACAGTCAATGGAGAGAAAGAACCTCAATTTATCACGAGATATAACTGAATCTTGGGATACTTCACAGTTAGAAGTGATATAAAGAGGAAAAATAATCTCTACATGGGGAAAAGGGAAGTTCACTGGGAGCAATATAAGAAAATACAGAAATTAGTTAAAAGGGTGAGCAGAGGGGCAAAGAGAGACCTGGGGGGGGGGGGCAGAATTTTAACCCCAAGAAAGGGTGGGTTGGAGTCGGTGGGAGGTAAAATACTGGTTTTTGCGATCGCGACTGCAACCCGGTCCAACGCACCAACTTTCGGGATTAATGTGGGCGTGTTTGGGTGCGCGTGTGCAGCCGAATTGCAGATGCCAATTACTGCCGGCGGGCATGTCGTTAACGAGGCAATCTACCTTGTCGAAATAGTTATGGTAGGTTTTTTATTAATGTTACTCACCTTTAAATTTAACACCGCCAGGACAGCTTTCCCGGAGCTCGTGAATCTCTCCAGGTGAAAGGAGGCGAAAAGGGCCAGATCATGAGGTAAGTGCCTTTATTGCACTGTTTGTTGGGCCAGGAGGAGCAGGGGTGCTTCCTGCAGGCCCAACAAGCTCACCTGCCACAATCGTACCCCTGTGATTGTCTGACCCCTTCCCTGATGGCCGGGACCCCTTCCCTGATGGCCGTTCGAGTGGGACTGCCCGAACAAAAAGGGCCAGTAATATAAAGAACTGGAATAGGATAAACTTCAAACCAAGAGGAGTATGAGAATAGACTGGTGGCAAATATAAAAGGGAATCTAAAAGTCTTCTATATGCATTTAAACAGTAATCGGGTAGTAAGAGGCGAGGTGCGGCTGACCAGAGACCAAAAAGGAGATCTACTCATGGAAGCAGAGGTCATGGCCGAGGTAGTAAATGAATACTTTGCATCTATCTTTACCAAGGAAGAAGATGCTGCCAGAGTCTCAGTAAAGGAAGATGTAGTTGAGATACTGGATGGGCTAAAAATTGATAAAGAGGAGGTACTAGAAAGGCTAGCTGTACTTAAAGTAGATAAGTCACCCGGTTCAGATGGGATGCATCCTAGGTTGCTGAGGGAAGTAATGGTGGAAATTCCGACATACGGGCCACAATCTAACAAACATCCTTAGATACAAGGGTGGTGCCAGAGGAGTGGAGAATTGCAAATGTTGCACCCTTGTTCAAAAAAGCAACTACAGGCCAGTCAGTTTAACCTCGGTGGTGGGGAGAATTTTAGAAACAATAATACTGGGACAGAATTAGCAGTCACTTGGACAAGTGTGGGTTGATTAGGGAAAGCCAGCACGGATTTGTTAAAGCCAAATCATGTTTAACTAATTTGATAGAGTTTTTTGATGAAGTAACAGAGAGGGTCGATGAGGGCAATGCAGTTGATGTGGTGTATATGGACTTTCAAAAGGTGTTTGATAAAGTGCCACATAATAGGCTTGTCATCAAGATGGAATAAAGGGGGCAATAGCAGCATTGTTACAAAATTGGCCAAGTAACAGGAAACAGAGAGTAGTAGTGAACGGTGTTTTTTCGGGGTGGAGGGGGGTGTACAGTGATGTTCCTCACTGATTTTCTTCATATATATTAATGACTTGGACTTGGGTATACAGGACACAATTTCCCAATTTGCAGATGACACAAAACTTGGAAGTGTAGTGAACAGTGAGGAGGATAGTGATAGACTTCAAGAGGACATAGACAGGCTGGTGGAATGGATGGACACGTGGCAGATGAAATTTAACGCAGAAAAATGTGAAGTGATACATTTTGGTAGAAAGAACGAGGAGAGGCAATATAAACTAGAGGGCACAATTCTAAAAGGGGTACAGGAACAGATCTGGGGGTATATGTGCAGAAATTGTTGAAAGTGGCAGGGCAGGTTGAGAAACCGGTTAAAAAAGCATACGGGATCCTGGGCTTTATAAATAGAGGCACAGAGTACAAAAGTATGGAAGTCATGATGAACCTTTATAAAACACTGGTTTGACCACAACTGGAGTATTATGTCCAGTTCTGGGCACCGCTCTTCAGGAAAGATGTGACGGCCTTAGAGAGGAAGCAGAAGAGATTTACTAGAATGATT
Source organism: Heptranchias perlo (assembly GCF_035084215.1). Taxonomy (NCBI): domain Eukaryota; kingdom Metazoa; phylum Chordata; class Chondrichthyes; order Hexanchiformes; family Hexanchidae; genus Heptranchias; species Heptranchias perlo. The sequence goes on from NC_090331.1 coordinate 20,044,357, forward strand.
CCAGGGATGAGGGACTATAGTTACATGGATAGACTGGAGAAGCTGGGGTTTTTCTCCTTGGAACAGAGAAGGTTGAGAGGCGATTTTATAGAGGTATTTAAAACTATTAAGGGTCTAGACAGAATAGATAGAGAGAAACTGTTCCCACTGGCTGAAGGGTCAAGAACCAGATGACGTAGATTTAAGGTGATTGGCAAACGAGCCAAAGATGACATGAGGAAAAAAATTTTTACGCAGTGAGTGGTTATGATCTGGAATGCACTGCCCGAGGGGGTGGTGGAGGCAGATTCAATCGTGGCTTTCAAAAGGGAACTGGATAAGTACTTGAAAGGAAAAAATTTGCAGGGCTACGGGAATAGGGCAGGGGAGTGGGACTAGCTGGGTTTCTTTTTCAAAGAGCCAGCACGGACTCGATGGGCTAAATGGCCTCCTTCCGTGCTGTAACCTTTCTATGATTCTGTGATTCTATATTAACTACTGCTGCCTACATTCCTTCCACTTCATGTTTTCTGATTACTCGTGTGCGAGTCAGACCTGCTAAGTGTCACAGTATGAGAGATTCATTTTGGTTTAACGATGCACACCTATGTTGTCTTAATATTAAACACACCATCAGACCCTAGAAATTACCGTTGGTACCCTAATCAAGAGTGAACTGAATACTGTTTAATGTTTTTGAATGTTATAAACATGTTGGCTAATCCCTAATTTTACTATTTTATGGAGTGTGATAAATTGTGAACTGTAACACCCACAGAGCAGGCTGACCAATGGAATGGCAAGATCAATCCTGAAGGCCAGCACCTGTTAATAAGAGTAAACAGCCATTTAAGTGCAGTGGTATCCATGGCAGTTGTTATATTGGTGCAATATCACTGTGCTATACAGTTTGTCGGACACAGAAATCACAGGCTTGATGACCGGGCAATGGTAGCTGTTCTGCAGGCAGGGGTGGCATTTGTCATTGTGGGGGCACCGTGCAAAGGTTTGGTTTGGGGGCCTGACATCTTACTAGACAGACTTATCATTGGATCTGCTCGAGGCCCCCGTAAAATTGCACGGGTTGCACGGTCCAATGCCGCCCCTGTCTGCAGAAACTGAGGGTAAAGGAGAGACGCCATTTATGACAGAGATGGCCACCCTCCCATGAAGCTCCCAATGCAGTAAGCACGACAGGAAATTGCAGGGACAGTGCAGCCTCTGAACCTGGGAGGTCAGAATATTAGAAACAACATGTCAGATCTGAAGAAATTGGCTAAGGTAAGGTAAATGCCCCTGTAATACTCAACAAGCATCTGTCACAAGCGCACATGTCCTGACAAACTTTAGATCATTGCCTGTTAAACCATACTAACAGGTATATGCAGGTCTAACTGCCGAACTTCTAGGAGAGAATCAGGCAATGAATGCTTAGCATGAATGGGGATCTTTCTGTATGGGAAAGTTAGAATGTTACATATGTCAATCTGTTAGCACAGGAACAATTCTTAAAGGGGGTACATGCAAGGAATACTTGTAAGTAAATCTAACAGGAGATGCCTGTTCAATTTGTATCAGGTTGTATAGCCTTGAAGCTATGTGTATATCCAATGTAACTTCAGTTTCCCTTTGTCCATTCACGTGTGCGTTTTGGCAGCCACTCCGGACTCGAGCTCATTGCTTCTATTTCCCTTTTTTTTTCTTTTCTTTTTATCCCTCCTAAGCCCCTCTCTCCTGTCATCATGCCTCTCGGGTACTCTGCCCCCCCCAAATCCCTACCTCAACCCTTCAGCACTCCTCAACCTTCCTACTCTCCTGCCGCCATCCCAGGCTTGACACCCTATTAGGTAAGCCCACAACTTCCCTCTGTGCCTCTCTTGGCATCCTCCGAAGAGCTCATCGAGGCACTCATCGGTACCTCCTTACGAGCAGCAACCACAATTGCCCCATCCTACTCTCTCACCGACCTTCCCGCCCAGCACAGCCACTGGGGGCTAATCTTGCCAATCTCCTTCCCATCCCACTCAAACATCCCTGCGCTGCCCCTCTCCGCATCTCCTTCCAGAATGTCCGTTCACTTGTGAACAAGGTCCTTGCCATCCACAAACTTATTTTTGGTGATTGCATTGACATCATGGCCTTGATGGAAACCTGGCTGATGGGTGATGACACCTTCCCCGTTAATGAAACCTCCCCACCTGGCTATATCTTTCACCACTTGCCCCGCCCTGATCGCCGCGGTGACGGTATGGCCCTTATCACCAAATCACACCTTTGTCTGTCGCCTGCTCCTCTGGCATCTTCTCCTCTTTGAACATCTCACCTTATTCCACCCCCTCACCTCTGCTTTAAAATCGTTGTTCTCTATCGCCCACCCAAGTACCACGCCAAATTTCTCAATGAGATACCTTAACTGCTTTCTGCCCTCAGTCTCTGCACTGAACGACTTCTCATCCTCGGTGAGTTCAACCTCCATCTCAAGTCATCATGCTCTCTTTCCTCTGAGTTCACTGCTCTACTAACCTCCCTTAATCTCTCCCTCCATTTAAAGTCCCCTACCCATATTCATGGCCACCCCCTTGACCATGCCATCTCTCGTGACCTCTCTGTTTCCATCACCCTTTCAGGCAGTGCATTCCAGATCACCGCAACTCGCTGCGTAACAATGTTTCCTCATGTCACCTCTAGTTCTTTTGCCAATCACCTTAAATCTGTGTCCTCTGATTATTGACCCTTCTGCCAATGGAAACAGTTTCTCCTTATTTACTCTATCAAAACTGTTCATGATTATGAACACGTCTGACAAATTTCCTCTTGACCTTCTCTGCTCTAAGAAGAACAACCCCAGCTTCTCCCATCTCTCCACATAACTGAAGTCCCTCATTCCTGGTACCATTCTAGTAAATCTCTTCTGCACCCTCTCTAAGGCCTTGACATTCTTCCTAAAGTGTGGTGCCCAGAATTGAACACAATATCGCAGCTGAGACCTAACCAGCGTTTTATAAAGGTTTAGCATAACTTCCTTGCTTTTGTACTCCATGCCTCTATTAATAAAGCCCAGGATCCCATATGCTTTTTTAACAGCCTTCTCACTTGTGTTGCCACCTTCAAAAACGTGTGTACATACACCCCCAGGTCTCACTGTTCCTACACCCCCTTTAAAATTGTACCATTTAGTTTATATTGCCTCTCCTCATTCTTCCTACCAAAATGAATCACTTCACACTTCCCTGCGTTAAATTTCATCTGCCATGTGTCTGCCCATTTCACCAGTCTGTCTATGCCTAGTCTGTAACTGTTACTTTCCTGCTCATTGTTTACTACATTTCCAAGTTTCATGACATCTGCAAACTTTGTAATTATGCCATATATATCCAAGACCAGGTTATTAATATCATCATCGTAGTAGGTACAGCGCAGGAGAAGGCCATTCAGCCCATCATGCTTGTGCCAGCTCTTTGAAAGAGCTATCCAATTAGTTCCATTCCCCTGCTCTTTCCCCAAAGCTCTGTAAATTTTTTCCCATCAAGTATCTATCCAAAACCTTTTTGAAGGTTACTATTAAATCTGCTTCCTCCACCCTTTCAGGCAGTGCATTCCAGATCATTACAACTCGCTGTGTAAAAAAATGTTTCCTCATGTCGCCTCTGGCTTTTTTGTCGATCACCTTAAATCTGTGCCCTTTGGTTACCAACCCTTCTGCCAGTGGAAACAGTTTCTCCTTATTTTCTCTGTCAAAACTGTTCATGATTTTGATCTCCCCTTAGCCTTCTCTGTTCTAAGGACAACAACCCCAGCTTCTCCAGTCTCTCCACATAACTGAAATCCCTCATCCCTGGCACCATTCCAGTAAATATTTTCTGCATCCTCTCTAAGGCCTTCACATCCTTTCCAAAGTGCAGTGCCCAGAATTGGACACAATACTCCAGCTGAGGCCTCAGCAGTGTTTTATAAAGGTTTAGCATAACTTCCTTGCTTTTGTACTCTATGCCTCTGTTAATAAAACCGAGGATCCCATATGTTTTTTTAACAGCCTTCTCAACTTGCCCTGCCACCTTCAAAGATTTGTCTATGTGCATCCCTGGTCTCTCTGTTCCTGCACCCCCCTTAAAATTGTACGATTTTATTTATATTGCCTCTCCTTATTCTTCCGACCAAAATGCATCACTTCACAATTCTCTGCGTTACATTTCATCTGCTATGTGTCTGCCCATTTCACCAGTCAGTCTATGTCCCCCTGAAGTCTGTTACTATCATCCACATTGTTTACTACATTTCTGAGTTTCGTGACATCTGCAAACTTTGAAATTATACCCTCTATACCCATGTCCAGGTCATAAAGATATATATCAAAAAGAGCAGTGGTCCTAATACTGACCCCTGGGGAACACCACTCCAGTCTGAAAAACAACCGTTCACCACTACTCTCTGCTTCCTGCATCTTAGCCAATTTTGTATCCACATTGCCACTGTCCCTTTAATCCCATGGGCTTTAATTTTGCTAACAAGTCTATTATGTGGTATTTTATCAAATGCTTTTTGAAAGTCCATATACACATCAGCGGCACTACCTGCATCATCCCTTTTCATTACTTCATCAAAGTACTCAATCAAGTTAGTCAAACACGATTTTCATTCAACAAATCTATGCTGAATTCCATTCATTAGCCCAAGTGCCAATTAATTTTGTCCTGGATTATTGTATCTAAAAGTTTCCCACCACCGACGTTAGGCTGACTGGCCTGTAATTGCCAGGTTTATCCCTCTCCCCTTTTTTGAACTGGGATGTAACTTTAGCAATCCTCCAGTCCTCTGGCACCATCTAAGGAGGATTGGAAGATTGTGACCAGAGTCTCCGCAATTTCCATCCTTACTTCCCTCAGGAACCTAGGATGCATCCCATCTGGACCGGGTGACTTTTCCACTTTGAGTACTGCCAACCATTTAGGTACCTCCTCTTTATCTATTTTTATCCTATTCAATATTGCCACTACCGCCTCCTTTACTGCTACATTGGCAGCATCCTCTTCTACAGTGAAGACAGATGCAAAGTATTCATTTACTACCTCAGCCACGCCTGCTGCCTCCTCAAGAGGATCTCCTTTTTGGTCCCCAATCGGCCTCACCTTTTCTTTGACTATCCATTTACTATTTATATGTTTATAACAGAATTTTGGGTTCCCTTTTATGTTAGCCACTAATGTATTCTTATACTCTCCCTTTGCCCCTCTTATTCCTATTTTTAGATGTCCTTTGTACTTTCTGTATTCAGCTTTGTTCTCTACTGTATTGTGAACCTTACATTTGTCATAAGGCTCCAATTTCTGTTTCACTTTAATCTCTATATCTTTATTCATCCAGGGATCTCTAGCTTTGGATACCTTTCCTTTCCACCTTATGGGAATGTGTCTACTCTGTACCTGAACTGTCTCTTCTTTGAAGGTCTCCCATTGTTCAATTACTCTTTTGCCTAACAATTTTTGATTCCAGTCTATCTGGGCCAGATCCTTTAATAACTCACTGAAATTAGCCCTCCTCCAGTTTTTACCCTTTTTTAAAAATTCGTTCATGGGATGTGGGCGTCGCTGGCAAGGCCAGCATTTATTGCCCATCCCTAATTGCCCTCGAGAAGGTGGTGGTGAGCCGCCTTCTTGAACCGCTGCAGTCCGTGTGGTGACGGTTCTCCCACAGTGCTGTTAGGAAGGGAGTTCCAGGATTTTGACCCAGCGACAATGAAGGAACGGCGATATATTTCCAAGTCGGGATGGTGTGTGACTTGGAGGGGAACGTGCAGGTGGTGTTGTTCCCATGCGCCTGCTGCTCTTGTCCTTCTAGGTGGTAGAGGTCGCGGGTTTGGGAGGTGCTGTCGAAGAAGCCTTGGCGAGTTGCTGCAGTGCATCCTGTGGATGGTGCACACTGCAGCCACAGTGCGCCGGTGGTGAAGGGAGTGAATGTTTAGGGTGGTGGATGGGGTGCCAATCAAGCGGGCTGCTTTATCTTGGATGGTGTCGAGCTTCTTGAGTGTTGTTGGAGCTGCACTCATCCAGGCAAATGGAGAGTATTCCATCACACTCCTGACTTGTGCCTTCTAGATGGTGGAAAGGCTTTGGGGAGTCAGGAGGTGAGTCACTCGCCACAGAATACCCAGCCTCTGACCTGCTCTCGTAGCCACAGTATTTATATGGCTGGTCCAGTTAAGTTTCTGGTCAATGGTGACCCCCAGGATGTTGATGGTGGGGGATTCGGCGATGGTAATGCTGTTGAATGTCAAGGGGAGGTGGTTAGACTCTCTCTTGTTGGAGAGGGTCATTGCCTGGCACTTATCTGGCGCAAATGTTACTTGCCACTTATGAGCCCAAGCCTGGATGTTGTCCAGATCTTGCTGCATGCGGGCTCGGACTGCTTCATTATCTGAGGGGTTGCGAATGGAACTGAACACTGTGCAGTCATCGGCGAACATCCCCATTTCTGACCTTATGATGGAGGGAAGGTCATTGATGAAGCAGCTGAAGATGGTTGGGCCTAGGACACTGCCCTGAGGAACTCCTGCAGCAATGCCCTGGGGCTGAGATGATTGGCCTCCAACAACCACTACCATCTTCCTTTGTGCTAGGTATGACTCCAGCGACTGGAGAGTTTTCCCCCTGATTCCCATTGACTTCAATTTTTCTAGGGCTCCTTGGTGCCACACTCGGTCAAATGCTGCCTTGATGTCAAGGGCAGTCACTCTCACCTCACCGCTGGAATTCAGCTCTTTTGTCCATGTTTGGACCAAGGCTGTAATGAGGTCTGGAGCCGAGTGGTCCTGGCGGAACCCAAACTGAGCATCGGTGAGCAGGTTATTGGTGAGTAAGTGCCGCTTGATAGCACTGTCGACGACACCTTCCATCACTTTGCTGATGATTGAGAGTAGACTGATGGGGCGGTAATTGGCCGGATTGGATTTGTCCTGCTTTTTGTGGACAGGACATACCTGGGCAATTTTCCACATTGTCGGGTAGATGCCAGTGTTGTAGCTGTACTGGAACAGCTTGGCTGGAGGCGCAGCTCGTTCTGGAGCCTTTGCTGTATCCAGTGCACTCAGCCGTTTCTTGATATCACGTGGAGTGAATCGAATTGGCCGAAGACTGGCTTCCGTGATGGTGGGGATATCGGGAGGAGGCTGAGATGGATTATCCACTCGGCACTTCTGGCTGAAGATGGTTGCAAACGCTTCAGCCTTGTCTTTTGCACTCACGTGCTGGACTCCACCATCATTGAGAATGGGGATATTTGCAGAGCCTCCTCCTCCCGTTAGTTGATTGTTCCTTGTCATTTTCCACAACTATTCTAAACTTGGTAACATTATGATCACTGTTCCCCAGAAGCTCCCCCACTGAAACATGCTCCAAACTGCCCCATTTTTTTTTCTTTATTCGTTCATGGGATGTGGACGTCGCTGGCAAGGCCAGCATTTATTGCCCATCCCTAATTGCCCTTGAGAAGGTGGTGGTGAGCCGCTGCAGTCCGTGTAGTGAAGGTTCTCCCACAGTGCTGTTAGGTAGGGAGTTCCAGGATTTTGACCCAGCGACGATGAGGGAATGGCGATATATTTCCAAGTCGGGATGGTGTGTGACTTTTTTTTATTTGTTCATTGGATGTGGGCATCGCTGGCGAGGCAGGCATTTGTTGCCCATCCCTAATTGCCCTTGAGAAGGTGGTGGTGAGCCGTCTTCTTGAACCACTGCAGTCTGTGTGATGAAGGTTCTCCCACCGTGCTGTTAGGACGGGAGTTCCAGTATTTTGACCCAGCGACGATGAAGGAACGGCGATATATTTCCAAGTCGGGATGGTGTGTGACTTGGAGGGGAACGTGCAGTTGGTGTTGTTCCCATGTGCCTGCTGCTCTTGTCCTTCTAGGTGGTAGAGGTCGCGGGTTTGGGAGGTGCTGTCGAAGAAGCCTTGGCGAGCTGCTGCAGTGCATCCTGAGGATGGTACACACTGCAGCCACAGTGCGCCGGTGGTGAAGGGAGTGAATGTTTAGGGTGGTGGATGGGGTGCCAATCAAGCGGGCTGCTTTGTCCTGGATGGTGTCGAGCTTCTTGAGTGTTGTTGGAGCTGCACTCATCCAGGCAAGTGGAGAGTATTCCATCACACTCCTGACTTGTGCCTTCTAGATGGTGGAAAGGCTTTGGGGAGTCAGGAGGTGAGTCACTCGCCACAGGACACCCAGCCTCTGATCTGCTCTTGTAGCCACAGTATTTATGTGGCTGGTCCAGTTAAGTTTCTGGTCAGTGGTGACCCCCAGGATGTTGATGGTGAGGGATTCGGCGATGCCGTTGAATGTCAAGGGGAGGTGGTTAGACTCTCTCATGTTGGAGATGGTCATTGCCTGGCACTTGTCTGGCGTGAATGTTACTTGCCACTTATCAGCCCAAGCCTGTATGTTGTCCAGCACTTGCTGCATGCGGGCACAGACTGCTTCATTATCTGAGGAGTTGTGAGTGGAACTGAACACTCTGCAATCTTCAGCGAACATCCCCATTTCTGACCTTATGATGGAGGGAAGGTCATTGATGAAGCAGCTGAAGATGGTTGGGCCTAGGATACTGCCCTGAGGAATTCCCGCAGCAATGTCCTGGGGCTGAGATGATTGGCCTCCAACAACCACTACCATCTTCCTTTGTGCTAAGTATGACTCCAGCCACTGGAGAGTTTTCCCCCTGATTCCAATTGACATCTATTTTACTGGAGCTCCTTGGTGCCACACTCGGTCACATGATGCCTTGATGTCAAGGGCAGTCACTCTCACCTCACCTCTGGAATTCAACTCTTTTGTCCATGTTTGGACCAAGGCTGTAATGAGGTCTGGAGCCGAGTGGTCCTGGCAGAACCCAAACTGAGCATTGGTGAGCAGGTTATTATTGAGTAAGTGCTGCTTGATAGCACTGTCAACGACACCTTCCATCACTTTGCTGATGATTGAGAGTAGACTGATGGGGCAGTAATTGGACGGATTGGATTTGTCCTTCTTCTTGTGGACAGGACATACCTGGGCAATTTTCCACATTGTCGGGTAGATGCCAGTGTTGTAGCTGTACTGGAACAGGTTTGCTGGAGGTGCGGCTAGTTCTGGAACACAAGTCTTCAGCATTACAGCCGGGATGTTGTCGGGGCCCATAGTCTTTGTTTTATCCAGTGCACTCAGCCGTTTCTTGATATCACATGGAGTGAATCGAATTGGCTGAAGACTGGCTTCTGTGATGGTGGGGATATCGTGAGGAGGCCGAGATGGATCATCCACTCGTCACTTCTGGCTGAAGATGGTTGCAAATGCTAGTTCATTCCCCAGAACTAGATCCAGCACTATTTCCTTCCTCGGGCTGGAAACACTGTTCTGGAAAGTTCTCTTGGACACATTTCAGGAATTCCTCCCCTTTCTTTGCCCTTTAACCTGTTACTGCCCCAGTCTATATTGGGTTAATTGAATTCCCCCATTATCACTACTCTATAGTTCTTGCATCTTTCTGTAATTTGCCTGCAAATTAGCTCCTCTATCCCCTTCTCACTATTTGGTGGCCTACAGTACATACCCAGTAGCATAATAGCTATTCTGTTGCTCCTTCACTCTAACCAAATAGATTCTGTCTTTGACCGCTCAACTACATCATCTCTTCCCAGTGATGTTTTAGTTTCTTTGATCAATTCTGCAACCTCCCTCCTTTTTTTCCTTCCCTATCTTCCTTGAATACCTAGAATCCATGAATATTAAGTTGACAATCTGCCCCTTCTGCCAGGTCTCCATTATTGCCATTATATGATAGTCCCATGTGACGACTTGTGCCTGCAGCTCACCTTATTTACCATGCTACGTGTATTTCCTTACACGCACTCCAAACCCATCTTAGATTGCCTCGCATTTGCCCCCTGTCTGATCCCTCCAATTTCTGTACTATTCTTTGCTCCAGTTGCTATTTGTCTCTCCCAGTTCTCTGTACACCTTTTTTTTCCTCTCCTCATCCTGACATTCAGATGTTAAATTCATGCACAATTGGTACAATCGAGATTTCACAAAAATAGTTAGAAACAAAACATATAGAAAGTCACATTGAATCCCAAGTAGTGAGAATATCAGTAGGCATATTAGTGTACTTATTACTATGTTTAAAGTTTGTCGCTCAGTCGGTAGTGATTGCTCAAGTGCTTGCAGTGATATCGTCCTCAATGCTAGTGGCAAATTCTCATTTGATTTGACCAGTCAAGGACCCTTTTCTGGAGTATGTTATGAAGTGCCTTAATGCAATTGTAATCACTATGTAGCATAGTGTATTATACAGGTTTAAATATTTCAGCATTATGATATTACTTTACCCCATTATCATGATGAATCAAAATACTAAACAGCATCAAGTATTATAATCAGCTCCAGCTGCCCGTGGCAGAGGCTTACTAAAGTATTTTTTTTTATTCGTTCATGGGATGTGGGCGTCGCTGGCAAGGCCAGCATTTATTGCCCATCCCTAATTGCCCTTGAGAAGTTGGTGGTGAAGTCAGCCAATGTTTATAAATGTTACATAAAAGTCAGCCAATGTTTATAAATGTTACATAATAATTATCTCACGCTAAGTCTGCTGTGGTTATGTTTTCGAGCAGTTTATTATTATTATGCATGATTTGTAAATTTTACATTGGCAAAATTTTTCATTTGAAGTAGGTATAATTCAACATTGACATCCAAAGACAGGCCATAAAGATTGTTCATGTGGGAACAAAACACTCATTCAAACTCGTGTACCAGTTGGGTGAATGATCTAAGGGATCAGTGAAGGCACATAATTGGGGCAGAGCAAGTAGACTCGATATTTTCAGGTAATAAAATCATACCTTCATTTACATAGGACACTATCTACAATGTGGGTTGGACCACACTATATTGAGGTCTGCTGTGGATAGATTTGCTGAGAATTTGATGGTATAAATGATGCAAAAATATCTGTGATCTTCCATCTTGCTATGGAAACTAAATATTTCTTCCAAATTTACACACTCAATGTTTTGCAAACATGATGGGTAGAACAATAGCAGACTTATGTTTTATTGAATTAAATGTAGATGAAAAAACTCACTAACAGTGATTACAGTTGCAGCTGTACAATGGCAACTTCCTCAGAGATTCTCTCCACCATTACATTCATTGCACTTAAGAATAATATGATTTTTTTAGTTTACAAATTGCAAATGCACAAGAAGTTAATTTATCAGTAAGGCAATTTAGTCATCCTGCAAATAGTTTCAGCCATCATTCCTGAAATATATTCTAAAATAATTTGTGTTCTAAATGACAATTGATATTAAAAGCGAGCTGGATTTTTTAAATCTATTCATGGGAAGTGGGCATCACTGGCAAGTCCATTATATATTGCCTATCCCTAATTGCCCTTGAGAAGGTGGTGGTGAGCCGCCGCCTTGAACCGCTGCAGTCCATGTGGTGACGGTTCTCCCACAGTGCTGTTAGGTAGGGAGTTCCAGGATTTTGACCCAGTGACGATGAAGGAATGGCGATATATTTCCAAGTCAGGATGGTGTGTGACTTGGAGCGGAACGTACAGGTGGTGTTGTTCCCTTTCGCCTGCTGCCCCTGTCCTTCTGGATGGCAGAGGGCATGGGTTTGGGAGGTTAACTCCTTACTATGGCATTTCTGTTGTTCTTTATGATGCCTTTCCCTTTTCTGATTGATTTTGTTGTTCTGGTAACATGACTTATTTTGTCAGGAGGTCTGATATGAATAAGGTCTCAAGCTACCATCCAGAGATGACAAGATAAGTTAAGCATGTCTATACATCAATTTTTTGTATATATATACTTAGAATTTTTGTTACAGCTATAGGATTTTTTTTTTAAAATAGAGACAGATGGGCTCGAGTTCAGATGGACATAGGATCCTTTATCAAAATTGTAATGGTTGGGGAGTGGGTTGGTCAATTCCTGTATCATCTCTTTGTTTGAATCCAGCCCAAAATGATTGACTCCTTACTCCACTGACCATACTGACTCCTATGTGAAATGAAGTAATACACAGCAAGTCCATCAGCATCCATAAAGAGAAAAGACAGGTTATGCTATTTCACATGTGTACCCTGAAGGGTATGCATCTGAAATATCATAACCTGTCTTTTCTCTTTACGGATGCTGACTGACTTGCTGTGTATTTTTAGCATTTTCTATTTTTATTTCCGATTTCCATCATTTGCAGTTTTTCCTGAGGGATCAGTGAAGGCACATTATTGGAGCAAAGCAAAAGCAGCTTGACTCTGTATCTAACTCCTGCTCCACTTTATGTGGGAGTACCCAAAATGGAACAAAAAACATTCCATAAAACATTCCTCATCCCGAGGAACACGGAACATTCAAATTTTAAATGCTAACAGTGTAGCTTAAATTGTTTTGCCAAATTTACATGTTCATTAATACATTTACAGTGTAACTTAAATTGTTTTGCCAAATTTACATGTTCATTAATATATTTATTGCAGCACCGAGTGAGAATATGTTGGGCATTTTGATGCCCGTGGTTTTGTAAGGTTCTTGGACTTGACATCAATTTGGTTGCAAATAATCTTTATTGAGTTCGACCAAATCTTGACACACTAAATGTCATAAGCAACAGTCATGGAGAGAAATAAACAATATTACCCGCTTTCACTCTGGAGAGAGAATATCACCTTTGTCGATTCTTTCGTCCTTGTCTCTCTCTACGAATTGTGAAGGAAAGCTTAAGATCTTTATAGGACTCTAGTCACGCGAAGCCATCTCTTAAAAGGAGTACTTTTTCAGTTTTCCAATTGATCTGTTGATCATTGTCTTGTTTGTTTGTGATAGAGGCTACCCTCTTATCTGGCAGACCACTGACCCCTTATTCAGCATTCCTTGCTAACAAAAGACCTCTTGCTGACAAAGCTTTGTCTCACTCAATGGCATCCATACCCTGAAAAATTCTCGTAATGAGAAACTTGACTATTTTATTATTTCTAGTCTACAAGCTTTTAATACATGAAAAGAAAGCAAAAACTTTAATCATATGAGATTAAACCAAATCCTAATCCGACAGTATATATGCATATAATAGGGTTTCTCACAGACTGCTTACTATGACAGAGAAGTAACTTGTGTAGAACGATAGGGCATAGTTTTTATCCATAATTTCCCTAAATTTTTTTCTATTGCTGTGGCAACAATTTTGGTGCAAATAACTATTTGGTAACCTTATTAAGCAAGAATAAACATGGTATGGCCTGTACTGCGGAAAGGCCAGTTGACTGAAGAACAATACTACAGTCAATCCATTAGTTATCCTTAAGGCCTGATTTTAACTCACCACGCCCAACTGGAACGATGTGGGCAGGGGAATAAAATGGAGCGGGGTGGGGGGGGGGGGGGTTTGCGCCGCATTCTGCCCCATCTTAACTTGCCTGAATTTAGACACAAGGTGGTCTTGCTCCCTCCCCCACCCCAAGAGGAGCTGGAGCCTAATGATGTCATTGGGATGCGCATGCCATTTTAACTGCGGGCCCGACTAATGCCCACACAGTTTCAAACACATCAGCGAAAGATGGAGGCAGGTAGATTCCATGTGACTGGAGGCTAGGTAAGTTTAATTTGTTTTTATTTTTTTAAAGGTTCTTTATGGGCCAGAAAGAGTAGAAGTGCTCTTTCTGACCATCCAGGGATACTTTGGGTCTCCCCTGGTCGGACGTTTCCCTCTCCCCGACTTGCGGACTTTGCCGATTCTCCCCCCCACCCATTCCCCTACCACACTTACCTTGCCGGGTACCATTTCTGTGGGTCCGTGGAGATGACCCAACACCCCCTTCCGCCCCCCCCCCCCCCACCACCTCGCGATTTGCGACTCCCACCTACCGGCAGTGACATCAATCCCGCCGGCATCAGGTGGGTGTCAGTGCCAGAGAATGCTAATAAGGCCCAGGACTTATAATCTCGAGCTTCGGGGGACCGGTCGGATCGCCACCTGCTTTGGCCCCCACGCCCCCAATTCTCGCCCCGAGTTAAAACTGCGGCTTCAGTTTTCTGCAATGGTTTACAGGGAACACATTTTCGCTGTTCTAGTTTACATTCAACATCTTGGAAAATAATAACTTATGCTTAAGAAACTAGACATACTTTTATGTCTTCTACAGCTGTGCTGGTTTCACCTCAGGTTGGAAGCAGTGCTCAGTGGCAACCTGTCTCATAAGAGCAGCCTGAAAAGTTCATTACAGCACAGTCTGCAACTTGTAGTATGCTGGATTTACCACAAATATGAATGAAATTCTAATAAGATGCAGTGACATAATGGCAACTACACAGGTTGCTTCTGACTCACAGTGTCCATGATTTAAAGGTTATTAAGTATTCCGGATATGCCCCATCATCGCAAAAAATAACAAAAATAGAAGGGTTAGATATTTTGTCCACTGCACAGTCGCAAAGATCAGCTGAATCCTTCTGTGGATTTACAGGTGTTGGTTCCAGCATATCTTGTACTCCTTTGCATTTCTTCCCAGTAATCACTCGTGCCTGATAGATGTATTTGCATCCATCAGAGTCAAGGTTGGAATATTTCTTGTCACATGAATACGAGGCATTCAAGGCAAAGTAAGTTCCTTTTCCATAGACAGTGGCTAAGAAGTATGAAAAGTATACTATTAGATAATGGTTGAAGTCATTGCTCTAATTGATAATCTGCTGTAATGCTCCACTACTGAAAACATTTCAAAACTCACAGGGAATGCGATAAAGCGGAAAACAGAACTTCCAAATGATCTGGAAATTATAGTACAATTTAAGCCATTTTTATGCTGGTCCTGTTTTAATTTGTATTCCAGGACATTAACCCTCATGGGCCAGCTCCTAGTGTTAAATTGGACTCCCTTATCCCCTTAGCAGCTCTAGTACCCAGTATTTCATGAGTATATGAGTCTGCCTCTGGGATAATGAAACTGGATTTAGCAGTGTAAACACGGGGAGAGGGATGATGTTACTTTCCATCAATAGTTACTTCAATAGTAACTTTCAAAAGGGAATTGGAAATATACTTGAAAAGGAAAAACCGTTGCAGGGCTCTGGGAAAGAGTAAGGGTGTGGGACTAATTGGATATTTTTGTCAAAGAGGCATGATGGGCCGAATGGCCTCCTGCGTTGTATGAAATAGGGTCAGCATAAAAGAGGTTGAAGTTGCAAAGGGAAAGCACACAATGAGTACACTGTAGTAACAGAAATGTTAACATAATATAAATAAACAATTCATTTGGACACAAAGTACAATTGCTCATTCTATGAAAATGTTACACTAAAAAGGTAGTGTTTGGCCAGTGCTCTATCACTTCACACCACAGATGAAAACACAATGGCTCTGAATTTCCTTAGCCTTTTTGCCGCTGTGGTCCCGTAACTTTGCCAGAAATGCGGCAGAAACCCTGTTTGCGGGCTTAAATGGGGTTCCTCTGCCCTACCATTAAGTAGGTTGCTTAATGAAAGAGGACTGTGATCCATCTACAGTTGTCCTTCCTCTTCTAAACATCTTTTTTTTAGTGTGAACACAGGTTTAACAACTCTCCCACATTCAGTCAGCTGGACAGCATGAGATTACTATGGAGGCAGGTCTTAGGGCTATGCCAGGAGTCCAGAGATAGTGAAAGTCCTATCTTAAAACTCGAGGCCCTGTAACTTTAATCAGACGCTTTTCACTACGATTAGAAATGCCGGGTAATATTCACTTTCCAGTGTAATGAAACAAAAGAAAACACTTGTAAATGCCAGTCAGGCGAATTAAGAGAGCGTAGGAGAAAGAGAATTGGGGAGACAATAAAAGGACAGAGAAAAAAGGATCAAAGGGAAGGAACAGAAAATACAATTGGCTTCTCTGCAGGCCATGTGACAGATGTAGCTTGTCACTTTTAGCCCTGTTTGTTTTAGGCATGTGTGAATATGAGTGCAGGTAGATACAGCCATAAAAAAGGCCAATAACATTTTGGGATTCATAAGTAGGAGGATAAAGTACCAGAATAAAGAATTATAAATTTGTACAAGGCATTGTTCCAGCCACTGTTCGAGTACTGTGTGCAGTTTTGGGCACTCAGTTATTGAAAGGGCAATAAAGCCAGAGAGAACGTACAGCATAGGTTCACCAGGATGGCACCAGGGATGTGAAAATATAGTTCTGAGGAGAGGTGAGATAGCGGGACTGTTTGTACCAGCACAGAGGAAACTAAGAGGAGATTTATTGAAAGATTTTAAAATTATAAAGGGTTTTGATACACTGAATTGGGAAAGATTATTTCCTCCGGTTGGGGAGTCTGTGACAAGGGTGGCACAAATTTAAAATTGTCACCAAGATAGTGCGTAGAGAGGCTAGGAGACATTTGTTTATGCAGAGAGTTGTTAGAACATGGAATGCTTTGCCACAGAATAGTTCAGGCAGGCGTCTACTGCATCTTTTAAGGGAAGAGATGATAAACATTTGAAACTGGAAAAGGTGCAGGGTCGTGGGGAAAGAGGAGGGCAGTGGGATTAGTTTTGGATTGCTCTAGCAAAGAGTTGGCACAAGTATGATTGGCTGAACGGTCTCCTCTTGTGCAGTAAGCCAAAGCAAACAGGGCATGGCATTGTATTAGTAGAACCATTCAGTACAATCAAAGGACACCATTCTGTCATTATACAGGTCTTTGGTTAGACCACATCTGGAGTACTGCAGCCAGTTATGATCTGCTTACAGGGTGAGTGATATAGTCGCTTTGGTGATCTACAGGTATGATTCCTAGCTTAAAGAACCTTAGTTACTCAGGTAGCCTTCAGGAGTTGGGTCCACTTACCCTAGAACAGCATAGACTTTGAGGCGATCTAATAGAGGTATGTGAATTAATGTGAGGGTAGGATTATGTGCTTATTGGGAGATCATTTGAGTTTGACAGATTGTGAAGGACCAGGGGATGTGCATTTAAACTATGCAAGAATAGGAATAGACGTTAGGCAGTTCTTCTTTTCCCAGAGAGTAGTGAGCCTCTGGAATGCATTGCCGACTTGTGTGGTGTGTGCTGACTCTCTGCGTGCCTTCAAAATGAAGCTAGACTGGTTCTTAGATGGGGCAGAGATCGCATCTTAAAAAAGTAAGTGGTTTGACAGTTAACGTACGAATGGTCTTTGTGATCTCCTGGACTGATTTCGATCGTCTGAGGAGGCCGGAGAGGAATTGTCCAGATTTTAATTCCCTTATTGGGAACTAGGGGAATCAAGGGATATGGGGATCGGGCGGGAAAGTGGAGTTGAGGTAGAAGATCAAACATGATCTGATTGAATGACGGAGCAGGCTCGAGGGGCCATATGGCCTACTGCTCCTATTTCTTAAGATCTTATTGGCCCTCGGTTATTTTGTTTTTTTGACTCTCCCAGGAGATTACATGGTTGCTGGGGGGCAGGCTTGATGGACAAGCTGGTCTTTACCTGTTCATCATTTTTATATGTTTGTAAACTTCTATGGTTCAAATATAAGGTTCACCCAAATGGCAGCTTGGCTGGTTGGTAATATTCTCACTTCTCAGTCAGAAAGTTGTGGGTTCAAGTTCCATTCCAGGTCTTGAGCACATAATCAATACTAACATTTCAGTGCAGTACACAGGGAGTGCTGCACTGGTTAAGGTGCTGTCTTTCAGATGAGATATTTAATCAAGGCCTTGTCTGCTTGATCTGGTGGTCTAGGTGGATGTAAAAGATCTCATGGCCCTATTTGAAGAAGCACAGTGAGTTCTCCTGTTTTCCCGGCCAACATGCCTCCTAAATCAACACCAGTAAAAACAGATTAACTAGTCACTCATTTAATTTCCAGTTTGTGAGACCTTGTGGTGAATAAATTGATTGCCATATTTGCCTATGTAACAACAGTGACTGCACTTCAAGTGTAATTATTGATTGTAAAGCACTTTGGGTACGTAGAGGAAATGATCAAGTGCAATATAAACGCAAGTCTTTCTTTTAACATTTGTGACTTCTTACATAGAACCATAAAGGTTTACAGAACAGAAGAAGGACGTTCAGCCCATCATGACTGTGCCACCTCTCTGCCAAAGCAATCCAAAACTAATCCCACTGCCCCACTCTTTCCCCATAGCCCTGTATCTCCCTCTGCTTCAAAGATTTACCCAATTTTACCATAAAAGATGCAATGGTCTTTGCCTAAATCGCTCCCTGTTGGAAAGCATACCATGCTCCAACAACTCCCTATGTAAAAAAGTTCTTCCTGGCTGACTCCTCAACCAGAGTTCCTCAACCACACCATCAAAACTTTCATAATTTTAAAAAATCTCTATTAAATTTCCTCAGCCTTCTCTGCTACAGTGGAAGTGGTTCCAGTATCTCAAGTCTCTCTTCATATCTATAGTTTCCAATCCCTGCCATCATCCTACGCTCTAGATTTCTACATTGCTGACATGCCTGCCTGTGCACCAGATTCCTGTGCCATATGTCATTAGCCACTTATAGTTAACCCTGTGTGCTCTTTGATGCTATTTTTCCCATTCATCGGAATTCGTAACAAGAACCCGAAGCAGGCAGCTGCTACGTTCCTTCATTTGAAAATGAAACTACCCCCTCAAACATTGTTCACTGCTTCTCTTTATTCTTAATCTGTCAGACTACTTTCAGCCTGAATATTCCAGCAGTATTTTGTTCCTTTTATTCTTGTATTTTCTTAGGTCCTTACCATTTCTCCCGCAAAAGCTTCTGTTGAAGCCAGTTTTGTTCACTTTTTGGGAAATTTCCTTCGTGGTCCCATGATAAAGAATCTGCTCTGCATTTAGCCCAGGATTCTTTCTTTCCACTGCTTCTTTCCTAACAGAATAACTTTGCCAAAGCTTGCGATTCTGGATCCTTTCGATCTAGATGAGACATTTACACAGCATTAGATTTTAAAGTAAAAATAAATAGATTAACAGTTGCAACTAACATGATCCAGTTATTTTAGTAAAATATATTCCGTATGAAGTATTACTGAATCTCACAGGACCTTAAGAAAACAAACATTCTTGGCCTGAAATTCTGAAAGGGACCTGAATAGATTGATCAGAACAGGGGCGGATAATGAGGTAGAATCCAATTCCGCTGGGATTTCATCCAGTTGCTACAGCGGAGCCATTTTCCAATACAGGGGGAGAAGTGTTCTCAGAGGTCAGGTTTGAGGCAGATTTTGGATGAAATGGCATGGGAAAACATACATGAGAAAGGGAAGGCCCTGGGTTGGTGGTACTGCAGACTGGCAGGTTTTCAGGAGGAGAATCCGGGTACAACTTTTTTGGAGTTGTATGTGCAGCTGTAGGCCGTACCATCCCATTTTATTGGTTTTAGTGGCCAAATAGCACTCAAAAGCAATGGTAAAAAGAAGGAAAATCTAGCCAAGGGTTTTTAAGAAGATACTAGTCGATCATTCTTGGCAGAGTCAAGACCAAATGTACTCTTCAGGTGAAGCAGGGTTAGAGGCCAGGGTATAACTGGACCAGGGCACAAGGATGTAATTCAGTCTGTATTTTAAAGTCGCATATTCTGTCCTTATTTTGTGTACTTTGATTTTGCATGATAATTTATAGTTAAATAGTAACATTTACAGCAATTTGGGAAGCAGACAAGTAGAGTTGATTGGAGAATAGGAGTTTCTCTATAGTACAGTCCAAGGAGCTGGGAGATGTAAAACTTGATATGCTATAATGTCACAACTGGCAGGAGGGTTTACATAAGCAGTTTTCATTACAATTGTGGAGACACTGTGTATTCATTAGAGTTTAGATGCATTCACTAGAGGTTAGAGTATTCACGAGAGTTTAGAAGAATGAGAGGGGATCTCATTGAAACGTATAAAATTCTGACAGGGCTAGACAGACTGGATGCAGGTTTCCCTGGCTGGGGGGTCCAGAATGAGGGGTCACAGTCTCAGGATACGAGGTAGGACATTTAGGACTGAAATTAGGAGAAATTTCTTCACTCAGAGGGTGGTGAACCTGTGGAATTCTCTACCACAGAAGGCTATGGAGGCCAAGTCACTAAATATATTTACGAAGGAACTGGATAGATTTCCAGACACAAGGCATCAAGGGGTATGGGGAGAGAGCAATAATATGGTATTGAGATAGAGGATCAACCATGATCATATTGAATGGCGGAGCAGGCTCGAAGGGCCGTATGGCCTACTCCTGCTCCTATTTTCTATGTTTCTATGACAGGAATTTATAATAGGAAAAAAAAAATCACCACAGGAAGTAAGGGTTTTTAACCAGGAAGTGCATGCAGAGATAAGATTTTTAATATATTATAGATAGATTGATAAGTGAATGAATGTCACACCAGAATCCAGGTGAAATTACATCATGCGATCTATTCCATAAATCTTAACTATCAATTTTTACATTAAGTCTCCAGAATCGAATACCTAATCTTTGATCGGGGTCTTAATAGTTTGATTTACAAGATAAAGTTGAGTGAAAAGTAATAACATATGAAATCAAATTTTACTGAACCTGCTTTTTTTTTGTTCATTCATGGGATGTGGGCATCGCTGGCAAGGCCAGCGTTTACTCCCGCAGTGCTGTTAGGTAGGGAGTTCCAGGATTTTACCCTGCGACGTTGAAGGAACAGCGATATATTTCCAAGTCAGGATCGTGTGTGACTTGGAGGGGAACATGCAGGTGGTGGTGTTCCCATACGCCTGCTGCCCTTGTCCGTCTAGGCAGTAGTGTTCGTAGGTATTGGAGGTATTGTCGAAGGAGCCTTGGCGAGTTGCTGCAGTGCATCTTGTATATTGTACGCACTGCAGTCATAGAGCGCGGTGGTGGAGGAAGTGAATGTTTAAGGTGGTGGATGGGGTGCCAATCAAACGGGCTGCTTTGTCCTGGATGGTGTCGAGCTTCTTGAGTGTTGTGGAGCTGCATTCATCCAGGTAAATGGAGAGTATTCCATCACACTCCTGACTTGTGCCTTATAGATGGTGGAAAGGCTTTGGGGAGCCAGGAGGTGAGTCACTCGCCATAGAAAATCCAGATTCTGATCTGCTCTTGTAGCCACAGTATTTATGTGGCTGGTCCAGTTAAGTTTCTGGTCAATGGTGACCCCCACGATGTTGATGGTGGGGGATTTGGCGATGGTATTACCGTTGAATGTTAGGGGGAGGTGGTTAGGCTCTCTCTTGTTGGAGATGGTCATTGCCTGGCACTAGTCTGGCGTGAATGTTACTTGCCACTTATCAGCCCAATCCTGGATGTTGTCCAGGTTTTGCTGCATGTGGGCACGGACGGCTTCATTATCTGAGGGATTGGGAATGACACTGAAAACTGTGCAATCATCAGCGCACATCTCCACATCTGACCTTATGATGAGGGGAAGGTCATTGATGAAGCAGTTGAAGATGGTTGGGCCTAGGACACTGCCCTGAGGAACTCCTGCAGGGATGTCCTGGGGTTGAGATGATTGGCCTCCAACAACCACGACCATCTTCCTTTGTGCTAAGTATGACTCTAGCCACTGGAGAGTTTTCCCCCTGATTCCCATTGACTTCAATTTTACAAGGGCTCCTTGGTGCCACACTCGGTCAAATGCTGCCTTGATGTCAAGGGCAGTCACTCTCACCTCACCTCTGGAATTCAGCTTTTTTGTCCATGTTTGGACCAAGGCTGTAATGAGGTCTGGAGCCAAGTGGTCCTGGCGGAACCCAAACTGAGCACCAGTGAGCAGGTTATTGGTGAGTAAGTGTCGCTTGATAGCACTGTCGACGACATCTTCCATCACTTTGCTGATGATTGAGAGTAGACTGATGGGGCGGTAATTGGCCGGATTGGATTTGTCCTACATTTTGTGGACAGGACATACCTGGGCAATTTTCCATTTTGTCGGGAAGATGCCAGTGTTGTAGCTGTACTGGAACAGCTTGGCTAGAGGTGCGGCTAATTCTGGAGCACAAGTCTTCAGCACTACAGCCGGGATGTTGTCGGGGCCCATAGCCCTTGCTGTATCCAGTGCACTCAGCGTTTCTTGATATCACATGGAGTGAATCGAATTGGCTGAAGACTGGCTTCTGTGATGGTGGGGATCTCGGGAGGAGGCCAAGATGGATCATCCACTCGGCATTTCTGGCTGAAGATGGTTACAAACACTTGAGCCTTGTCTTTTGCCCAAACGTGCTGGGCCCTGCCATCATTGTAGGACGGGGATGTTCACGGAGCCTCCTCCTGCCGTTAGTTGTTTAATTGTCAACCACCATTCACGACTGGCAGGACTGCAGAGCTTTAATCTGATCCGTTGGTTGTGGGATCACTTAACTCTGTCCATAGCATACTGCTTCCACTGTTTAGCATGTTTTTAGTCCTGTGTTGTAGCTTCACCAGGTTGGCACCTCATTTGTAGGTACGCTTGATGTTGTTCCTGGCATGCTCTTCTACACTCATTGAACCAGAGTTGATCCCCTGGCATGTTGGTAATGGTAGAATGAGGGATATACTGGGCCATGAGGTCACAGATTTTGGTGGAATACAATTCTGCTGCTGCTGATGGCCCACAGCATCTCATGAATGCCCAGTTTTGAGCTGATTGATCTGTTCTAAATCTATCCCATTTAACACGGTGGTAGTGCCACACAACACAATAGACAGTGTCCTCAGTGTGAAGACGGGATTTCGTCTCCACAAGGACTGTGCGGTGGTCACACCTACCAATACTGTCATGGACAGATGCATCTGCGACAGGTAGATTGGTGAGGACGAAGTCAAGTCAGTTTTTCCCTCGTGTTGGTTCTCTTACCACCTGCCACCAGCCCAGTCTGGCAGCTATGTCCTTCAGGACTCAGCCAGCTCAGTCAGTAGTGGTGCTACCGAGCCACTCTTGTGATGGACATTGAAGTCCCCCACCCAGAGTACAGTCTGTGCCTTTGCTACCCTCAGTGCTTCCTCCAAGTGGTGCTCAACACGGAGGAGTACTGATTCATTAGCCGAGGGAGGGCGATAGCTGGTAATCAGCAGGAGGTTTCCTTAGCCCATGTTTGACCTGATGCCATGAGACTTCATGGAATCCAGAGTTAATGTTGAGGACTCCCAGGGCCACTCCCTCCTGACTGTATACCACTGTGCCGTCATTTCTGGTGAGATGGTGATGGAGGAGTTTGGGACATTGGCTGAAAGGTATGATTCTGTGAATATGACAGCTCTCCCAATTTTGGCACACGTCCCCAAATGTTAGTGAGGAGGACTTTGCAGGGTCGACTGAGCTTGGTTTGGCTTTGTCTTTGCCTAGTCCGTTCGGTTTTATTCTTATTAGGACTTTTTGTAGCGGATTGTACAACTGAGTGGCTTGCTAGGCCGTTTGAAAATCAACCACTTTGCTGTAGAGTCACATATAGGTCAGACTGGTTAAGGACAGCAGGTTTCCTTCCCTAAAGGATATTAGTGAACCAGATGGGTTTTTATGACAATCCGATAGTTTCATGGTTACCATTACTGAAACTAGCTTTTTATTCCAGATTTTATTTAATTAACTGAACTTAAATTCCCCAGCTGCCGTGGTGGGATTCAAACTCACGTCACCGGATTATTAGTCCAGGCCTCTGGATTACTCGTCCAGTAACTTAACCACTATGCTACCTTACCCTTATGCTTACCTTAATTATGTCAACAATTATTTTCTGACAAGATTTCCTGAACGTCTCTGCTACTTTACTGTATTCTGGTGTACCTGTCTGCAGAGCAATCATCACAACTTCATGATTTTTCATGTTAGTCCAAGTTGTTGGGACGTCAAAGATAGCTGGAACATAAAATAGATGCAAATGTAGTAAGAAAGCACATTCGGACTAAAGTTAACATAAGTTTTGGTTTCATTTGTAAATGATCTGTCTGCCAATCAGTTCAATTCAGATACCTACCTCACTCTCATGAACAAATATTAAAGTAAGACTATACGGTAAGGGCAATTCAACCCTCACTCTACGGAAGCATTATGTTATAGACAGAGCTAAGCGATTCCACAACCAACGGATCAGATCAAAGCTCTGCAGTCCTGCCACATCCAGTCGTGAATGGTGCACCGTGGCTGCAGTGTGTACCATCCACAGGATGTACTGCAGCAACTAGCCAAGGCTTCTATGACAGCAACTCCCAAACCCCTGACCTCTACCACCTAGAAGGACAAGGGCAGCAGGCGCATGGGAACAGCACCACCTACACGTTCCCCTCCAAGTCACACACCATCCCAACTTGGAAATATATCACCGTTCCTTCATCATTGCTGGGTCAAAATCCTAGAATTCCCTACCTAACAGCACTGTGGGAGAACTGTCACCACACAGACTGCAGCAGTTCATGAAGGCGGCTCACCACCACCTTCTCAAGGGCAATTAGGAATGGGCAATAAATGCTGGTCTTGCCAGCGACGCCCACATCCCATGAACACATTTTTTAAAAAACCCTCACTCTGCTCACGGAGACATATACATTTGGGGCATTATGCAAACTTTCAAGAAGAAAAAACTTGACATTTCCTTCTGGCTCCTGAAGATAATTGAGCAAAAACTTTTAGATATCAATCTGACATTCCAGTCTACATTATTCAACCCTGACCACTTGCATTCCACTGATGATATTTTAATGTCATAATCGGACAGTATCACTGTGCTCTCAAATATTTCACCATCTGTAAATAACCTCATGCTTTCAGTTTCGTTCTTAACCATGTCCATGCTGATCACACAGTAAATATGAATGAAGAAAATCTTAGCTCATCCATTTGAACAATCTATCATTGTGACATCCAACTTTCTCTTAAATGACAACAATCTTTTTTCATCCATTACCCAACCAGGAATCCCATGCTACGTGTTAATCACACTGTACCAGAAAACCATAGGTGCAAAATCACCTAGAGTCATAGAGAGTCATAGAGTCATACAGCACGGATAGAGGCCCTTCGGCCCATCGTGTCCGCGCCGGCCATCAAGCCCTGTCTACTCTAATCCCATATTCCAGCATTTGGTCCGTAGCCTTGTATGCTATGGCATACCTGAGGTATTTAAATAGGAGACAGAAACTTAGGTGGAAGTAAGGGTGTTAAGGGATATAGAAAAAGAAACAGGGAATTGAAATTTTAGAAGGTAGAGCTGCCTTGGACAACAAGAAGGTGGAGCAGGCTCAATGGGCTGAATGGCCTATGTTCCTATTACTCTTTGTACAAAGCAGAACTTCCTGATATTGGTTCTAAATTTGCCTTTCACCATTTTGAGCCTATGCCCGTTTTTCCTACTTTCATAGGATACCTTAAATTATCTTGTTCTGGGTTTAAAAACAGAAAACCCTGGAATTCCAGCATTTTCTGTTTTTATTTCAGATTTCCAGCATCCGCGGTATTTTGCTTTTGTTTTGGATTTACCTTTTCGTTAACATTTAGTATCTTATATACCTCTACAGGGACCTCTCTTGGTCGCCTCCTTTGAAGACTGACAAGCCTTTCCGAATAATTCAATCCTCTGACACTGTGAATCAGTCTAATGACTTTTCTCTATACTTCCTTCAAAGGTTGAACATTTCCGTTGTGTTTCACTGACCAGAACTGGACAAAACATTCAAGATGTTGCCTGACCAGAGTACAGTACAGTTTAACTATGAAATGTTTCAAGGTATATTCTACTGATTTTGCGATAAATACTTTCTATTTCTTTTGTTGGGCTTGCTACTCTTCAGTGACTGGACATTTTAAATGTCAAGTCTAGCTTTCTTTCAACTTCACCATTAACTTAATACCATTCATAGAGTACTCCTTGTCACGGTATGTATGGAGTTAAAAAACAGATTCACTCACAGAGAATATTCCAGCTTGTTTTGATATACAAAGCTCAAGAATGTAGAGATTACATCTCCTCAGGAATCCAAAGGTGAGGCTAAGTCACTCAATTCAAATACAAACATTTTGTTGGGCTTGTTTGTATATGTATTTGATTGACAGTTCTTTTTGAGTTTACAAGACACATATTTAAATTTCTTTTCTAGTGGTCATTTTTTAAAGATATTTCTCATTTTATCGTTAAAATTGGGTAACATTTATGTCGCCCATTTTTTCTTCTGATGTGCAGAATTGTTGCACTGAATTCTTCTGACACTATTAATGCCCATTGATAGATTTTATCAACTTCCTCTTGTAGGTTCTTGGGAGCCTCATCAGACTCAACCTCTTCTCCATTCTCCCTCCTTCCTACTTTAGTGCCATCCAGGAATTTGACCAATTTCCCCACTGAGTACTTGAGTTCAGATCCTTGGATATTTCTTCCTTACCCGACATCACTCTCTTTCTCTTTCTTCAATTAATTTGTTATCCATATCTAGGTTTTGCCTTGAATTTCTACTGCAAAAAGCTTATGTGTGAGGAACTTTGTCCAATGCTTTCCAGATATTTAGGTATACAACACGATAAGGTGCTTCACAATCTCTTAAAAGATCAGAGAAGTTGGTTAGACAGGATCTTCCGGAGAGAAAGAACATAAGTGCCAGGGTGAAATAATTGGCTTATTTACATCATTTAAATTGGTCCCATCTACAGTAGCATGTACAATTCTAGTCATCAAACTAAGTGGGAACATTCTGGCTTTGGAAAGGGTACAGAAGAAGGCAACTAATATCGGAGACAGGGTACTGGAGCTACAAAGAGAGACTAAGGAAACTGGGAGTATTCACATTGCAGAAGAAGAGCTGAAGGGAGAACTTATCAAAGCTTTCACAACTCAAATAGCTATAAATAACCTCATAAGTTACCTCATAAATTGTCCGACAGAACCTCATTCTGTAACCAGAGGCATGGGGGTAAATTTTAACCCCTCGAACATGTGGGTTCAGGGTGGGAGGGAAGGAAAAAATCGTTAAAAAAGTAAAACCCGACCCCAACCCGCCTCCCCGCTCACTTCCAGTTTTAACGGAGGCCGGTCGAGGGGCGGGTGACCAACCCGTACTCAGGAATCATAGAATCATAGAAAGTTACGGCGTAGAAGGATGCCATTCAGCCCATCGTGTCCGTGCCGGTCGAAAGCTTAATCCCACTTTCCAGCCTTGTAGGTTACGGCGCTTCAAGTGCACATCCAAGTACTTTTTAAATGAATTGAGGGTTTCTGTCTCTACCTCCTTCTCAAGCAGTGAGTTCCAGGCCCCCAGCACCCTCTGGGTGAAAAAAATTCTCCTCAGCTCCCCTCAAAACGTTCTATCAATTACTTTAAATCTATGCCCCCTGGTCACTGATCCCTCTGCTAAGGGAAATAGATCCTCCCTATCCATTCAATCTAGTCCCGTCATAATTTTATATACCTCAATTAAATCTCCCCTCAGCCTCCTTTGTTCCAAAGAAAACAACCCCAGCCTATCCAATCTTTTCTCATAGCTACAATTCTCCAGCCTTGGCAACATCCTCGTAAATCTCCTCTGTACCCTCTCTAGTGCAATCACATCTTTCCTGTAGTGTGGTGACCAGAATTGTACGCAGTACTCAAGCTGTGGCCTAACCAATGTTTTATACATTTCTAGCATAACCTCCCTGCTCTTATATTCTATGCTTCGGCTGATAAAGGAAAGTATCTTGTATGCCTTTTTAACCACCTTATCTACCTGTCCTGCTCCATCAGGGATCTGTGGACATGCAATCTAAGGTTTCTTTGTTCCTCTACACCTCTCAGTATCCTCCCATTTATTGTGTACTCCCTTGCCTTATTTGCCCTCCCCAAATGCATTACCTCACATTTCTCTGGATTGAATTCCATTTGCCACTTTTCTGCCCACCTGACCAGTCCATTGATACCTTCCTGCAGTATACAGCTTTCCTCCTCACTATCAACCACACGGCCAATTTTTGTATCATCTGCAAACTTCTTGTTCAAGTCCCCCACATTCAAGTCCAAATCATTAATATATACCACAAAAAAGCAAGGGACCTAGTACTGAGCCTTGCGGGACCCCACTGGAAACAGCCTTCTATTCGCAAAAACACCCGTCAACCATTACCCTTTGTTTCCTGCCACTGAGCCAATTTTGGACCCAACTAGCCACTTTCCCTTGGATCGCATGGGCTTTTACTTTTTTGACTAGTCTGCCATGTGGGACCTTATCAAAAGCCTTGCTAAAATCCATGTACACTACATCAAATGCCTTACCCTCATCGACCCTTGTTACCTCCTCAAAAAATTCAATCATGTTAGTCAGGCACGACCTTCCCTTAACAAATCTATGCTGACTGTCCTTGATTAACCCGTGACTTTCTAAATGACGATTTTTGCTGTCCCTCAGAATTGATTCCAATAATTTGCCTACCACCGAGGTTAGACTGACTGGCCTACAATTACTTGGTCTATCTCTTTCTCCCTTTTTAAATAACGGTACAACTTTAGCAGTCCTCCAATCCTCTGGCACCATGCCTGTAGCCAGGGAGGATTGGAAAATGATGGTCAGAGCCTCCGCTATTTCCTCCCTTGCTTCTCTTAACAGCCTGGGATACATTTCATCCGGCCCTGGTGATTTATCTACTTTCAAAGGTGCTAATCCCCTTAATACTTCCTCTCTCACTATGTTTATCCCATCCAATATTTCACACTCTTCCTCTTCCTTAACTACAAATACCTGCATTGTCCTCCTCCTTTGTGAAGACAGATGCAAAGTATTCATTAAGAATCATACCCACATCTTCCGCCTCCACACATAGGTTACCTTTTTAGTCACTAATAGGCCCTACTCTTTCCTTAGTTATCCTCTTGCTCTTTATGTATTTATAAAACATTTTTGGGTTTTCCTTAATTTTACTTGCCAGTACTTTTTCATGCCCTCTCTTTGCTTTCCTAATTTCCTTTTTAATTTCACCCCTGCACTTTCTATACTCCTCTAGGCTTTCTGCAGTATTGAACTCTCGGTGTCTGACATAAGCTTCCTTTTTTTGCCATGTCTTACTCTGTATGCTCCTAGACATCCAAGGGGCTCTAGATTTGGCAGTCCCACCCTTTTTCTTTGTGGGAATATTTTTACTGAACCTCTGAAGGAGGCGGGTCGCTTCGTGAAATTTTTTAAGGAGGCTGCGGGCCTCCATTTTAATAGGTTTTTTATTTTTAACTCCTGGGGGCCGGGATTCTTGGGCCTTCCGCTTCACACCACGTAAGAGGAGGCAAGAAGGCCCGGCTCAGCAGGTAAGTGCCTTTATTGCACTGCTTATGGGCCAGGAGGAGCAGGAGTGTTTCTTCCAGGCCCAACAAGCCTACCTGCCGTGATCTCACACATGCGATGGCCAAACCCCTCCCCATACTGGACCCCCCTCACGATCTCCATCCCCCACCACGATCTCCGACCCCCCCATGACTGAGCCCCTGATGACTGCCCACAAATGATCGCCAACCCCGATGACTCCGATAACCGACCACCCCAATGACCCTCGACCCCCCACCGATGACCCCGATCCCCGCCGATGACCCATGACCCCGACCCCCCGACGACAAACCGTGACCCCGATGTCCCCGACCCCGATGACTCAGATAACCGATGCACCGATGACTGACCCCACCCGATGACCGATCCCACCCGATGACCCCCGACCCCGCCGATGACTGTCCCACCCTGATGACCGACCCCCTGATGACTGACCCCTCTGAAGTACTCCGAGCCCCCGATGATTGACCCCCCCCCCGACGACGGACCCCCCTCCTGATGACCCCGACCCCGCGATGACTGACCCACCCCCTCCCGTGACCGATCCCCCCCCCACCCCGATTACCCTCCGACACCGACCCACCCCACCATGACCGACCACCCCCTGTCCCCCACCATCTAAAAATTATCTGCTGGCTTCCTCTCCCTGGCTGCTCTCCTGTCCGCTTGACAGCGAACCAGTCAATCTGGCTGGCCTGTCAGGCAGGAAACTTACAGAAAAAAAAACCCTGGTTTCCAGTCAGGAATTCCCACCCTCCTCCTGGCTCCCCATTAAAATATACCCCCTGGACTCAAGCTCAGAATTTAAATTTAACTGTATACAGAGGCTAGTGAATTATGTGGAGCAGACTGGCAATGGAGTCAATAGAGGTGCATAGTGTTAGAAAATTTGACAAAGGAAGTGTTTGCAGGGTATAAAAGAGAAGAGTACACTGTTTTTTTTTAACTTCCAGACCAGCCAGATATCCTGCAAAGGTATTTTCTGGTCCTTTACATTTCTATACAGCATTTTGGCTGCTATTTATTCGGTATTACCGTACCGGAAATCCTCAACGTTGCTCCAAATAATCAGTTATGTAAGACCAATACATCTGTAGTTGCCCAGGTTTGGTTTCTTCATGTTCTTTGAATATGGATACGACTTAGTTTTTTTTTTAAGAGCAGTTAATTAAAACAGCATTCATTACCTTTGATGAGAATCTACTACTCTTAAGATGGATGAAGATTTGTAAAACTAAGATTCTTACTGTTATCAAGCTGAGAGGAACAGTATTCTTTTCTTCTCAATGACCTGAATATACATGCATTTGGTCTCTAAATTCTGAAACAATGCAGATTGGTTTGAAATGTATGTGAATGAAATGCACTATTAAATCAGTGTCCGTGAAGAACATGTTCTCAACATGTGGCTGAACTGTTGATGAATGGAGAAGGGGACTCCTCAGCTTGACTATGCCCTGACGTATCCTCAGCCATACAGGCCTAGGTCCTGAGGTATCCTCAGATCTACAGGCCAATGCCCAGACGCATCCTTAGCCATACAGGCCTATGTCCTGAGATAGGAATAAACAATATAATGACTAGAAATAAATTGATAAAATAAGGTTTCCTTTATGATTTGACCTAATATCAAGAAGCCACTTAACCAATATATTTTGGATTTTCCTTATTTACACTGTAATTTCACAGTGAGGGGCATCTTATCACTGCAATTAATCCTAGCATCTGGATTGTAAAAAGCATAATGACGTATTTTCTATCCAAATAGTCCTCTTATTTTGTTCCTTCTCTCCCTAAGGCGTTGAATCCGCAAGTTCCACAGGGTCAGGCAGTTCTCCAACACCTTATCCTAGTGATTATTCTTTATGTGTAAGTCAACTTACAGTGAGTGTGGACAGGTTTTTCAATCATGAGCAGCATTATAGCAATACCTGATCCTATCCTCACCCAATGTTCACCTGTCATTACTTTCTATCCAGGATCATTTGATAGTGTTCAGGGTGGACACATGGGGCTAGCCCCTTCTCTTTTATGCAACTGACCCTGTCCCCAGAATTTGGATGGGTCTTTTCTGGGGCAGACTAGTGGCAGGAAGTCCCACCCCACCACCCTTCCAATGGTGCAGCAGCTAAACCAGCGTTTCTAGGCTTCTATCTTCAGAGATGCTAAAAAAGGGGAACATGCTGCTATTCAAAATACAATTTAAATGAAAATTAACAAAGAATTTAAAAGAAATTTAAGAACCCTCAGCATGATGTGTGCATCAGGTTCCCAGCATAATTCTTTCATAAAGATAACCTTTTGTTTTGACATACCTCCTTCAAGAAGCCTTCTCTTAATATCCATTACATTTCCTTTAGAATCTGTTTCTTGCATTTTGTCAAAGTTAACAGTGTGCATTTGCCCTTTTTTCATGTAAACCAAGGTTTTTTTATCCTGGTAAGCTCTCTCAAGGTCGCAGTTTAAAGACTGATCATAAGGTTGAACTGTTTCATTATTCACAGTCTCCCACTGGATAAATTTCTTCATCTGAACCTCTTCCTGCTTTCTATCCTCTCTTTCTTTGGCAGACTGAAGCATAGAAGTCAGTTCTAAAACGGATTCAAGAACATCATCAGTGTTTCCATCTATTGTTATTTTCATTCGCTGGATTTCAACTTTCAATTGTTGTTTTTCACAGAGATCTGTGATCCGTTGCCTTTGCACGTCTGACAAACAGGCTGCACATTCATTGGATATTGTTTTGCTTGTACAGTTTTCTTTAATTAGATCTTCAACATCCTTCTGAGCCATAGCAATGCTTTTCTTTGTTATGCCATATACCTCTACTGTGCCAATCAGACACTTTGCTGCTCTTAGAGTGATTGGATAAACAGGTTTGATTGGATAAACAGGTTTGACTGGCAAAGTTGGGTTTGCTGAAAAAAATAAAATAACATTCATATTAAATATATGTATATAACATATTAAAAATCTTACGAATGTGCAAACTTTCTGTCAACACTTTCCATTGTGGCCAATAAATTTTATAATGGAAATCTCACAATGACAGAATGTATGACTTTAAAATGGGGACGCCTTGGTCCAAGTATCCCATGCCCTCTAACGTCACTTCTCCTGAAGATTATACTTGATCTTGACTCCTGGTGGGGGTGAATTCCCACAGTGCTTCTCCCACTCGTCCACCGTAATTTTGGTGGAAGAGCTGCAGAAACCCTGGAAAGGTGGCGTGAATGCTGTTCACGTGATCTTTCTGGGATTTCCACAGCTCTTTCGCTGAAGTTATGGCGGATGAGTGTGAGAACCACCGTGGAACTTTACCCCGTGTGTGCAACGCACAGGAGATCAACAAGTATTTATTAAATATAAACCGCTTAAGACTTTTTTTAATATCTTGATATCGCAACTACTTAAATGGCGGAAGTCACTTTATTATTGTAATACTAAGATTAAATCTTAAAAATAAACAAATGCAATTGAATTTTAGTTGAAAATAAAGAATTTTATATACTTTAGCATTGAGGTTCTGCTGGTAATATCAGTGCAATCCGGGCCGAATCAGCCGAACCTGTGCAAAAAATTGGGGAATTTTAAACGTAAATGAGTTACACCCAAAACCACCTGCGCTCGTCTCTTCTGCAATCTTTTAAGCTGGTTCAAGATTCAATTCGCCTGAATCAGGTCCCGCCCACAAAACTGGCCACGTCCCCAGGGTGAAATTATGCAATTCCGCCCATTGCACAGGTTCGGGAAGGTTCTTCAAATTATGCTCATTTTCCTAGGCGCACAGGCACTGGTTGGAATGTTTTAAAAGTTTTATCATATCAAAAAATATTTAATTTATGAAGAAACTGACTAGTGTACACCAATGAAACTATTAAATGGTTCAGTAGAGTTTTTTTTAAAAGTCATTTGCAGTGATTTTAAATCAGGTTACTCCCTTATTAAAAATGCTTATTTCTGGTGATAAACCCTTTTTTAGCTGTATTAATAAAACTGCACCATGTTACCACTCTTAAATATATCCAGGAATACTTCTTAATGGAACGAAGAAAAAAAGAAACAATTATGTTCTATTACCCTGCCCAATTTCCTGATTGCACCCAAATTGGATATTCTACCCCTTTAATTGTGCTCACTCACACTTTCTCCCCATTCTCTCTTTCCTGCTTTTTGCTTTAATTTTAACTATACTTTTTTCTTTCTAATGTAACATAATCTACCTTCTATGACCTTTTTCTAACATTAATATTTGTTTGTGGTCTTTGGAGTCTGAGTTTGCCAAAGTAAGTAAGCTGAATTGTGGTGCTTTTAAATTTAATCAAGTTTACTCCCAAATAGCTACCCCAATCTCTCTCTAACTCAGCTGGAAACACAGATATAACAAGCTCCACAATATAGCAAACACAGAAATGTTAATATGCCTGCAGAAAGCTTCACCACTGACAATAATAAACCCTAAACAGCGTCCCCTTCTGAATATACCAGTCATTAATTTGACTGACAGTATCAAAATATTAGTAGATTTTTCCCAACGTGAATAGCTACAAATTGCTAACATCATGAATTATATTTCAAAAGGGGAAAGTACAATAAAAATGGGCTAGAGCACTATTTTTTGGCTTCGACATGGTTTTGAACCCAGCCCAGAATGATGAGGTAACATTCCTTTCTCTCTGCTGCCGGTAAGAGTCTTGCTTGGAATGCGTTTGGGCAGTCTCAACCCAACTCTTAGTGGATTCAACCCACAGCACAAAACTAACCACAATCTAGCACTAAATTAGTTGTCTTGTTCCATGAGGTGACAAGACTGGTTAGTATCGCAAATGAGAATGTTATACTGGCCCCATGGGGGGCCCTTCTGAGGTTATGGCACATTGTGCGGCAGCAGTGGATAAAACTGACTTCCGACAGCTTGTCGCTAACAGTGCAAAATTGGGGTAATTGCTGAAATGGTTTTGAACATTATGGAAAACACCTGCAGGATTATCGGGCTGACTTTAACTAAAATAGTTCCTCACCAGCAGACTGCGTAATTTTGAAACGCTGCTCCATAAACTGGCGAAACTGTTCCA
This sequence comes from Heptranchias perlo, assembly GCF_035084215.1. Lineage (NCBI taxonomy): Eukaryota > Metazoa > Chordata > Chondrichthyes > Hexanchiformes > Hexanchidae > Heptranchias > Heptranchias perlo. Next base: position 20,078,627 of record NC_090331.1, read on the forward strand.
TCATTAGTGGTTTGAACAAAATAATCCTTATCAGAGACAGTGAAGGTTGATTGAAGCCTCCCACATAATCATTTATTGCATCCAGCAGTGCATTGGCAACATCACTGGGATTCAATTTTCCTTTCCCTAAACAAAAAGGTAGCAGATTTGTATGGTTAAATACAGTGCAATGAGAAAGTTCAATAAAACAAAGGCTGTAAGGTAATCAAACTATTAAAATCCTTGATTACATTGTTTTGCCACCAATTATTTCTACTGTATTTTAATTTTCAATTTTTACTGTAATTTTCTCCCCTCTTCTGAAGGCATTGACTCTTTGATGGGGTACAGTTCCACAGACTGCAGTTAACTTACAGTACTTCGCTCAAGTGACCATTCTTCATATGTAAGCCTAAACAGTGAGTGACAGCATGCTGTTTGGTCATGGAGGGTGGAACCACAATAGAACCTTATCCTGTAACAATCCAGACTTCACACTTTCTTACAGCTGCAAATTTTAAAATGCTGGGTGCTGCTGAGCTGCAGCCTAAAGCTGACAAACAAATTCTAATCTGTAAATTTCCCTCACTAAACTACTAAACTCGGACTGTTTACTTTTAGCAATTGGACCTTGTGATCTTAAAGTAACAAGCCAGCCAGGTGACTAGCCAATGGTGATCTTGCCAGTAACAATGGCATCCAGGGCTGCGAGCTGCTTGGGGAAAAGATGGAAGTCAACTTAAAAAAACTTTAAAAACAGGGATTTTAAAGCTTTACAGAATCCTAATTTCTCCACCAATTTGGATTTTTTTCTTTGCTACTGTCAACTACTTTGTGACTGGCCCTTTTACCTTCTCCCTGGGGCTGCCTCCCACCTTCAGAGAGAGCACAAATGAGTTTCCCATTATGGATTACCCTTTAACTTAGCTTCATGAATGAAAAGGAATAGGAAGATACAATTTTACAGCATAGAAGGAGGTTAATCAGCTCATCATGACTGTGTCAGCTCTCTGAAAGAGCTATCCACTTAACTCTATTCTCTTGTCCTTTGTCCTTGGTTTTTTTTTCCTTTTTATATATTCCACTTTCCTTTAAAAGCTACTATAGATTCTTCTTCCTTTGATAGGTTATCCCATGTCCTAGGGGATAGAATATAAAAACAAGGAGGTATTGCTGCAGTTATATAAGGTATTGGTGAGACCGTACCTGGAATACTGCATACAGTTTTGGTCTCCATACTTAAGAAAAGACATACTTGCTCTCGAGGCAGTACAAAGAAGGTTCACTCGGTTAATCCCGGGGATGAGGGGGCGGACATATGAGGAGAGGTTGAGTAGATTGGGACTCTACTCATTGGAGTTCAGAAGAATGAGAGGCGATCTTATTGAAACATATAAGATTGTGAAGGGTCTTGATCGGGTGGATGCAGTAAGGATGTTCCCAAAGATGGGTGAAACTAGAACTAGGGGGCATAATCTTAGAATAAGGGGCTGCTCTTTCAAAACTGAGATGAGGAGAAACTTCTTCACTCAGAGGGTGGTAGGTCTGTGGAATTTGCTGCCCCAGGAAGCTGTGGAAGCTACATCATTAGATAAATTTAAAACAGAAATAGACAGTTTCCTAGAAGTAAAGGGAATTAGGGGTTATGGGGAGCGGGCAGGAAATTGGACATGAAGCTGAGTTCGGATCGGTCAATGCCCTGTGGGTGGCGGAGAGGGCCCAGGGGCTATGTGGCCGGGTCCTGCTCCGACTTCTTGTGTTCTTTAGATTTGTGGTTGGGATCAGATCAGCCATGATCTTATTGAATGGCGGAGCAGGCTCGAGGGGCCGATTGGCCTACTCCTGCTCCAATTTCTTATGTTCTTATGTTCTTATGTTCTCGCAAGCCACTAAGTTTTTTTTAAAAATCTCTTAATCTCTCCCTTCATTCTTTTGGTGGTGATCTTAAATTTATGCTCTCTGGTTACCAACTTATTGACCAGTGGAAAGAGTTTTTCTCCTATTTACCTTATCAAAACTCTTCATAATTTTGAACAGGTCTATCAGACCTAATAATCTTCTCTGCTCTAATGAAAAGAGCATGAATTTGTGAAGTGTCTGTAGATAACTGAAGTTTCTCATCCCTGATACATCTCAGCGAATCTCTTCTGCGCCCTCTTCATTTGCGGAATCTACCAACCTGTCTGTTCTCCAAAAGTCACATTAACTCTTCACAGTTAACCATGTTCTGTAGACAGTGAATACAGGAAGAGGAACAGAGCGAGGCCAATCTGAAGAGTCTGCACTGGAGATCCATGCCGCCTGCCCACCAGGACCCACATCTGAGGATACAGGGCGAGGTACGATTACCTGCCCAAGGAAAAGCAACCAGCAGCCTGAAGAAGGCAACCTTTTCCTGGCTGCAATTATTAAAGTCAGGCTGACCCATAATACTTCTGTGGGGTCAGCATACTTGATTTTGGGCAGGCACTAATGGGGCTACGCTGTTATTCCACTTGGGTTTTTGCCTGAGCAGAAAATCTAGATTTGAAGCTTTAATTTCTCTAATGTTTTCTCATAGCTCATTTCATTTACAATTGGAATCAGTCTTGTACTTCTCTGTATGCATATATGGCTTTTCTTGTAGCATGATGAGATAAAGTGAACAACCTACACAGTGCTTTTTTGAAAATTAATTCTCGGGTTTGTGGGCATTGCTAGCAAGGCCAGCATTTATTGTCCATCCCTAGTTGCCCTTGAGAAGGTGGTGGTTCTTCTTGAGTCACTACAGTCCGTGTGGTGAAAGTGCTCCCACAATGTTGTTATGTAGGGAGTTCCAGGATTTTTACCCAGCGGCCCAGTCTGGCAGCTCTGTTCTTCAGGATTTGGCCAGCTTGGATAGTGGTTGTACTACTGAGCCACTCTTGGCGATGGGCATTGAAATTCCCCACCTTCGCCTTTGATACCCTCAGTGAATCCTTTAAGTGGAGGAGTGATGATTGATCAGCTGAGGGAATGCGGTAAGTGGTAATCACCAGGAGGTTTTCTTGCCCATGTTTGACCTGAAGCTATGAGACTTCATGGGATCCAGAGTTAACGTTGAGGACTGCCAGGGCCACTCCCCCTGACTGTATACCACTGTGCCCTCACCTCTGGTGGGTCTGTCCTGCCAGTGAGACAGGACATACCCAGGGATGGTGATGGGGGAATCTGGGATATTGGGGTTGATTGATAGGATTCTGTAAGTATGACTAAATCAGGCTATTGCTTGACTAGTCTTTGAGACAGCTCTCCCAACTTTGGCACCAGTCCCCAGATGTTAGCGAGGAGGCCTTTGCAGGGTTGACTGGGCTGGGTGTGTCTTTGTGATGTCCTGATTCGATGCCTAGGTCACAACCGAGTGGTCCATCTGATTTTATTCTTTTATTCCTTTTTAGCGGATTGATACAACTGAGTGGCTTGCTAGGCCACTTCAGAGGGCAGTTAAGAGTCAACCACGTTGGTGTGGGAGCTGGAGTGACATATAGGCCAGACCGCTAAGAACGGCAGGTTTCCTTCCCTAAAGAGCACTAATGAACTGGTTGGGTTTTCCACGATTTGACAGCTTCGTGGTCACTTTTACTGGTATCAGCTCTTTTTTTATTTCCAGATTTTTTTTGTTGTGTTTTTTTAATTGAATAGTCAAAGAGGCTGGGACTATCCCTCAGGGACATTTCCCTGGGAACTGTCAATGTCATCACTTGGTTCTGTTCTTTAACAGTGTGGGGAAGGGATATCTTCCAAATGATTTCCTGGATTGTGCAGCTGAGAATAGTAAACAATCAGCAGGAGGCCTGAGTGTAAAAAGGAGCAAAGATTGTGTTTCAAACTTGTGTTTTGTACTTGGGAGTACAATAGTGTCACACTGGAGTTACTGGACCACCTTATACTCTATTATATATTTTCTATATAACATATCTTAGTATAAAGGCACTCGATATACCACATACATTTTGTACTAAAACATACCTGTTCCCATTGCTGGGAAAGACACAGAACTTATTTTTAGCTTTTGACATTCCTTCAGAATCTTGCCAAAAGATGCTTTTGTATTTTGCATTCTAGTCCACTCAACCAAATGTAGAATGTATTTTACTCGAAGATTTCCTGCCTTTGTGGTTGCAACACTATCACTGTTTTGGACTCCTATGGTGAAGAAAAGAGAAGTCTAACTTAGCTCAAAATTACTTCAATTGTCATCAATTCAATAACTCGTTGTTAGTACATACTTATTATCACTCTGTAAATTCAAAAGTTGATAGATGTTATACTGAAAAGGACATCATCCAGAACCTCACAAGGTCACAAGCTAGTTATGGATGAGGAATGCCATTCGGTCCATCTAAATTCATCCATCCAGAATTACCCCAGAGTCTCCCCATTCCAGCATCCAATTGCTTCTTAAATGATTTGAGTGTTTTTGCCTTCACTGCTCTATATGGAAGTCTATTCCATATATTCATTACTCTTTGTGTGAAGGAGAATTTCCTAAATTTACCTTTTAATACTTTGAATCTGCCTCTCCTTGTCCTATTCTTGCAATTTAATTTTAAGTAGTATTTCAGAATGACCATTTCCAGTCCCTTATATGCATCTATATGGTCACCTCTCAGACACTTCCTTTTCAAGCTGAAAAAACAAGTTTCTCCCTTTTTTTCCCTCATAACTCTGACTTTTGACACTTGAGAATAGCCTTGTGGCTCCTCTGTGCACTGCCTCCAATTCTTGAATGTCTCTCTTGTGCTTTAACAACCAGAACTGGACTGTAGTATTCATGGTGCCATCTGACCAGAGCACTGTATAGTTTGATCATGATTTCCTCTGGCTTGTATTCTGTTGGCTTTGTTGATTGCTGCTCTGCATTGCTTGGAAATGTTTAACATAGACTCTCCTATGACTCCTAGATCTCTTTCAGCTTCTTCCTTAGTTACTTCACCACCGTTCACGGAGTACATTTTTCCTTCCTATATGCAGTAATTTGCACTTGTCTACATTAAATTTACCCACATGAAGAGATTGATGCCATGCAATTACTCACCGAGTTGCTTACATTCATCCACTAATGATTGGCCGGCTGCTTTTAGAATAGCATCAGAAACCCCTGAAAGATAAAGAAGTTAGTTATTAGCGCTGAAAGACAATTACAATTTTTGAAAGATCTCAACTTTTGTATTTAAGATTTGTCGCTTTCAGCGAGTGTCTATTGACACAATTGTGCCAGCCAATGAGTTGGAGGTGGGTGAGACTTACAGCAGGACTTACAGCAAGCAAGTGTATTTTATAGCAAACAAAGTTTATTTACTCAGCAAAAAGCAAAGCAACATAGTTACATACAAATTATCTACGTAAAATCAATCCCAGTCATTGCAGCAGCGCCGTCTCCAGGCGTAATTTACGGGGGAATGACCCAATCATTTCCATTCTGGCCGGGAATAGTGGTGTCACTATATGCAGCCCTATTTCAGTGCTTGACAATGTAACTCAGCCTGCCATAGCGTTTTGCCATATGATTCATGCTGTGGTGATATGACCTTATTTTCTGATGATATAGCAATCTCCAATAAGGACACGCATCCTCATTTGTTCTCCATTTTCTCTCCTGGAAGGAACCCCTTTCTCTGGTCAGATGTCGCCTCTGGGCAAGAGGCCAGGGCAGATGGCCTGCTTCTAGGCCACTGCTTTTAGCTTGGGTTAGGGAAGGAGGAAAATTGGTCAGCGTCCCCTTTCCCAATCACTATCCTGTGACACCAACTGAAAGTGTACATGTGTGGACATCAGATGAGGACAAGATTGGGCTTAGTTGTGAAGCTTTCATGGTAATTGTGAAGCTTGCCATCACTTGCTGTCAAGGCTCACATACAAATAATAATAATAACTTGGGAAGATACTGGAGGTGCCCCTGGACCTGGACTCCAGCAAGGAGTCAACGCATTCACTCGGGGAGGGGAGAAAATTATAAAAGAGAAAAGAACCGGTTATTTTCATGTGAGTTTTACTTTTGCACCTGTCCACTGTCAAGAAAATAAACCCCACATGAATGGTTGTCCCATAATTAATATTATTCACATGCACATGCAAGGCATGAAAACTAAAAGATGCAAAATTGTCCCTCTGATGTAAAGTTTCCAAATTACAGCATCTAATTAATGGATATTTTAGGATGTGTTAACGGTGTACGTAGTCTTGCATTACAAGGCGTATTTAAGATAAAACAGAACAGAAAGGATCTGATCTATCTGCTTTATTCGTAACATTCTCAGTGACTTTTTTGAAGAAAAGCCTTTGCTTTTGACGTACAGATGATGTAAATAACTAGATAGTTTGTACAGAAGAACAATTTCTGCATGATTTATCAACCAAGCTGTTGATCTTTGTCTGCTTTTTAAAAATTCATTCATGGGATGTGGGCGTCGCTGGTGAGGCCGGCATTTATTGCCCATCCCTAATTGCCCTTGAGAAGGTGGTGGTGAGCCGCCTTCTTGAACCACTGCAGTCCGTGTGGTGAAGGTTCTCCCACAATGCTGTTAGTAAGGGAGTTCCAGGATTTTGACCCAGCGATGAAGGAACGGCGATATATTTCCAAGTCGGGATGGTGTGTGACTTGGAGGGGAACGTGCAGGTGGTGTTGCTCCCATGTACCTGCTGCTCTTGTCCTTCTAGGTGATAGAGGTCACGGGTTTGGGAGGTGCTGTTGAAGAAGCCTTGGCGAGTTGCTGCAGTGCATCCTGTGAATGGTACACACTGCAGCCACTGTGCGCCTGAGGTGAAGGGAGTGAATGTTTAGGGTAGTGGATGGGGTGCCAATCTTATTTCCCATCACCAGACTGCAGCACCGTGGCAGGCTAGGCACTTCGGCATCCTAGTTAGAATAACTTCTGCAAACTCTTTGACTACATTATAAAACCTTGACGTAAATGATTAGTTTGTACAGGAGCAACTCTAGTCTGACAATGAATGATTCTGGGCTAGTTGTACTATGTCACAGTTTTATACTTTCATGATACTGAAGTCTGAAACTTGCCTTTCTTCTTGTTAGACATCAAACAGATGTTATATTTTCATGTTAAATCCTCCAAATCCAGTATCTAATTTGAAAACTAAATAGTGTGAGCTCTGCCTCTCTGGACTGATATAACCCCATCTCAGATGTTGACTTGAGATCAAAGCTGCTTTGAAGTTCTAGGCACAAACTGGCAAACAGGCTCCACTGGATTCTAAAGAAAAGGATCTCACTGTCCTTGATCACCCAAATAGCTTGTACTGTTTTTTCATTTGCTATTTTTTTTGTAGTACCCAGGGAAGGTAACTGAAAACTGCTGCGTGGGAGGGTAAGTGAATTATGGGCTAGGGGAAGAAATGATGGGAGTGATCACGAATGGCCTTCCCCCCCCCCCCCCCCCCCGCCCCGCCCCAGATATACAGACTCACAGCACCACCCTTAGTATAAACTGAGTGATTTTACAAGCCAGTAGAGGCATCAGAACAGGACATCCAAAAACTCCAAATGGGTATTGGGCCAAGATGTTTCTTCACAAGGTAGCCTTCCTATTCACCTAAACTCTACTCCATTGCACCAAGATCTTTAAACTATATATCTGGGAACAACAATATCTTCAGGAAAGATGGTGATAGATGGGGTTAAGGACAAGATAGGAAAGATAACAGTGATGAGCACTCCTGTCTATAACTATATCATCTTTGAAATCAATTCTCTTCATAGTTTAACACAATTGAAGTGGCACCACTTTTTCAAAACACATTTTTTAAGCTTTTTTTCATGGTGGTAAACCATAAAAGAGCATATTGCATTAACAGCTCAACTGCAATAGGCCTCTAAAAAACAAACACTATCAGACATTTCATGTAATCATTTATCAGGTTGGCTCAGTTGGTAGCAATCTCGCCTGACTCAGAATTTAAGGCTCACTCCAGAATTTAAATACACAATCTGGGCTGACAATTCAGTGTCATACTGAGTGAGTGCTGTATTGTTAGATGTGCTAACTGAGCTCCCATCTAAAGAAAGAAAGAACTTGCATTTATATACTGCCTTTCACAACCTCAGGATGTCTCAAAACATTTTACAGCCAATGAAGTGCTTTTGAATTGTAGTCACTGTTGTAATGCAGGAACCTACTTGTCCAGGTTCACATAAAGTATCCTATGGTACTATTCAAATAAGAACAGGGTGCTCTCCTGGTGTCCTGGCCAACAGTCTTCGCTCAATAAACACCATCAAGAACAGATTAAAGGGTCTTTTTATCATTTATTGTATGTGGGACTTTGCTGTGTGCAAATTGACTGCCGTGTTTGCATACAAAACAGCGGTGACTACACCGCAAAAATAATTCATTGGCTGTTAAGTGCCTTACGATATCTGAAGGGCATTATATAAAAGCAAGTCCTTTCCTTAACCAACATGCGTGCAGTAATTAAGTGAAGCTGAACCGATGGCAGACAATGTAGTTGCAGGTTACATCTTGCTGTTTGGGGGACCCTGCTTTACACAAACTAGCTGCTCCTTTTGCCTACATATAAGCAGTGAATACACTTCAAAACTAAACCATTGGCTCTGAATTGCTTTTCTGTGTCCTGAGGGCATGAATGATGGTGCATAAATCTAAGTTTTTCTTGAATCAGCATACATGCAATATTCACCCCCTCCATCACCGGTGCACTGTGGCTGCACTACATACTATCTACAGGATGCACTGCAGCAACTTGCCAAGCTAACTTTGACAGCACCTCTCTCCCCAGCAGCATAGAATTACACAGAATTTACAGCACAGTAACGGGCCATTCGGCCCAACAAGTTTACGCCGGTGTTTATGCCCCACACGAGCCTACCCCCACCTTACTTCATTTCACCTTATCAATATATCCTTCTATTCCTTTCTCCTTCATATACTTATCTAGCTTCCCCTTAAATGCATCTATGCTATTCGCCTCAACTACAACAACAATCTGCATCTACATAATACCTTCTATGCAGCAAGAAACTTTCATGTACCACCAAGAAGGCCAAGAATATCAATGTCATGGGAACATCATTACCTCCAAGTTCCCCTACAAGTCAAGCACCATCCTGACTTGGACATATACCAATGTTTCATCATCATCTGAGTCAAAGTGCTTGAATTCCCTACCTTACACTATCATGGGAGCACCATCACCACAAAGATTGCAATGGTTCAAGAAGGCTCACCACCACTTTGCGAGGACAACTAATCATAAATCCAACCTTACCATTGTTGCGGTCATCCCAAGAACAATTGAAGAAAAGATAAGTGAGGCTGAACCAGATCAAGTAGTTGCAGGTTGCACTTTAGAAAGTGATGGCACATAGATCACAAGGAAATCTACAGGAATTGATTTTAAAGAAATGAAAATCTGAAAAACAGATGCGTGAACAAATCAAAACTTGTCACTCACCAGTGTTTAGGTTAAGGTTGATATTAGTGCTGTTTACAATCGCATCAGTCCGTTCTGCTGTGATGTCACCGTGAACAGCCTGCACTTTTACTTTGCCAATGTTTATTTCTATAGTGTTCATTTTCTGAAGGGAAAAATGGTGAATTTTAAAATTATTAGAATATTTTGTGTCCATGTTATTTTTTTTCTTTACATTTGTGCTTCATTCTGACCAAGAGAGCAAGCATTCAATCTGTTCTCGGGCTTCCACTATAGAAACACAGGACTCGATCTTAACTCTCGAGTGACAAAGCGACCTGCTGGCCCACCGGCCCACCGGCCCACCCAGGAGCGATAGCAGGGAGGTTCGGCTGATTTTAACGGCTAGGCCTCATTAACATGGCACTTGCCGACTTCCCGACCAATATAGCTGTTAAAATCAGGTGGCGTGATGCTGCCGCTGAGGACGCAGGGGAATGGTCCTCGACACAAGGTAACTGCTCCGAGAAGGGAAACCCGGTCAGGGAGAGGGAAGGGAAACTCGGGACAGGGAAGGTTTCGTCACACGACCCGGAGGAACACTTCTGATCCTCCTGCCCTACGATGAAACTGCCAAAAAATGTAAACAACGTATCTTGCTGGGCCTCTTCGGGCCCTGGCTCCTGTTCCAGGAAGCTTTGGCCTGGTGGAGACGCCACCACTGCTCCCCCGCTCAGGCCTCAGGTTAAAATAGCAGATCGGGCCTGAATGACCCCACTGGATTGCGGCAAGTATTCTTCCCAGATAGGGGCAGGAAAGGAATGGGTAAGTTCCCGTGCTTCATTTTAAATGCCCCTCTGCCTGGTTTCTGCCAGGTAGGGGGGAGTTAAAATCGACCCCTATAGAGTCTTAGCATGGGGCTAAAGAGGGCTGATTTTACACAAGCTCATTTTCTTGCTCTCTCCCCATATTTTTAAATTCTTCTTTAAATAATTAATCCGTATCTTCTTAAATGTTGTAATTGATTTAACATTGGTCACCACTTGTGGTAAAGCTTTCCACAGTCTGGTATATCTTGGCATGAAAATATTTCTTCTGATCTCCTCCTGTATTTACTGCTTATCTTGATATCATAGCCTCTTGTCTTTAATTTAGCTCTGCTGGAAATAATGGCCTGGATATTAACGCAGAGGTGATTCCAAGCAGGGGCTGGGGGAGGGGGGTGGAATTGCGCGCGGAAGAAAATTTAGCAGGCTGGAATCTCCGATTTCAACCTGACTGCCCAATTATAATTTTACTTCCGGGTTTCGCGTTTCCAAGTTGCGTCAGCGGGCGTGATGCAAGCCCTCATCACACGATTGAAACTCCACTATTTAAAGGGCCAATGCAAGAATGGAATTCGGAGGAGTTAGGAGATTTTGGAAGAAGAAGGTGAGAGTTATTGAAGCTAGATTCAGGACGAGCAAGGCCAGCACCCAGATTTAATGATGCTTCCCTTGACTTACTGATGGGTGTAGTCAGGAGCAGGAGGGAGATAATTTACTCCAGCAATGGGAGGAAGAAACCTGTTGATATCACCAAGAAGGTGTGGTTGGAGGTGGCTGAGGAGGTGAGTAGCAACAGCATTGTATCCGGTGCTTGGATACAGTGCAGGAAGCGGTTTAATGACCAGGTCAGGAAAAGGGAGTACAGTTGCTGATTCACATACATCCTGTGGTGTACAACAACCACCCCCCCCACTCTGTCTTGCCAATCGTACTCCATCACATCATTCCTCACACCCACTTAAGTTTCAAAAGCACCCGTGGTTCACTTTTTATGCACTTCCTCACCTCCACATTTATCAATCCACCATTGCCTCTCACCCCAATCCTTATGCAATGTGATGCATCTGTCTCATAGTCGCCCTCACCGGATGCACTGTATCCATCGGGTGAATGAATGCGTGACTTACAGTCACTCATAGGTCTGTTCTTTACCCCTTTGTAGGAGAAAAGAGCGCAAAATGCAAGGGAGAGGGAGAAGACTGGAGGTGGCCTGCCACAAATCGTGCAGCTGACAGATGCAAAGGAAGAGGCCATGGAGATAAGTGGCACCTCTGCATCCCTGATAATCGGAGATGGAGAGACTAGGAACCCGCAGATGTCTGGTGACAGAATTAAAATAACTCTGACACACGTTGATTTTATTTCATAAATCACTGAACTATGAGAAGCAGAGGATTTCATTTTAAATTTTTACCGTCAACTAACTGAACCTTCGAGCAGCAATGTACGTGGCTGCTCTGGCGATGGGTGCCCCGTCTCCATGTTGCTTCTCTTCCTCCTCTTCTTCTTCAATGGTCTCATCATCAGAAGATGATTGATGAGCGCTTAGGTCGTCCTCCACCTCCAATCCTCACTGCTGTGTAATTTTTTTTTAATTCGTTCATGGGATGTGAACGTCACTGGTGAGGCCAGCATTTATTGCTCATCCCGAATTGCCCTTGAGAAGGTGGTGGTAAGCCACCTTCTTGAACCGCTACAGTCCGTGTGGTGAAGGTTCTCCCACAGTGCTGTTTGGAAGGGAGTTCCAGGAGGGCGGTAGGTGGTAATCAGCAGGAGGCTTCCTTGCCCATGTTTGACCTGATGCCATGAGATTTCATGGGGTCCAGAGTCAATGTTGAGAATTTCCAGGGCCACTCCCTCCTGCCTGTATATCACTGTACCGCCACCTCTGGTGGGTCTGTCCTGCCGGTGGGACAGGACATACCCAGGGATGGTGATGGAAGAGTCTGGGACGTTGGCTGAAAGGTATGATTCTGTGAATATGGCTACATCAGGCAGTTGCTTGACTAGTCTGTGGGACAGCTCTCCCAATTTTGGCACAAGTCCCCAGATGTTCGTGAGGATGACTTTGCAGGGTTCGACTGGGCTTGGTTTGCCTTTGTCGTGTCTGGTGCCTAGTGGTCCGTCCGGTTTTATTCTTATAATAACTTTTTTAGCGAGATTTTACAACTGAGTGGTTTGCTAGGCCATTTCAGAGGGCAATTAAGAATCAACCACATTGCTGTGGGTCTGGAGTCACATACAGGCCAGACCGGGTAAGGACGGCAGGTTTCCTTCCCTAAGAGACATTAGTGAACCAGATGGGTTTTTACGACAATCCATTAGTTTCATGGCCACCGTTACTGATGCTAGTATTTTAATTCCAGATTTTGGGGATGTAGGACTGCCGCAGCATAAAAGCATCATGGCAACTCCCAGAGAATCTGGCGCACACCTGCATGAGCCAAAGGCAAAAAAATTGAGAGCAGTGGTGACTTTAACTGTGACTGGAAATGTGTGGCCACCAGGTCCAGCAGGGAGAAGCTTTTCTTCTAGGAGGCTGCAGATGTCTGCGACCACCTGCTGCGTCAATCTGAGCCTGTGTAGGCACTGCTCTTCAGAGAGGTCAAGGAAACTGAGCCTCCGTCTGCGGACCTTCTCACGTGGGTAGTGCCTCTTACGACCTCGGCCCCTCTGTTGCTCTCCACTCTGTTCTCCTCTCTCGTGCACCTCTCTCTTGTGCACCTGTAGCTTCCACCACAGCACGATCTTGCTGCTGTGGATGGTGATTGTCTTCCTCGTCCGAAATCCAATTGAAAGCACCATGGCGCCTCCCCCACTCCCCCGCCAAACCTGATGTTGTCCGTTTGAAAGCCTCCGAATTTCTGCAACACTTGTGTCACCACAAGAACTCTCAGCAAAACATTTGCCAGAAGGAACTGAGAAAGCAGCTGTAAGCACTGAGCCTCTATTCATATTGGGGAATCAGAAGTTTAAACACCCCCATGAAATGCCACTCATTCCCGCCTCCGTTTCAGTGACGAGATTCCCGAGCTCCGATAATCCCATGCTGGAGGCGTTAATTTTAAATCCCTGGTTAAATCTCTTCAAATGAGCCTTCTTACCATATAACGAGCGACATGCCTCCGGCAAGTAGGTTACTCGCACTCACCCAAACACCCCCCCGTTAAACCCGGAAGTGGGCGTGTTGGAGAATTTTGAGAATTTTGACATTTTTACCTTCCCATCCACCTGTCCTTGGGGGTTAAAAATCCTCCCCAAATCTGTCCATTCCTTTCATCATTTTCAAATCCCCTCTCAATCTTAGTTCTAAAGCGTACAGTCCTCATTATTCTAGCCTTTCAAAGTCCTCATCCTTATCCATTTATGTTACTTTTCAGCCACTAAGTGACTGACAAAAATCACATGGGGTGACTGTATCTCCGATTATCACTCCTTTTCTCTGGGGAAGTAATCTGCCTTTTCATGATACATCCACAGAGAAGCCCTTTTTACTATACAAGGTATCTTAGACTGCCTTATTACGTTGTGGTGTATGCATCAATACACTAATATGCCCTGTAGTCAGACCCTATCTATTTGTATTCATTATATTTGTATTCTAACAATTTGCATTAAAACATATTGGTCTAAAAACTTGACTGCACAGCGCCTGTTTTTCAGGCGCCAATCAAATTCCTAAGCCTTCAATATGGCGGGCAGGTAGTGCACACTCATTACAAGCTGGAAGTGTGTCTCCCGCCATATTGGTATAAGCAAAAAAATGGGTGTCCAGGGGCCATGCCTGAAACAGGTGTTGGACACTTTGCATATTCAAATAAGGGGCCGCCTGTTTCAAGCCCCCTCTGCAATTTTGGGTTGCCTTGAACACAGCCAATGCCAGGCTGGCTGCATTCAGGAAAACCAGGTCTACATGTGGCCTAACATGCGGTCATTAAAGGGACCGCTGCAGGCCGCAACCAACAAGGTAAGTGTTTAAAATATACTTACCTGAATAGGGAGCTGCCAAGAGAAGGAGGGCTCCTCCTGACCTAACGTTAAAACCATGCAGGTCGCTGCCAGCCACCGCTCACATATCCCCATTGCGATCTTGACACTCTCCCCCACCCCTTCACCGCTGCCTACCATCCCGATCCTGGCCTCTACCCTTCTCGATCGCCGCCTACTGCTGCCTACCTTTCCCAATCACAATCACCGCTGTCCTCCTTCCGATCTCCACTACCCTCCCTCCCGGTCGCCCCCACTCCCTTTACCGGATACCACCCTCCCCGACTGCACCCCTCCCGCCCCCTCTCCCGGTCCCTTTTAAGGACTTATCTGAGGGACACTGCGGGATAAGAGCAGGAATGGGACGGTGAGTGCTGCACTCGGATTTTAGGGCTGCTACCGTCCGGTGAACTAAGTCAAAATTGGCCCTTTTAACTCTGAAACTGGATTTCTGAAGGGTAGATATATGAAGATAAAGAGATTTATTTTCAGGATCCTACATTGATGCGGAATGCACTGGCTACGAATACTTTCCTTATAAGATTGCAAAATACCGCAGCTAATTTTAAATTTATTCGTACCTGTTGTGATTTTTGTTGCAAGACATTAAGAAAGACATCATACATTTTAGGCTCGAAGACAACAATGTAAATGAGTCTAATGGCTGATGGTTTGTTTTGTGACAAATGATTTTCGAATCCAGTCAACATGCTTTCCATAGCGTCCTGTGGCTTGACTCCTCCTATACCTGTAGAAAGGACAAGGTCTTAGCAAAATTAAATTAAAATGGACTGAAAACTGAAGAGCATGAAAATCATTGTTAGACATGTCCTTGGTCAAATTAGTGGGTTCTATCATAGGTATCACATTCAATGAGATGCTAATTTGGAACCTCTTTTGCCTATTTATTATTGAACATGGAGTAGGAAATACCAGGCACACAGCTCATGATTCGAGCAGTGTTAACATTATGCATTTTATCCATTAAGAAAGTCTGTTAAAAAAAAGTTCTAACATGGAAGCTGAAGATAGCAAGGAAGCAACATTAGCACATGTAATTAAACATTTTCATTGGTTACAGACCATACATAGGTCTCCAATTTGATCTCCTGTCTGTGCTGAGTTAGTTGATCTCAGCCAAGGCAGCAGTGGAGATGCTAAAGTTGGCCTCAGCACCCTTGGGTTGGGATGGTGAAAAATTTGCCAGAGTTATTACACCTGATTGTTATTGAGGACAACAGCTGCTGTAAGTGCGTATGGGTTGGATAAGGAAAGAATTATGTCCGGCTGTGACATCACTAAAGTTGAATAACCAGATGATGCTCACTGTCAAGAGTCACACATGAATAAAGGACATTTGTGAGAGGTGCTGAAAGGCAACTGTACACCAGCAAGAATCAATACCTTCAGGAGAGGAATGATGTGGAGGAGAGGAAATTGGCAGGAAAAAAAGTACTAATGGTCTTGACCGCAGTTACCTGTTCCTAAAGCAGGGAAAGATACTGTAGAAATCTGTTTTTTTTCACATTCTTGCAATACTTTTTCTATGGAGGCTGTAATCATAACTGGATCTGTTTGACCGACCATATGTATGATGTAATCGCAGGTAAGATTTCCACTTCTGGTAACTACAACACCACCGTTAGGCTGAGAACCTAAAGAAATCATAGGCACAAAGTTAAATAAAAAGTACATTTATTTTCTCTACTTAATAACAGCAATGCTTTTAAGTAGCTTGTACAACTGCCGGCTAAGAACATAATTATTATTCTTTTTGCTCTCTTTTTAATGCATAAAAACGCAGCTCATTTTGAACAAATATTTGCATTTGGGAAAGCAACTCAGCAAGCATCTCCAAATACTAGATACAATTAACATGTATCATTAGGCGGTTAGGCTACAATCTAATCTAATCAGGATAGCCACGTATAGACAGCACTTGTCAAACACCGTAAGTGGACATCGGCATGCCTTTGTGTATGTGTTATAGAGGTTATTGTCTATTGTTCAAATAAGTACTTCTGTTTGGTAGATTGGCTTCTCAAAGGCAAGGCTGTATTTCAAAAGGTTTTATGGGTATTAGAAACAAGCAAGACTTGCATTTATATAGTGCCTTCAAAGCTCAGGATGTCCCATAGTGCTTCACAGCCAATCAATTACTTTTGAAGCATAGGCATTATTATCATGTCAACATTTATGGAGTACCAATTAGTTACAATTCTGGTCTATATGCAAAGTCAACAAGTGATTTCATAGCTCAGAATGTCTGTGTAATTCCCAGAAAGACAGTAACTGGGCAGGATCAAGAAATTACTCCTTCCCACATACGTTTGCCTGAAAGATCTGCAAAAAATGCTTTTCAAAGGCGCACATCTGACCAGTTTGTCTCATTAACTCTTTCATTATGTGGCTCAAAACTGCTCCTCTATTTGGACTAACCTCAACAATTCACTGTTAAACTTGCCACTGTAAATGAATCTCGGCTGGAGGGGGTGCGAGCGAGCGAGGCGGCGTGAGCGCAGGAGCATTATCGGCGGAATATAACACAGCAAAGGGAGCAGCGGATAACTGCACAGCCAGCGCAAGGTATTTGATACCTATTTAGGGAACATGGATGCACAGCTCTGAATTTAACTCATCCCTGAGTACTGATGAAAATTGAATAAAGTCCGGAATTTAAATCGTCTGTGAATGATTGGCAGGTTAGTCTGCTATGAAAGTGCCTGGCAGGACTGACATTAATCATCTTTTAAATGACCTGGGCACATGGTGCAATTCCCACATGTAAATCAGAGACAAGAAATGTGTTTATTGTTCTCCCAGGGCATGCTATCCCAGATTAACTTGTGCATTAGGTGTTGCTTCAGTTCATAGGAAATACAAGCTTGACTATGGGAGCTGATTATTTTTGTTGGACATGAGAAAGTCTGAATTGTGATAGGATATAAGAGTATATCATGATATTTTTTGAACTTGTGACCAGGCATTTGGACCACAATGGGGACAATGGTCATTCCTGGTCAAATCCTGCATTTCAGTGTTTCAAACAGCCATTCTAGATTTGGTTTAACTGAAATTAATTGCTAAATAGCAAAAAGCAAAATACTGCAAATGCTGGGAAATCTGAAATAACAACAGAAAATGCTGGAAACACTCAGCAGGTCAGGCAGCGTTCTGTGGAGAGAGAAACAGTGTTAACGTTTCAGGTCAAGGACCTGTCGTCAGAAGGTTCACGTCGATGATCTTTTGTCACAGCATTCTGACAGAAGAACATTGACCTAAAACGTTAACCCTTTATTTCTCTCTTCATAGATGCTGCCTTAATTGTTAGGTAGTTCACTTCAATAGTCACAAAGAACAAATGTACAACAATGTTAAAATTTGAAATTTATGTACTGACAAAGACCATGACTAATTGTGCCTAGGTTGACCACTCTAACCATGCCAACAGGTCACCATGACCACTACTAGAGAAAAATAAATCTTGCTCAATCAACCTTCAATTCTGTTCACAAAGGCAAAAATTTTGATCATTAGAGATTGATGATATAAATTGTATGTCTCACGAGTACTCAAAGCTCTAGTACTCTGGAGTGCATTTTTAATATTATTCATGTCAATATATATCTGTAACTTACCCAATGTCTGGCATTCATCCCTGACAGTACTGCCAGCTGCTGCAAATATTGCCCCAGAGACGCCTGAAAAACAATGGCACAACAAAGTTTGTGGATATCTAATTCATTTTAATCATGACAAATAACTTTGGGCGAGCTTTCTGCCCGTCCATAGTCAATGCCCAGAACATGCAGCGCTTTCATTTTTACGCTTATATAAAGTGCTGTTACTACAAAGAGAAGAAAATAATATACTGAAGGTATAATGGTTTGATCGGGAAACTCCCCTGAGTTTCGAGTCTCAATCTGAGCAGAGGCCAGGAACTTCCCAAAATGAGGGAGGGAAAATCAAGAGAGTCATCTCCAGGAGAGGCATGTACCTCCTATTATCCAGCTTATAATGGCATCACCTCAGCCACAGTTGATGAATACCCTGAGATCAGGGTGAAGAATGGCGTAGAAGAAAACAATGAAGGGAGTTTACCATCAATTTTAAAAACACAGAGTAGACCATAAGACCATAAGAGATAGGAGCAGGAGTAGGCCATTTGGCCCCTCGAGCCTGCTCCGCCATTTAATGAGATCATGGCTGATCTGATTTTTACCTCAACTCCACTTTCCCGCCCTTTCCCCATATCCTTTGACTCCCTTGCTGATCAAAAATTTGTCTAACTCAGCCTTGAATGTATTCAATGACTCAGCCTCCACAGCTTTTTGGGGTAAAGAATTCCAAAGATTCATGACCCTCTGGGAGAAGAAATTCCTCCTCATTTCCGTCTTAAACGGGTGACCCCTTATTCTGAGACTATACCCCCCAGTTTTAGATTCCCCCATGAGGGGTAACATCCTCTCAGCATCTACCCTATTGAGTCCCCTTAGAATCTTGTATGTTTCAATAAGATCTCCTCTCATTCTTCTAAGCTGCAATGAGTATGGGCCCAATCTGTTCAATCTTTCCTCATAAGACAATCCTTCCATACCCGGAATCAACCTAGTGAACCTTCTCTGAACTGCCTCCAATGCAAATATGTCCTTCCTTAAAGAAGGGCACCAGTAGTTGGAAGAAATAGCCAGAAAGAACCTTTCTGAAAACTCCACTCAAAACATTGGCTATAATTCTGAGTATGAATCTAAGTAGATTTGTTTTAATCAAAATGCACTATCACTGCAACCCTGATCCATTTAATTTCCAAACCATGGCAATTCCACAAGTGCAGTGACAATAATCGACAAATTAATCCAGTTAATACATTCATACCAGGGAACATCCACCTTATCTCCAAAAAGCAGTCGCAACCATTATTGAAGAAAATAAGCCTTCACATAAGACAACAGCCAGGCATGCCCCAGAAAATTCCTTTGAAAGAAAATAATAAGTTTTTAGAAGCTACTATTTTGCACATTTTTATCATGTATAATTTCCTTGGGGACAAACTAAGGCTGGGAATTTCTTTGGAGCTGCTCCTGTCCCACCATTGTAATGGGGTTTCTGCCACATATCTGGTGAAGTTATGGTGACAGAGTGGGAGCAGCACTGAGGAAATTCCTGGCCTAAATGAGCTGACTCAGAATGGAAGCTAACAGCTCATTTAAATGTTTTCTGCCTCATGCTTTTGCACAACAAACAATGGGAGAGAGTAATATCTGATTGGTTCCAGTTCACCCTCCAACCTGTTTGCTTCTGATAGATTCTGAGCCTACCTTCCAAATGGTCTGACTATTTGATACTGACAACCTCAAATCCAAGTAGAAAAAGCCTATTTTTCTTGTAAAACACTGACAAGCTGACATATGGCAGTGGGTAAGGAAAATGCTATCTATTCATTTTCCAGTAACCAATCAAAAAGCACTTTGCTGTCTATGAGGTGATCTCTCAAACTTTTTTCCAAATGTTTTCACTGGAGATATGCATCGTTCCACAACTCCCACAACCCACCTTGTAACAATGTAAACTTTGGCTCACTGTGATCAACATCAAGTGGGGTAGACAATGGGTAATTGTATTTCAAGTGTCAGGGGCAAAAAAATACAACTTCCATAGATTCAAATTGAAACCACACCTACAGCCAATTTTCAAAGCTGAAATCCCAGTTGCCATTACCTTTCCTTTTTTTTTTGAAACCCCTTCAGATCCCAGAGTCTTAATGGAAGTTTTGAGTTTCATACTCGTATATTTTGATATTCCTTAACTGATCAATCAGATTACAGGATTGACTGTTTTATTCATAATGTTCAAATATTTTACAAACTGAAATTCTAGGATCTAACGGGTTAAATACAAACAAAAAGTTATCTTACCGGAATTGAGATTCAGAAATGTATTTGTGGAATTCACTATTGCTTTCACGTTTTCCTGAGTTATGTCTCCCTGCTTCACCTCAACAATGACATTATCGATTTTCAGCTGTGTAGGCAACAGTGCTCTCTTTTGAACTGGAGAATAACAAAGAGATTTGTTCTCGCTGAGCATCAAAAATATAGTCAGTTCATTTTGGGAACTGTGCAAAGGATACTATCACCGTCAGTCCATCAAATGTTTGTATGACTTTCAAAATGGGGAGCCATGCACCTAGAGAAGGGCAAACTATTGAAATTTCCTTCTGCATCTTCATGACTATTTTAAGAAAGTAACTAGATATTGGTCACATATTTGGGATTTACAGACTATCAGAATTTTGCTACAGTTTAGATGTGAAATTTAGATTCAGAACTGTTGTGTACTTTAGCTACTTGCTAAAGTCAATACAATTTACAGTAGCTCTGTTTAAAATTCATTTAAAAACTGGTGTGCAGTTTTACTGTCCTAATGATTAGGGCATGGCCATTGGTGAGACAGGACAATCAGTAAGAAATATGTAAAAATATACATCAGAGGTTTTCTGTGAGGCACCCCCCCCCCCATATACATATTGAAACAAACACCATTTCTGAGAAAGTAAAATATAAATGTTACAATTTACCTATTTACGGAATTAACTCGGGTTAGGTGCAGGTTTGTTGAAAGAATAAATAGGATCATTTTGCAGGGAAGAATGGAATTGACCATTACCTGGTGATGTGCCACCATGCTGTGGATTCACAGTCATCTGTGCTGTGCCCTAAAATGTTAAAATTTGAAGAAAAGAAAGAGGTTATTTAATATAATTCAGCATCAATATATTGCAATAATGAAATTAATTATCTTTTGAGATGTCAAGAATTCCAAAATGTAACTGTTTCAGAGAGACTGAAAATTGTTTGGGATGAACACACAATTTCTCGAGTTGAAAAAGTGGTTGCAACAGGTTTGTACTCCCAGTGCTTTACTGTGCAAAATTTTGTTCATTTTATCAAGCTCTTTGAATTATTTCCATTCAAAATTAAATCAAAAGCAATTCAAAATAAAACAGATTTTATGCATTCTGATGTACAAAAATTGTCTTATTCTCTACTTTGAGTCTCTCTCTTTTCCTAGTCATCACAACACACGGTACCTTAAATAAAATTTATACTCCTGGTGAGTCGATACATGACAAATTAACAAACTTCGCATGTTACTGGTTACATTTTCAAAATGCCTATCACTTCATGATGGTGATAATTCAGAAAACATGGTGTGTTGAAAGTGCCAGATTTGCCTTCTATTCAATTGAGGTTTCAGGCTGTGGTATTTATTTCTTGACACTAACTGAAATGAAGAACATTTCAGGGTACACTGCACTCATGGGAAGCAGCTGTGCTCTGCGTTGGCGTAACAGTTATGGTGTAAATGTAACCTAAATGCAGGTTTGTTGAAAGAATAAATAGGATCATTTTGCAGGGAAGAATGGAATTGACCATTACCTGGTGATGTGCAACCATGCTGTGGATTCACAGTCATCTTTGCTGTGCCCTAAAATGTTAAAATTTGAAGAAAAGAAAGGCCTAAACTGACACGGTAGCAAAGTGAGGACTCCCTGCAGATGAAAGTGTCACTCTACATTATTCCAGGGTTAGGGTGGGCCTTAACTTTGAATTTACACTGCAAGTTTGGCATTGGAATCTGCTTCACACACAGCTAAACTTCGAAGGGGTGCTTTTCCACTCGTGTGCCTGGGAAAAGAAGTGGAAAAAGGGGTGGAAACTCATGATTCCAGGTCTCCAATTTCTTAACTTGTCCAGAGAATTCCTGGCGTTTCCCCTGAGGGAGGAGGATTGCTCGTGTCTGCAGCAGGTACAAGTAAAGGCCAGCCATGCTAGTGAGCTGAGTGGGACATTTATCCTAATTTTCCTCTCTCAACTCCAGACGGGTGTTCTAAAGAAGTAGGCCATAGGCCATGTACCCAGCACCCAGAGAGTCAGGTAACAAGAAGAATGAGCCTCAAAAAAGGTAAATACCCTTCCTTTAAGGTAGTGGATACAAATTCTCAGGCTAGAAGGCCCTCTGCCTGCTGGTTTCCAATTGGTGGCCATTAGAGGTTTTGCAGCAGTGGTTGGATTTCCACCACAGTTTGCAGGTGCAGGGCCCTGTCAGGGGTTGGGGCTGCACTGAAGGTTAATGACCTGAATCCAGAAATCTAGGTGGGTTCAGGTCACGCCAAGCTGAGCTCACTTTAGGCCTGACTAGCGCCCAATTGTAGGAGTAGAGGAAAAGTGGCTCTTCTTTGTAGATTTAGAAAGAATTTCTGGCTTAAATTCAGTCATTCTCGAATAAACAATTTGCTGAAATGCCTCAAAATAACAGCTTTGCATAACTGAAATGTTAGGTTTTTAGTTCCTACGTTTTAATGTGTTGTACTAAAAACAGACGGATAGTGAAAATGAAATCCCTCCAGGATGCAAAGATTACCATTGCGCCCACACCGGAGTTCTGCTTCTTCGTATCAAAAACATAAGCAAAACAATCATAAACATATGATTGAAGTGCAACAATGGAAATGGCTTTCATGTTGGACGATGGCATGTTCCAGAAATAATTCTCCAATCCATCGAAGATTGCGTTGATGGCAGTTTGGCAACTGATTTCACCTTGATCTGAATAAAATCCAAAAACTCGTTAGCAAACCTCAGAAGGAAACAAATCAAAGTAAACAACAAATTGTAGAATAAATTGGCCAAACCGCTCAAATGGGGGAAGAGGTTACCTGTTCCTATGGCTGGGAATGCAGCAGTAGTGATATTCCGCATTTCGCATTCCTCAAGGACTTTTATTACTGATGCTGTGATGCCAGCTGCTGTTCTCGGACCAACCATGTGGATTATATATTTACACTGAAGCTGACCACCTCCAGTAACTGCGACACCAGCACCCGGCTGGGGACCTAGGTAAGAAACGGGTGGAAGAAATTCACCTTCATTAAGCCCCTTCTGCAGCATTACCAAGAATACACTTATTATTTGTTTACAGTCCAAAGTAGCAAATAAACAACTTTGAATCCTCTCCCATAATAGAAGCCGCAGCAGATATTCTCCCAGCTGAGAGATGTAACATGCAGGGGAAGTTGGGAATACGTGCTGGGCATTGGATAGTAAGCCATTGGCATAAGGTTTGCCTGAAACAGAAATAATTTTGACTCTGACAGGACAGCTGCCACAGGCTAATCATTTTTAAGTACACAGGTACTTCATTTTTAGACAGGCAGCATATGATCTGCAGCAATCCATTAATCGCACTGCACAACAGAGTGATGGCCAAGATATTAGCCCAGAAATCCCAGTGGAAGTTCTGCCCACTATTTTCATCCCGCCATAGTCCTGCCCCAAAGCCAGATGAAGGGGTCATTTAAATAATTGGAGTAGGCACCTGTGTCTGTAGCGGCACAACAGGGGCAGGATTATGGTGGGATGTAATCTTGGAGTAGCCCCCTGCCACTGTGGGGTTGAGGCAGATGGCAACTGGGACAAAAATGCAAAAGTGCCACATTTTCAAATAGCTACTCTCCTGTGATGCCCTTCCAGTGGGATAGATTGTCATTGATTTTATTAACTTTGGACCCACGTTCAGCCCAGAACAGAGCCTACCCTATCTCAGCAGACATATTTACCACTGGGCCAGTCTGAGGGGATTCGCAGAATAGCCGATGACGACCCATCCCCCCCCCCCCCACCCAATGCCCCCTCACCCAGACATAACCCCAAACTGTGGCCAGAATGTTAGGGCAGCGTGCAGACATAGCGTGCAGGATTGGCATTTTTATGTAATTTAAATCCAACAGATATTTTAATAGCATCAACACTTCTCTCATTTCCTTCAAAAGTTTCTTATAAACTTATCTCCTCAACTATATCTTCTATCACCTCCCTTAATTTCTCTTGTCTCTGCTCAGTGTCCCCTTTCTCCTGATTGTTAAGTGCCTTGAAACATTCTCGATTTGAGGGGTCCTATACAAATGTTAGCAGTTGTTGTAGTTACATTTTTAAACCAGGTATTCTACAAACTTCCAATCCTCCTTAGATATGGGGACGGTGCCAGGGGACTGAAGGATTGCAAATGTTACACTCCTGTTCTAAAAAGGGGAGAGGGATATATTCGATAATTACAGGCCAGTCAGCCGAACATCGATGATGTGGAAACTTTTATAGACAATAATCCGGGACAAAATAAATTGGCACTTGCAAAAGTATGGGCTAATAAATGATAGTCAGCATGGATTTGTTAAAGGAAAATCGTGTTTGATTAACTTGATTTGAGTTCTTTGATGAAGTGATGGAGAGAGTTAATGAGGGTAGTGCGGTTGATGTGTATATGGACTTTTGATAAGTACCATATAATAGACTTGTTAGCAAAATTAAAGCCCATGGGATTAAAGGGATAGTGGCAGCGTGGATACAAAATTGGCTAGGGGACAGAAAGCAGAGAGTAGTGGTGAACGGCTATTTTTCAGACAGGAGGGAAGTATACAGTGGTGTTTCCCAGGGGTCAGTATTAGGACCATTGCTCTTTTTGATATATATTAATGACCTGGACTTGGGTATAGAGGGTATAATTTCAAAGTTGGCAGATGACACAAAACTCGGAAATCTGGTAAACAATGTGGAGGATAGTAATACATTTCAGGAGAACATAGACAGACTAATGAAATGGGCAGACACATGGCAGATGAAATTTAACGCAGCAAAGTGGAAAGTGATACATTTTGATAGGAAGAATGAGGAGAGGCACTATAAACTAAATGGTCCAATTTTAAAGGGGGTATATGTACATAAATTTTTGAAGGTGGCAACACAAGTGAGAAGGCTGTTAAAAAGTCTATGGGATCCTGGGCTTTAATAATAGAGGCATAGAGTACAAAAACAAGGAAGTTATGCTAAACCTACATAAAACACTGGTTAGGTCTCAGCTGGAGTGTTGTGTTCAATTCTGGGCACCACACTTTAGGAAGGATGTCAAGGCCTTAGATCGGGTGGGGAAGATATTTACTGGAGTGGTACCGGGGATGAAGGACTTCAGTTATGTGGAGTGACTGGAGAAGCTGGGATTGTTCACCTTAGAACAGAGAAGGTTAAGGGAAGATTTGATAGAGGTGTTCAAAATCATGAATGGTTTTGATAGAGTAAATAAGGAGAAACTGTTTCCAGTGGCAGAAAGGTCGATAACCAGAGGACACAGATTTAAGGTGATCGGCAAAAGAGCCAGAGGCGACATGAGGAAACATTTTCTTATGCACAAATTGAAATGATCTGGAATGCACTGCCTGAAAGGGTGGTGGAAGCAGATTCAATAGTAACTTCCAAAAGGGAATTAGATAAATACTTGATGGGGAAAAAATATACAGGGCTATGGGGAAAGAGCAGGGGAATGGGACTAATTGGATAGTTCTTTCAGCGCCAGCAGAGGCACAATGGGCTGAATGGCCTCCTCCTGTTCTGTACCTACTATGATACTATGAAAAGCACAACCCTGATTGAGAAATACCAGTACCTAGCGCCTTGCATTCATCCTGCACAGAACTACCTGCAGCTTTTAGTATCGCACCAGACACACCTACAGGTAAAAACAAAATAAACAGATGTTGAGAAAAAACAAGATCTTTGTTACATGGCGCATTAACTTCATAAGTCACACTTTGATCCTTTTTGCCTAATTTCTACCTTTGTCCTCCGGCTGATGCTGGGATACAGGACCCTAACACCATCCAGGGGTTTGGACCTGAAACCTTGGAAGCAATTGCAGGTGCGTTGGGGGTGGGGGGGCTCCGAAAATCGCAGAAATCCCATTAGGGTTCGGGAGCCGGCTCCAACCCGTCGACTTCCGAGTTTCCCAGGGACCCACCTGTGTGCGCGCGGGCGTCCCAAAAACGGAAGTCCTGCCGGCAATTAAAGCCGGCGGGATGACAGTTAAAGAGCCAAGCGCCGGATTGAGGTACTTAAGGCACTTTACCTGTGATAGTTTAAGTAGTTAGAAAGATTTTTAACTTACCTGTGCAGCTTGCTCACCACTTCTGATTCACGCCTGGTGAAACCAAGCATGAAGGCCAGATCAGGGAGAAAGAAACTAAGTAAATTAAATTAAAAAACATGCAAGGAAGTGAAAACACTAAATGCACCTACCTTTGAAACCTGCTCAAATGTCCAATGTCTCCCACTCCGATGTCCCCCTCTTCACCCTCCCAATGTCCCCGGATCGTCCCCTGATGCCCCCCGATCTTCCCCCGATGTCCCCCCGATCTTCCCCCGATGTCCCCCCGATCTTCCCCTCTTTCCCCCCGATCTTCCCCTCTCCACCCCACCCCAGTCTTCCAGTCCGAGCGCCAGATCTTCCATTCTCCTCCCCCTGGTCTTCCGTTCCAGCGCCAGATGACGTCTCGCTCTCTCTCTTTCTCGCCACCCCTCCCCGCCTCGTGTTGCAGCTCCTGGCGGCAGCCAGCCTGTCAATCAGGCTAGCTACCGGGCTCGAAACCCAGAGAGGACGTTAACCACTATCAATCAACGGGCAATCGCGTCGGAAACGGTAAGATTGGTTCATGCGGGTTTGCCACACCCCCAATCGCCCCCCCTCCCTCCACCCCTGTTGCCATCCCACCTTCTCCCTAATATCGGGGCCACCTTGTGTCTCTGTGTAGCTCAGTGCCTCAAAAGCTGTGCATTTACTTACTTAGCCTTTTGAACACTCATAATACTCGACAGTGGCTTATATGTGCAACTTTTAGCATTTGTGATTTTTTAAAAATCAAAATAGTGCCTTACAATATGGGAGATACACCTACACAAGTGTGATTTATAATCCATATTTTATGCTATAACAAGTTATAAATATGGATTATAACAACTCCTGCCACAATATTTTTTGTTGAATCAACACTGTAATTAAATGAGCAATTCATAAGGATGATAGAGCATTTTGAACTTGGGCTTAGGTTGGCTTCAAATTGAAGTTGTGATTGTCAGTAGATTCTGCCAAGTACTTAGGACAACAACAATTAACAATGATGACATATAATCAAAGATACAGGGCTAAAAATTCCAGGGGGGGAGGGGTGAAATTTTAACTTTGGGTGATGGTGTAAAATGTTCGCGTCAAATTAGCCACCCATTATACACCACGCTCGATTTACGTCCCCATTGGGACTTGTGATAAGGGGAGAGGGTGGGTAAGCCTGGGGCAGGGAAGACCTAAACTTTCCTTGTGGAACCCAGAGGAGCACTCCTGCTCCTTCTAGCCCCACAAGGAAAGTTAAAAAAAAGTAATACAACATACATTTTTCGGGCTCTTCTGGCTCTGAATCCTCATCCTGCTAGGTTGACCTATCAGGAAAGCCACAACGGCTTCCCCACTCAGGTCTCTGGTTAAAATAGTAGTCGGGCTCTGATGATGTCATTGGAGCCTGATCTGCATATTCAAAGAATGACTCCGCCAGTTTCTGGCTAGTGAGCTTCCCGCTTATTCAGAAGAACAGGTTAAAATCCGAACCTGCAGGAAATGAGCAGGACCTTGGCGGGAAAGTCCCACGTGCAATTTTAACTGCCCGTCTGGTTTCCGCCAAGGTTAAAATTGCCCCATATAGTGGAAAGTTTACCGTTTAGTTTGCTATTAGTATTTTATGAATATTTCGATTGATTATTTCTTAAACTTACCAGATGTTAAGTCCAAAGTGGTGTTGGTAGAACTTACTATGGCATCTGTACTTTCTTGGGTGATATCACCTTTTTTCAGTTCGACTGTTACCCCACCTAATTGTACTGTTGGAACAAGTGATAATTTCAGCACTGCAGAGAGATCAAAGCATAGTTACTTTGCTTTGAGCATTTTTGAGATTTTGAGAAACGTTAAGCATGAGATAGAATCTTAGATGACAATGAATTACATCTTTTTCATGATCTTCACAATTTTTTTATGTTTAAAATGTTTCAAAGGTGCAGCCCTCATGTAGAAGCATCTGTGTGAGGAGTTCAACTGTAGCAAATGCCGTAGACTTGGATTCCACTGCTACCTTATATATTATTAACAGCTTTGGTTCTTCCAAGCAGTTGTTATAATTTCTATGCCTCTTCCTCCACCTTCCTTTCTGAATGGGATTGGACACCATCCCGTTCAAACTACAATGGAACCTTATTAAGATAACTGATTGTTTAGCAAATAAGGTTTCCCTTGAAGGAGTTCCATTTGAAGATGCTGCACCAGAAAGTCAGACAACACGGTTTGAATCACGGACTTCCTCAGAGAGAAGAAAATTCTACATCGCAACCGAGTTAAATCCCTTCCCTCAATAGTGAGTCACTACGGCTCAGTTACATTCACCTCAAAGAGTTACAAAGTACATGGACAGAGGTCACTTGCACACTCCCATGGCTATGCAGTGCTTCTTGGCCATGGAGGGGTTGTATATAAAAGAACAAAAGAGAATATTTTAGAAAATGTCGAAATTTCTTCTAACAGGAATTCGATTACGTATAATATTAAGGAAGCTGTGATATGAAACTTAGCGTGAATTTTCAGGCCTCCTGTCCAGCGGAAACGGGGTGGTAGTGCCATGAAAATAACGGCAAGGACCTACCGTCCCATGCCCGCCATCACTGTGGCCACGGCAATGTTTCCGCTGGGCGGCTGAAGTGGACCCGAAACAGGCGGTATGCTCATTTAAAATGGCATACGTATGATCCCAACTGCCATTTTTAGACTGAACAAGGTAGAGCTTGTGCTGTGCACATTCCAGCCAGTATCAGCTGGCTGCTCAGCCAAAGAGGATCAGTTCCTCTTTTTGTGGGGCTGGGAGGAGCTGGAGTGCTCCTCCTGGTCCACAACTCCAGCCTGGACCGCTGCCATTGTAGCTTCCCCTTCCAAACATTGGGCCCGCCCCCATAATCCTGCTTCCTTCCAGCTCACGGGCCGGTCAGGCCTCCTGATATTGTGTCAGCCCAAAGCCAATGGGATGTCCTGGGACTCTTGATCTCTGACCACAGCTCACCACCTCGATGTTAATGAGGCCCGGCCCTCAAAATGGACCAGGCCTCCACCAGGTCTATGGCCGGTTGTCCATGAAATACACCCCTTGGTCTCCATCTGCCAAGTTCCATACTGAAGAATCTTGAAACAAAGCTCATACCATTAGACACCAGCTGGACCTTTGCACATATTGTATAAATGGATCTTTGTACCATTATTACATTGGGGGCATGAGTCAGATAACAGTAATTTACAAAATAAATTCAGTCAAGCTATGACAAAGGTTGAGTTATGTCAGCAGCACCATGTTTTATAGAAACCACCTCTGCCCCATGTGTATTTTGTTTAATTTGCCAATTCTGGCACCTTGTTTCAAAATTGTAAAATGATAAAAATTTTTGTTATTTTTCCGACTGTTTGGTGTCCAATGCCATGAAGGTGTAATGGTTGGCAAGCTGATCTCACTGGTACCAAGGACTATCGGGGGCCCGGGTTGCTGCACGCTGAGTCTGTGATTGAGGCCTATGTTCACGTCAGGGACATCTATAAAAGGAAATAGCTGCTGTGGAGGAAGGAATGTTAAGAAAGATAAACAGTGGAGAATGAGAGAAGGGGAGACCAAAAGAACAGATCGAAGCATGTACAAGTCCAAGAAAAAGACAGAAGCCTAGAAATCTGCCTGCCACAAAGATACACCCCTAAGTACAGCTAATTTTCCAGCCTTCAACTTATTTGCACTTTTTTGGCAGGCTCCGTTGGTGAGGCCGCCTGAAGGGGTGGGGCCACAGAGAATGGCAGAGCAGGCATAACTTGAACCGAAAATCTAGGCCAGTGAGTAGCTGGAGAAAGTGAGCAACTTTCGGTTGACAAGCTGAGTGGGAGGAGGCACTGGCATGCACGATAGTTTAGAAAATAGATCCAACAGGGCCACTCAAATCCTTTAATCACACAGTTGTAAAGCATTGCTGTAAGGCCATGTGTACATATTAAATATGTATGTTTACATATATAGTATATCTTACCTTGAGTCAAAAGTACTGGTGGCATGAGAACTTGTTTGTGTTGTTCAATAACCTGAGTAGCAAAAGAAAAATGGTTAAAGAACAGACAGGTGTGAATATTTTACCAACAATGTGTTTTTCTTCAATTTGTTCAACAAGTTCTGAATATGTATCGATTATAGAAAATATATTGAGTCCCATCCACTGTTTGGCCTTCTGACTGGCTCTTTCAGTCCATATCAGCTTCTATTGATCTGATTGCCCAATAGAAAGCATATTATTCTTGTAGAGATTTTATTGGTTCATGGATACCGGAGAGTAGATTCATGACTAAGGTCAGAATATGTGGAGTCAGGGGACAGGTAGTAGAATGGATAGCAAATTGGCTACAAAACAGAAAACACAGAGTAGGGGTTAAAGGTAGTTACTCAGACTGGCAAAAGGTGGGAAGTGGTGTTCCACAAGGATCGGTGCAGGGACCACTGTTGTTCACCATTTACGTAAATGATTTGGACTCGAAAGTACAATTTCAAAATTTGCGGAAGACAAAATTTGCAGAATGGGCATGTAATTGGCAAATGAATTTCAATATAGATAAATGCGAGGTGGTACATTTTGGTAGGAAGAAAAAGGAGGCCACATACTCCTTCGAAAATGGGTTAGAAGAGCAGAGGGATCTGGGGGTACAGATACATAAATCACTAAAAGGAGCGACACAGGTTAATAAGGCCATAAACAAAAACAAACAAAGCAGTGAGGTTCATTTCTAGAGGGATAGAATTGAAAAGCAGGGAAGTCATGGTAAACTTGTTTAGAACTTTGGTTAGACCACACTTGGAGCACTGTGCACAGTTCTAGTCTTCATATTATATAAAGGATATAGAGGCACTGGAGCAGGTGCAAAAAAGATTTACTAGGATGATACCAGTACTGGGGAAAGAGGGAGCTGTTCCGTTGGGACAGGCTGCACTTAAACCAGGCTGGATCCCGGTGAATCGAATAACTGGGTGGTAGAAAGGGCTTTAAACTAATAAGAGGGGGGAGGGTTCAGGTAAGGATAAATTTATAAGTCTAAAGAGAAAAGTCAAGGCTGTAGAGCAGAGTAGCAATTTGGGTAAAAACAAGTAGAGTGTGTCAGGAAGAGACAAAGTGTTTAACAAAGGTAATAGGGCTTTAGTGACTAAGGTCACATCAGGGAAAATAGAAAAAAGTTAAAATTAAAGGCACTATCTCTGAATGGACAAAGCATTTGTAACAAGGTAGATGAATTAATGGCACAAATAGAGATAAATGGGCTTGATCTAGTCGCCATTACTGAGACGTGGTTGCAGGGTGACCAAGGTTGGGAACTAAATATTCCAGGGTATTTGACTTTTAGAAAAGATAGACAAAGTGGAAAAGGAGGAGGGGTAGCCCTGATAATAAAGGATAAGGTGAAGGCAGTAGTGAGAAAGGATCTTAGCTTAGAAAATCAGGATGTAGAATCAATATGGATGGAGTTAACAAATAACAATGTTCAGAAAACACTGGTGGAGGAATTTATAGGGCCCCTAATAGTAGTTATAGTGTTGGACAGAGTATAAATCAGGAAATTAGAGGAGCATGTAACAAAGGTAATGCAGTAATCATGGGGGGCTTTAATCTTCACAAGGACTGAGCAAACCAAATTGACAAAAGTAGTCTGGAGGACAAGTTCATGGAATGCATTCGAGACAGTTTTCTAGAACAATATGTCGAGGAACCAACTGGAGAACAGGTTATTTTAGATCTACTATTGTGTAATGAGACAGGGTTAATTAGTAATCTTATAGTTAAGGATCCTCTAGGTCAGAGTGATCATAATATGATAGAATTTCATATTGAGTTTGAGAGGGATCTAGATAAGTCCAAAACATATGTAATTCTATGTAATTAGTATTACCACTCACCCATGCACTAAAAGGCAATCCACACTCTCCCATTCCACAGCCAGCCTCTCTGATGATCTGCCAGCCTGACTTGTAGATCAGGCCACTGCGATGCCAGAAGCAAACCCTCAGGTAAGTTGTTAAAGGGGGCTAGGAAGGGGGGAGGGGGTGGGACGGGGCATGGGGCGTGATCAGAAATGGGGCAGTTGGGTCGGGAGGATGGTCGATCAGGAGGGATAGTAGCAGAGTCCGGGAGGGAAATTAAAGGTGGCCGGGACGGGAGGTATGGGGTTGACTGCGGAGAGTGGGTATTGGTTAGCGGTGATTGAGGAGGGAAGAGGCTGGGATCAGGGAGCACAGAGGCCGGGATTGGGGGTTGGGGGTTGGGGTAGCAGCAGAGATTGGGGGGCCATCGAGGTTGCGATGGGGGTTGTGCATAGGCCGGCTGTGGCCCATGTGGTTTGAATATGGAACTGAGAGGAGCTCCTCCCGACTCCACAGTCAGGCGAATATATTTTGAACACTTACTTTGTTGGCTGAAGCCTGCAGCGGTCCCTTTAAGGGACCTGTTAGGCCACATACAGACCTGGTTTTCCTGAATGCAGCCGACCTGACGTAGGCTGCGTTTTGGCAACTGAATACTACAGAGGGGGCTTCAAACAGATGTTGGGCATCTTATTTGAATATACAAAGGGCCTAATGCCTGTTTCACGAGTGGGCCCTGGATGCCGACTTTTTTGCCGATACCAATATGGCAGGCGGCACACTACCAGCTCTTAATGAGTGTGCGCTTCCTGCCCACCATATTGGATGCCCGGGAGGCCGTCAGAAAAACTGGTGCTGCGTGGTCAAATTTCTTGGCCAATGACTTTAAAGGGTAATTTTCCTGCAAAGATGCGTATCACGTGCCCTGGTGCTTGGGTCCCCATTTGCTTTTTAACTTCATCAATCTCGTTCTGAATATCACAGCCTCCAGTAGCTAGAATCTCCTTTGCAAACTTAGTGTCTAAGTCTAGACAATTATTTACTGGGCACAAAAGTTCATCTGACTTCTAGTCTAGTATATTGGTTTGCCAGATTGATAAGTTGAAGGCATTTGATAGTTTATGTACACTTACAGGTTTTGGGATGCTTGATGAACACTGGCTTTCTTCCTTAGTTTTAATTAACAACATGCACCCATGTCCTTTAGCCTTGGCTTGTAGAGTATCCTTGTGCTTGGAGAGGGCTGTGGCTTCTCCTGGTTTGTGGTAAGTGAAGGTTTCTGACTGAACCAGTGATAACTGTTCTATAATAGCAGAAACTGCCTCATTTATATGTTCTGCTACTCCAAATACCTTTAAACCTGGAGAAGATGTTCTGATGTATGATATGGTGATACCTTTGTTTTTGATTTCAGGCAGTTCTGTGAGAATCAAACAACTTTCCATATAGTCCACTTGCATCACCGTGGCAGCAATGAACTGTGTGATAAGCCGCTTATTGTCAAGATAATTATTTAGCATTTTTGCAGTATCTGCAACAATGTCTGAAAATCCTACAATTATTATGGTAGCTGGATTTTTCTCCTCTATGATTCTGCAGCCCTCACTGCTTGACTTGATTTCAGCTTTTAAATCATCAAGGAACCTTCTCCACTTGTCAGCGTCAGTGACGTTGATTTGCTGTGGAGTGAAGTCAATCTTCACTTCCTGGAACAGCTGCTTTATTTTATCTTCTACTTTCTTTACATCTGCCTTGACAGCCAAGAGTTCAACAGATTGTCCAAGCACCAGTGTGGCCTTGATGTCATTTTGAACAAAGTGAGTTTGTACAAATTGCATGAGGTCTTGTGATCTTATAAAATCTTCTATATGTGAAGACTGATTGAGAGGCTTCCTTTCCAACTGGGACTGAAACTGTTTGATGACTTTGTCAGTTTGGCCAACTTCCTCCTTCAATCCTTTCAGTTTTAAGACTGGGGGAGCTATGTTGGTGGATATTTCCACAGAGGAAACTGTGCCTTTGACATGACTTTGCAGAAACTCCAACTCCTCGAGACTTTCCAATAGAATCTGTTCTTCGACAGTATTCCTTTCATGTTCTAATTCTCTTCTTGCCATTTCCAAAATTACTTCTAGCTTTCTGGAAGTGTCTGAAACTTTACTTTGTTCCCCAACAACAACAATCTTGTTTTCTGTAGAACAGTAAAGGACATCAAAGCCAGGTGCCTTTAGTCCTCTGCTTTTGTTCTTTACTTTTTCCCACAAGTCTTTATCTGTTTCAAATTCTCTGCAGTCAAACTTCCTGATGAATTTCCAAATTGCCTCTTCTGTGTGCTTCTTCCAGTCCTTAGCAATTTTGTAGCAAAGCAATGTATTTGCATCAAAAGAAGGCGTCAGAATCATTTGGTTTGAATTTGGAGAGTCTGTAAAGGTAATGCTACAATAAACAGCAGTTGCAATTTGTTCTAACTCTTGCTTATAGAAACGAGTCTTCCGGATGTAGCTTAGAAGTGAGGGATTGATGCAAATGTCACACCGTTCGGGCTGTTTGGTTTTCGGACCATTATCCCCAGACAAAGATAGTTGCAGACAATGGTAATAGGGACTAACAGTCAGCTGAAGACCCTTTAGGGCATGCTCCCTTTCAGTGACTCTTCTTACCACTGCAAAAATACAATTGGAAGAAACCAAACGATGTTAGTAAGTAGAAATAGATATATCTATTATCTATCCAGTCTTGTGCACACGTATGTCATACTCCAGAGTGTTACACTTTGTTACAAGTGCAATACAATTTTTTTTGAAGAGAAAGTCAGTCATTTCATACCAGGTCCTTCTTACCTAGAGGTTTAGGGCCCGATTTTAGCAGGGGTGCAGGTTCTCGGCGGGTGGGCAAGCGGGCGCGTGGTTAACGCGCCTGGTGAAATTAGTGGGTTTCCCGCGCGATCGTAGCAGGCAACGCACTAATTGGAGCCACTTACCTGCTCCTCCGGGTTCCCCGCTGCTGGTCTGCGCGTCGGGTGGGCTGCGCATGCGCAGTAAGCTCTGTCAGCTGGAGGAGCTCTATTTAAAGGGGCAGTCCTCCACTGACAGATGCTGCAACAAATAGCAAAGATGACTGCATGGAGCAGCCCAGGGGGAAGGCTGCTCCCAGTTTAATGATGCCTCACCCCAGGTATCAATACATGGGGTGAGGAGGAGGGGGAGGACAGAGATCTTCCACCCGGCGGGCGGGAGGAAGCGGCCTGCCTCTGCTACCAGGAAGGCCTGGCTCGAGGTGGCAGAGGGGGTCACCTGCGCCACCAACATATCGCCCACCTGCACACAGTGCAGGAGGCGGTCCAATGACCTCAGTAGATCAGCCACAGTGAGTACACGTAGTCTTTCCCCTACACTCCGTCTGCCACATCACTGCCCCCACCCCACATCTCGTTCGGCACTGCCAACACAACTCTGTCACATCACCTCTCATACCCACTCAAACCCCATCCTCAACTTACCTGCACCTACTCACCTCGCCAGTACTCACCCCGCCACTACCACGCAACCCAATCCTCATACA